>NW_024070186.1:92303411-92494784 GCF_014754425.2 Oryx dammah
TGTCCGACTCTTTGCGACCCCATGGACTGTAGCCTACCGGCTCCTCCATCCATGGGATTTTCCGGGCAAAGGTACTGGAGTGAGTTGCCATTTCCTTCATCATTATCACTCCTTAAAAAGGAAAGGAATTCTGACACATGTAAAACATGGAGGAACCTTGAGGGCATTATGCCGAGTGGAATAAACCAGTCACAAAAAGACAAATACTGTATGATTCGGAATCTAAAGTAGTAAAGTTCATAGAAACATAAAGTTGAGTGGTGGTTACCAGGGGGCTGAAGGTGGGGACAAGGGGGAGCAGTTTCATGCACACAGCATGGAAAATCTGTGTCACAAAAATGTGAAGATGCTGGATGCTACTGAGCTGTACATTTTAAAATGGTTAAGATGGTAAAATCTATGTTATTGTTTTAATCATGATTATTTAAATGGAGAAAAAAATGCACTAGGGACCAAAACAAACAACAAACAAACAAAAATCAAACTGAACACTCTGTCCAATCCTGCTTAGTCACTAAATACAACACTCTGAAAATTCTGTTACTGCCAACTCTGAATTTCTGCTTGTGCAGGTATCTTACATTTAATAGATGCAAGATCTTGTTTTGTTCGCCTCTCCATAGGTATCATCCCAAAGAGTGTCACCAAAAGAGTGAAAGAAGCAGTAATGCTATCCTGTGATTACAACACGACCACTGAAGACCTGACAAGCCTTCGGATCTACTGGCAAAAGGACAGTAAGATGGTGCTGGCCATCCTGCTCGGGAAAGTGCAGGTGTGGTCTGAATACGAGAACCGCACCATCACGGACATCAACAATAACCCCCGCATTGTGATCCTGGCTCTGCGCCTGTCAGACAGTGGCACCTACACCTGTGTTATTCAGAAGCCTGATTTGAAAGGGACTTATAAAGTGGAGCACCTGACTTCAGTGAGGTTGATGATCAGAGGTCAGTGGAACTTTCTGATTTTCAATAAGCCATCAATAGGAGTATGTCTTTGATGTCCTTAAAGACACACTCCTATTGGTTTAAGTGGAAATTTTTACCAGAGGGGTCTGTCTCACTTCATTTCTTAGGATTGAGTCTCTAGTTTTACAGTAAATCCTAATTTGTTTTCTCAGGATGTCCTAGAAATATTTGTTAGTTGCATTTCTTGCACTTTGACAGTCCAAGCTCATGACGGCCACCATGGAGCACTCTCGTGACCTGAAACACCTTCTGAATCATAAAGGGACACATTTGATTTGATGTAGTTGTACTGGTTTTTTTTTTTTTAGAGTAGGAAATGGCAACCCACTCCAGTAGTCTTGCCTGGAGAATCCCATGGACAAAGGAGCCTGGCGGGCTATAGTCCATGGAGTTGCTAAGAGTCGGACACGACTGAGCGACTAACACACGACATAGTTGTACTGTTAACTGCACTTGATCCAGTAATATATTCTTGTAAAGTATATTGAAGGGTATAAAAGCTGCACAGGCATAAATATTTTTCAAGTAGTATTTGAATGTCTTTTACTATTATATTTACTGCATATTTGAAGCTCTTATCTAACGGTCATTCCTGCAAAGTTAGATGTTAGAAAACTGTGAAAGGCAGGGTAGGAACCAGCCTTGACTTAATCACAGGTAATCCTGCTAGAGGACACTGATATGTCCTGAACCCTCATTGATAAGTGGCAGCCCTGGGCCATTCCTTCATACTTGAAACTCAGACACATTTCTTTTTCTTTCTGGGCACTTGAGCCTTTAGTGGAAACAAAACCTTTTAACAAAAGGTAAGAATTAACCTTGATAACAGTTAGCTTAAGAGGATCCTTAGTGAGTTCTTCACTGTTCTTCCCTGCTTTTGGTCTTCAGCTATATTGAATTTTTAGTTGTGTAACACCCAGATCATACCTAAAGCTTAGGAAGTAAGCCAAATTTACACAGGATTATCTTAAACTTCACCCTGTGTACTCCCTACCCATGGAGAGAACAAATATCCATGACCATGCGGTGGGATGTGAGGGTCTCTGAGAAGCCAATCTCCTCCAAAATTTAGATCGGCATGGATTCCTCCAGTTCCCACTATTATCCTCTCCTACTAGTCTCAGCACTATTCCCCCCTCATGTTTGTGTCCTCAGCTGGTAAGTCGTGTCTGACTCTTTGCAACCCCATGGACTGTAGCCCACCAGCTCCTCTGTCCATGGCATTTCCCAGGCAAGAATACTGGAGTGGGTTGCCATTTCCTTCTTCAGGGATCTTCCTAACCCAGAGACTGAATCCACATCTCCTGCATTGCTGGTGGATTCTTTACCACTGAGCCACCTGGGAAGCCCTCCCCCTCCCTCCAGGATCCCTGTTAAAGATGAAAATGTGTTACCTGGGCGGAGATGTCATCACAGACATATTAGCCTGTATCAGTTAATTACGTTAGATACATAGTTGGTCCTTTAACAGAATATCCAGAGAGAAACAGACTCAGGACATGTACATTTTGACAGAAAGATAAAGAAGAAGATCCAATAACAAGAGAAGAGGCAGTGTTTCAGGGAGGGCAGGCCTTAGTAGCAGGTTATAGTTGGAGACCAACGCAGCTAAAAGGCTAACAGGGAGAGTGCTGTTTGAGGCTAACTCGGCCTCAAACGGGGATGCGGCGCAAAAATCAGACAAGGGAAGACAAAAGGAGAAATAATGCTTAATTAGACCCAGAACCAATTCTGGTATTCCCAGCTGAATCAATTAGAATGGTGCTTCTCAAATGGTAAGGTGCCTGTGGCTTGGGGACCTTGTTCAGCAGGTCTGGCACTTCCGACAAGCTCCCTGGTGATGCCTGTACTGCTGCTAAGGATTATAGTCTGAGAAGCAAGAAATTAAGTAAATGCTCATTTGGCCAAGGTGACCAACTGTCCCAGTCTGCCAAGGACTGAGGGGTTTCATTGGACATGAGACTTTGGGTATTAATACTGGGAAAGTCTAAGGCTAACTGAGACAGGATAATTTCTCTACATTGCCAAAGGATACAATAACAGCATAGTATCATGAAGTAGGATAGCTAGTTCCTCAAAGGTGCTGCACGACCGATGAAAAGCTGCAGTAAGCGACACATTTGAGGAACTAGCTATACTAGTTAACATATTAACTGCTGCTGCTGCTAAGTCACTTCAGTCGTGTCCGACTCTGTGCGACCCCATAGACAGCAGCCCACCAGGCTCCCCCGTCCCTGGGATTCTCCAGGCAAGAACACTGGAGTGGTTGCCATTTCCTTCTCCAATGCATGAAAGTGAAAAGTGAAAGTGAAGTAGCTCAGTCGTGTCTGACTCTTAGCGACCCGGTGGACTGCAGCCCACCAGACTCCTCCGTCCATGGGATTTTCCAGGCAAGAGTACTGGAGTGGAGTGCCATGGCCTTCTCCCAACATATTAACTAGGTTAACAAATTTGTACCTTTCTAAAACATATGCACCTTTTCCTTTCCTAGTAGGATATTCTTACTCTACCCATTAAGAGTGGTGAAAACTTGGGTTAACTGATTGAAATGAGATACAAAAGAGTAATTCTTCGATGGTTCAGTCTTGCAAAATGTTTGGAGCTGCTACTCTGAACAGATCATCTTACAGAAGGAATAGAAGACAGAGCTTAGGCTGTTCTAAGTCCAGGCAGACCTTGAAAAGACAATTTTCAATACGATCCTTGGTGTTGGTGGCATTCTTGTGGTTAAATATTTCTTAGAAAAGCAAAGTCCAGAAATGAACATGAATCATAATTTGGATATGTGTTACTTAGATTTGTTATTCCAAGTTATAACATGACATACTGATATTATAAGAAACAAAAGGAGTATTCTTGTTAGCTACCATTACAATGATTTGATCTTACAGGATAAATTAAAGGAGTAGAAAATAATGTCAACTAAAAATGGCTCAAGAAAATGTCAAACAATTTAGGAACAGGACTAATTCAAAAAAGAAAGGTGACACTATCTGTATCTAGATCCAAGTTTTTCCTTTCCTTGGCAATTATAATCACTTGTCATAACTTCTCCTCTCCCAGTCCTGGAAGCTTTCACCTGGCAACTTGATTTACATGAAGGAACTCCTCTAAGAGAGGACACATTTAAGACTCACATTAATCTAACTAACTTCCTGTATGTCAGTCTCTGGTCTACGTGATTTATGTAAATGATACCATTTAACTCTTACAACACTGGGAGGGAGGTATTATAATCCCCTTCTTACAATGAGCAAACTAAGACTGAAAGTGGTTAAATAATTGGCCCAGGATTAAAGGCAAAACTGGTTTTAAAACCTGCCCTTGATGACCACGGTGCATTATACTACATCCCTCTGTGAGGTTCTGAATTCTGAAAAGAAAACTAACATATGAGATGACGTATGAGAGGGTTAGTCCTGTGTGTGTGTTCAGCTGTCTCTGACTCTTTGAGACCCCATGGACTATATATAGCCCATCAGGCTCCTCTGTCCATGGAATTTTCCAGGCGAGAATACTGGAGTGGATTACCATTCCCTTCTTCAGGGGATCTTCCCAACGCAGGGACAGAACCCGCCGTCTCTTGCATCTCCTGCATTGGGGGGCAGATTATATACCACTGCACCACCCACCAACCCGGGAAGTCCACATTTGGATTGGTTCCCCACACTTATGCTAAACAAGTATAAATTCTTTAAGCCTCACAATAAGTGAGAAAGAGGTGAGTGGAGTGTTTTCCTGTTTCCTCTGTAGTCATTTCACTATGCTTTGCTTTGTGTGTATATATATATATATATACATTGTATATATATATTTTGTAGTGTTTTTTTTTTTTTTACTTTACAATATTGTATTAGTTTTGCCATACATCAAGATGAATCCGCCACAGGTATACACATGTTCCCCATCCTGAACCCTCCCTCCTCCCTCCCATACCATCCCTCTGGGTCGTCTCAGTGCACCAGCCCCAAGCATCCAGTATCATGCATCGAACCTGGACTGGCGATTCGTTTCATATATGATATTATACATGTTTCAGTGCCATTCTCCCAAATCATCCCACCCTCGCCCTCTGCCACAGAGTCCAAAAGACTGTTCTATACATCTGTGTATATTTTAATATGTTATTAGGGGTCAAAAACACAAATGAAAGAGTGCCTCAAGTACTTTGGAGGAATATTAGGAAGGCCTCTCTGTCCTTGTTAGGTGTATCAAAACAGCAAGGGGATCAGTAAAGTACGGTGGTTGAGATTATAGGCTCAACAGTATAAAATTGGAACAGAGGTCTGTCTGATTAAAGACTACTTTTGAAAATGTAACGGTAATGATAAACAAACTCTAGAGTAGTGTTACTCCAGGTGTAGGAACTAGGGGGCCAGCAAAGTTCAGACCATACAAGTAGATTTACGTAAGTTATTGTCAATGCTCTGGTTCTCAAGTTGGGTGGTAGGCTCCCAGGTGTATAGTATAGTATGAACTAATAAATAGATACATAAAAGAGGGTCAGTTTGTATACCTCAAAAATTAGGCAGAAAGGGAAGAAAAAGAAGTAAAAGAAAGAAAGGAAAGGAAAGGAAAAGAAAGCAGACATATTTAAATCTGCTTGTTTATAACTATCTCTAATACCATGCCATTGGTATTTTTCTGAGGCTACATTTTTTTTCAATATAATCTTATTTAATATTTTAATAAGACAGCAAAGTTTAAAGCTCTAAAAAAGAAAGGAAAAGAAATCAGGGGAAGGGAAGGCTCTGGTATCAGAAAAACTTGAATTCAGTTCTCCCACTTATTGGTTGTGATTTCTCTAGACCTCCATTTGAGTTCACTTCACTTCACTTCAATTTGATTATTCATAAAATGGAAACATTGTATTAGGATAAATAATACAAAACTGATATTTGACCTTTTTGGATCTACAACCTACCTCCTAGGGTTGTTATAAAGACAAAATGAGATAACGTCCAGACCTAAGAAATATTAACAGCTCAATAAATGTTGTTTTTAAATGCAAGCACTATGTCAATATTTATTCACATGACTTTAGTTCTTTAATAAGTGCCTTCCTACCTCCACTCCATCAAAAGTAATGAATTGATATAATCAACTCAAACTAAAGTTAGTCTTTGGGTTATACATAACTACTAATACTTATGGGAAGTTGAAAATTATATTTTATTATTCTTATTAAAGCTATGTATTAAAAATATAATTACACACAAACATGTAATGATATGTACTTACATTCTTGTTCTTTCTTCAGCTGACTTCCCTGTCCCTACTATAAATGATCTTGGAAATCCATCTCCTAATATCAGAAGGGTAATTTGCTCAACCTCTGGAGGTTTTCCAAGGCCTTACCTCTACTGGTCGGAAAATGGAGAAGAATTAAATGCTACCAACACAACACTGTCCCAAGATCCTGAAACCAAGCTCTACACGATTAGCAGTGAACTAGATTTCAACATGACAAGCAATCACAGCTTCTTGTGTCTTGTCAAGTATGGAGACTTAACAGTGTCACAGACCTTCTACTGGCAAGAATGTAAGTGATTGTCCTGGGGAGTTTCTGCTGTGTAGAATCTAAAAAGAAAATAAATCAGCCAGATACATTACACAGTTATGCATATTGACTCTGATACTATTACTTGCAGTATTTTTTAGACATGCAAATAAAATAATAAAGAAGTGTTAGTATGACTTATTAAGGTCACTGTACAAGGTTTGACTATAATGGTACTAATTTTATTTTCTTTAATAAACATTCTAAAATTTAGATATCCAAGTAAGTTCTGTCAAGTCAACATCTTAGGAAGTTATTATAATAATATTGTTGTTATTGAAAGCACTAAAATTTGCCCTTCTTTGAAACTGCTCTCTAGGCTTTGGCACTTCCATTTTTTAAAAATTTTATTTTAATTGGAGGCTAATTACTTTACAATATTGTGGTGGTTTTTGCCAAACTTTCACATGAATCAGCCATGGGTGTACATGTGTTCCCCATCCTGACCCTCATGCATCGAACCTGGACTGGTGATCTAGTTCACATATGATAATATACATGTTTCAGTGCTATTCTCTCAAATCATCCCACCCTCGCCTTCTCCCATGGAGTCCAAAAGTCTGTTCTTTACATCTGTGTCTCTTTTGCTGTCTTGCATATAGGGCCATCGTTACCATCTTTCTAAATTCCATATATATGTGTTAATATACTGTATTGGTGTTTTTCTTTCTGACTTATTTCACTCTGTGAAACGTGGCTCCAGTTTCACCCACCTCATTAGAACTGATTCAAACACACTCATTTTAATAGCTGAGTAATATTCCAGTGTGTATATGTACCACAGCTTTCTTATCCATGTCTGCTGTTGGACATTTAGGTTGCTTCCATGTCCTGGCTATTGTGAACAGTGCTGCGATGAACATTGGGTACACGTGTCTCTTTCTATGCTGGTTTCCTCGGTGTATATACCCAGCAGTGGGAATGCTGGGTCATATGGCAGTTCTATTTCCAGTTTTTTAAGGAATCTCCACACTGTTCTCCATAGTGGCTGTACTAGTTTGCATTCCCACCAACAGTGTAAGAAGGCTCCCTTTTCTCCACACCCTCTCCAGCATTTTTGCTTGTAGACTTTTGGATAGCAGTCATTCTGACTGGTGTGAGATGGTACCTCATTGTGGTTTTGATTTGCATTTCTCTGATAATGAGTGATGTTAAGCATCTTTTCATGTGTTTGTTAGCCATCCGTATGTCTTCTTTGGAGAAATGTCTGTTTTGTTCTTTGGCCCATTATTTGATTGGGTCATTTATTTTTGTGGAATTGAGCTGCAGGAGTTGCTTGTATATTTTTGAGATTAATTCTTTGTCAGTTGCTTCATTTGCTATTATTTTCTCCGATTCTGAAGGTTATCTTTTTACCTTGCTTATAGTTTCCCTCATTGTGCAAAAGCTTTTAAGTTTAATTAGGTCCCATTTGTTTATTCTTGCTTTTATTTCCATTGCTCTGGGAGGTGGGTCATAGAAGATCCTGCTATGATTTTCATCAGAGAGTGTTTTGCCTATATTTTCCTCTAGGAGTTTTACAGTTTCTGGTCTTACATTTAGATCTTTAATCCATTTTATTTTTGTGTATGGTGTTAGAAAGTGTTCTAGTTTCATTCTTTTACAAGTGGTTGACCAGTTTTCCCAGCACTACTTATTAAAGAGTTTGTCTTTCTCCATTGTATATTCTTGCCTCCTTTGTCAAAGATAAGGTGTCCATAGGTGCATGGATTTATCTCTGGGCTTTCCATTTTGTTCCATTGATCTATGTTTCTCTTTGTGGCACTTTCATTTTGGGAGCCCCCTTTCCATGATGGTCCCATTATGTCAAATCATTGTCCTTTGAGGGTGAATGTGCTTTTTAAGAAATACTTGTTCATTCAGAACCAAGCCTGGCAAAGAAAGTGAATGACAAACTACTAGAGGACAATGCTTGAAAAAAGTGGTCATTTTTGACCAAAACCATGGCCAAATATTTACCCTACATGTAGTAAACTTATAAAATTTTCTTTCCCCAAGAGGTGAAATCATATGAAAATATAAAATGGAAAAAGTAGGGCTTACATAAATGTATGCATATTAAATCCACAATGGGTTATTACAGAAGAACTCACATACTTGAAATACATTTCTACCGTATTTGACTGATTATATGCAGCATCACCAGGCCTCTGCCCACCCCCCAACCCCACTTATAACAATATGTTTTGTGGCTGCACAGTAAAAAACAATACTTGTGTATAACATATTGATATTATATATAGTCTATCTTATATCTTCCGCTTATCTTTGCTTGTAGTAGAGGAGATATTTTAGATGGTCTACTAGTTTATCATAGGTAAGATTAACTCTAGGTCTTTCCATCTTGAGTGGATTCTTTGTTTTCTTTAATGGGTAATGAGATAAAATTTGGGGCAAAAATTAGTTCAGACACAAACTAAATTTTGTTGAAACATGATACAAAATTAGTTCAGATACAAACCAAATTTTGTTGATATGATTTTATTAATAGTCCAAACTCATCTCTATCATATTTCAGGTATCCTAAAAAAGCTTATAAAAATTAAGTTTGAATCACAAAGATAGTTTACTAATTCATCATTCTTGTCACTCTACTGATAAAAAATTAATCAATTTTAGATCACGACTAAGGTAGAAGTTAATAAGTACAGCTTCAATTCTATTTTGTTTTAGACATCATTTATATTTGGAATATGAATATGTATGATATTCTGAGGCAACGGTTAACAAAAATTTTCAGAAAAGGGCCATATAGCAAATATTCTTTACAGGTCATAGTCTCTAGCAACAACTCAGTTTTGTTATAACATGAAAACAGCCATAGACAAGACATAAATGAAGGACATAGCTGTGTTCCAACAAAATTTTATTTAAAAAAATAGGTGGTAAGCCAGGTTTGGCCTACGCATGGTAGTTCATTAACTTAAAGGAAATAGAATGTAGTCCTTTAAATAAAAGGATGGATATATTCTTTAAAGATGATTTAGACTGCCCAGCTTTATCATCTTTTCTCTAATTTGTCTTTTCTTAACTCTTCCTTATGTTGAAGATGAGCAGTATCCCTTTTCAGAATAATTAAAAATACTGGCTCTTTGTCCTCTTTGGTCTACATTCACAATGACTCATGGAGACAGGATTAACTGTTTAATCATTCCTTCTTTCAATCTTTTTTTTTTTTAAATTCAGCCTTCATTAAGTAGTTGTCACAAAGCAAGCATCTTACTAGGTGCCAGTGTTGTCTTTATGGTCAGATAGCTTTAAATACTTCAACTGGGCTGCAAATGTCATTCGGAGTCAGAAGCAAATAAAGCATTTGTGGGGGTGTCAAGGGGTGACCACATAAGCAAATGTAAATTAGTGTATATAGTGAAAGAAAGTGAAGTCGCTAAGTCGTGTCCGGACTCTTTGCCACCCCGTGGACTGTAGCCTACCAGGCTCTTCCATCCATGGGATTTTCCAGGCAATACTGGAATGGGTTGCCATTTCCTTCTCTAGAGGATCTTCCCAACCCAGGGATTGAACCCGGGTCTCCTGCATTGTAGGCAGACACTTTACCATCTGAGCCACCAGGGGAGTCAAATTAGTGTATAGTTGATAGCAATTTTGAATGGATGTGAGCAAAGCTCTACTTACCCACTCTTAACCCCAAATTTATTAATTAAGCAGACTGGGTCTGTGGCTCTTTTAGCCTGGGCCCACCTAATTTGTTAACCCTTGATGTACTGGAACGTATAGGGGTGTGTGTGTGTGTGTGTGTATAAGGGGTGAATCAGGGAAACCTACTCAAGCTGTCTTATGAGCTATATGTGCAAATGTCCTCACACAACTATACCCTTGGGATTTGGGGTCTTCCCCGTGGAGTAGTGCCAGTTTCCTAATAGGCATCACGAGAGAGTGGGATTGCTGTTACTGATTCCTCCTTTCTCTTAAACACTTACCTTCTTCTAGGCTGAGTGAGGCTTGAGAATGGATGAGGAGTGACCTCTGAGAGGAAGCCTGTGAAACATCTAGACTCCCAGGATAACAGCAAGAGCTTCTTTGTTATTTTGGGTGTCATTTTGGTCTGCAGAGGCCAACTCTGGTAACCACTGGATGTCTCTATGCAACTGGGTGTTTTAGAGAAAAATAGAAAAACAACTTACCCTAGTTTTCAAGTAGTGGGTGCTCTATGGTCAAATGTACATTTTATAATGATCACTCTGGCAGAATGTATAGGAATTATTAGCACCCAGAACACCAGAGGCAAAGAGACCATAAAGGCTACTTGGTTGGAGATCAGAAAAACCTGAACTAATTATTGCAAGAGATTTGGAGAAAAGGAATCAGTTGCAGAGATAGTCTCAGTACAGAATAGAAAGTCAGTGGGAGCTACTGAGCAGTGAGCACAAAGGCAAGCCTTCCCTTGGTCACTGATGGTGTTGCCATTAACTGAAATGGGAGAATGCAGGTGGTAGATACACTTTAGAAGGAACACATATGCTGAGTCCAATTTTAATCAAATGGAGAGGCTGGCATCCAACCATCTAGTTAGCAGTTGGAAATACAAATTTGGGGCTCAGAAGTGAGATCAGAAATATGAAATACAGACTTAGAAATCAGCTGGTGTTTCCAACCTCAGGTGTGGCTAAGATTGCCCATGATTACCAGGGCTAGTGAGAGAATGGGACCACAGATAGAACCACGGGGACAAGTTAAAGAATAAAAAGAGGAAGAAGAGCTGATGAATAAAACTGAGTCACAACAAACAGAAATAGATGAATGTGGTGTCACAGAAGTCCCAGGAGGAAAAGTGTCAACGGGACCAAATGCTGATGAGAAGTTCAATAAGCTAAAGACCAAAATTTATCCCCAAGGCATATAATCAGAAAAATGAGAATCAAGTACTTTGTATTATATTAATATCTATTGTAAATATTAATTTTACATTAATATTGTATTAATACAATACTGTAAATATTGTATTAATATTCTAGTATTGATAAATGTTTAATATCTATTGATGAGCCATCCCAGGGAAATCAGAGGAGGATGAGCTGCTAGTATTTCTTTAGTGTCTCTGCCCTTTCTCCAGATGTTGGTGCTAACTATTCCTTAAAGGAGTTGAAGAATAAATGGTGTAGCTGCTGCTCCTGAGTGGAATCAGGAGCACCTTTCTCCTCCCACCCACATCCTTCCTCGTGTGCCCCCTCTTCTTTCTGGTTCTCTGTGTTCTACAGATGAGAGCCAGTTTGCAGAGCTCTCCTCCAGGATGATCCTACCTACCACCAAGCGACAGCCATGCTTGGTTCTTTGCTGGGTTTCTTAAGCCCTAGGCTGAATGATGAAAAAGGTGTTACCTGAAAATGAATGCAAAGTGACTTCTGTAGTTTTAGGCAGCTATTGTGAGGTGTGTATGTGTATGTGTATGTGTGTGTGTGTTAAAGAGGACACCCAAAAAGGGAGAAGGCATGACAGAGCTGGAGAAGGAAAATCTAGAAGGTAATCTAGAACACAACATCAACTTGTTAGTAGCAGTACATAGTAATATCAGCTATAGAAATACTTCTGTTTATTTTTCTACTTTTAATTATTTTTAAAAATTGCTTATTAAGCTCTGATATTTATTTGGCCACAACACACAGCATGCATGATCTTAGTTCCCTGACCAGGGATTGAACCCACACCCCCCAGCGTTGGAAGTGCAAAGTCTTAACCACTGGGCATCCAGGGGAGTCCCTAAAATAGCTTTTAAAGGCTCTCCTGAGAATCTTTTCTTTGTACCAACTTAATTCAGTAAATGCAAACATTTAAATTTTCTTTTTCACATTCAATATCTATATCTGACATCTGATATTAGTTTCCATAAGTATGTGTCTGATTAGAGTTATGCAAGAAAAATGATAGAAGCTGCATTTTGGAGAGCTGACCAGGCAAAGAAGTGAAAAATGCTTTACAGTTGTGTCATTATAAGGGGCATAAAGGGTATTAGAGCAGTTGGAAACACATTAGAGCTGACACTGTTCTTTTCCCTCAACAGCAAAACCAACCCCTTCTGCTAATCAGCACCTGCCCTGGACCATTATTATCCCAGTCTCAGTATGTGGGATTTCTGTGATCATTGCAGTTATACTAACATGCCTGACCTGCAGTAAGTAATATTGTACTCTGGTAATGATCTCAATTCTGGACACCCAATCTCTTATCGGTACAGGTCAGCATCTCTCTGAACTTTTAAGCCTATTTCATTCTTTTTGGAGCAAACCTATGGAAACTTTAGTGTCTCCTTTACTTGTCTCAGCAAGTTCTGTTCATTCCCTGCACAGATATTTCTTGGACACCTACTATGTGCTTGGCACTCTACTAGGCACTGGAGTTACACAGATGAGAAATCACTGACCTCAAGCACATTCTAGCTTAGTCCGTTTATCTTCCCCCAACTCTGTATTTTCTTAGAGATACTGAGGCTTGCTAACTAAATTGATAACATATCTGATGCAAAGCAATAGTCTAATCTTTGATTTGGAATTGGAGGAAAGGCAAGAATGACAAGGTTTAGGGGCAAGAATCATTTTCATGGAGGAGGGTAAGATGCACTAATGAGATGTAGTTGAGTAATTGTATCGCTACAGGTGATTTTACCAACTCTTAGTTCTTCAGAATTTATTTTTTGATGAAAGATCAGGAGTGGTTGAGGAAAGAAGAGATATTTGGGATATCTTTTTCCTATGAATCTAAATCTTTGGCCTTACACATATGCTATACTCAATCTCTGTAATTAAATGGAGAGGAACTGCTAGGCCAGTGTTAAGGCTATAGTCACCGTGAAGGAACACCAAGCTTTCTTGGAGCAGAAATTTTATACACTTAGCAAATTGGAAAGTCAACATCTGCTGACTTTTCCAGCTTCCAGCACACAAAAAAATCAAGGCTCGAAGAAGTCACTAGAGACTCTGTGTTATGAACAACTTATGCCACGGGTAGGATAAAGAGGCCTGGTGGGCTCAAGGATGTTTCTGTTTCCAGCCCTACCCCTCTAGTTTACAGTTTTTCATCCTTAGTACTATTGACTTTGAGGGCTGGATAACTGTTTGTTCTGTGCGTTGCAATGTTTAGCAGCATCCCTGGCCTCCTCTCACTATATTACAATAGCACCTCTTGGCCCAGTTGTGACAACCAAAGATGTCTCAAAGCATTGCACGTGCCCCCCATGGTGGTGGTGGTGGAAACCTGGGGTTGAGAACCACTGCTATAGTTCTAAGCCAGCTGAAGTTTTGCCAAAATATATAGGCGTGATTTAAGGGAAGATTACCTATCTAGATTTTTATTGCTTGCGCTTGTCTTCAAGGAAATGCTGCAAGATGCAGACGGAGAAGCAGGAATGAGAACATGGAAATGGAAAGGTGCTCTGGCTGCATATAATCTGTGGAAGGATGAAGCTGACCAAAATGCCTGGAGGTACCTTCTCTGCCAATGTGGAATGTGTGAGATCTTGTGGCTTGTGAACATAGGGTTTTCTTCCTCTCAGGACCAAACATAAGATCCTTTACCAACTACCACCTTCTCAAAATCCTCATTCAGAGTACTCTCAACAGGTGGTTGGCACATCTCTCCTTTCTCCTCACATAAAATTTGCTTAGTGTAACCTTTTCCTTTGTCGTGCCATTATGCTATCTTAAAATGTTCCCCTCTTTTCAGTCAACTCAGTGTCTTTTAGTATCTGTCAAACACATGTACTATTTCTAGGGTAACTCCTTATTCTCATCATTCCATTTCCCCTGTATCCCTCAGCACTGGGACACAGAATGGGGTAGCTCTGTACTAATTCAGTAACGTCTCATTGGTCTGTCTGCCTCTTACTAAGAGAGTCATCCCACTGACCCAAGCATAGTGTTATTTTCATAAAGAATTACCTCTTTGGGTCATTTTCTCACTTAAAAACAGAAGAAACCCCAGTGTCTACAGGAAAGGCTTCAGAGCTTACTTTCCATATTCTAGTATCTCCTCAGTGTAAACATCCTCAGTTGTTTCGATGGTCCTTTACATGGCAGTTTCCAGGAGCACATGTGGACACACTAGTCAATAAATGGTGTCCAAGACTTTAGATTTGATCTGATTCTAAATATATGCTGCTAAGTCACTTCAGTTGTGTCCGACTCTGTGCGACCCCATAGACAGCAGCCCACCAGGCTCCCCCGTCCCTGGGATTCTCCAGGCAAGAACACTGGAGTGGCTTGCCATTTCCTTCTCCAATGCATGAAAGTGAAAAGTGAAAGGAAAGTCGCTCAGTCTTGTCCGACCCTTAGCATGGACTGCAGCCTACTAGGCTCCTCCATCCATGGGATTTTCCAGGCAAGACTACTGGAGTGGGGTGCCATTGCCTTTTCCTCTAAATATATATGATGGAGTAATTACTGTTCATCTAAGGATGTTAAGGGAGCCTAACACAGAATCAGCTTTTGTGCGTAACACTATTACAAGTGTTAATCGCTCTTTGTGACCCCATGGACTGTAGCCAGCCAGGTTCCTCTCTCCATGGGATTTTCCAGGCAAGAATACTGGAGTGGGTTGCCATTTCCTTCTCCAGGGGATCTTCCCAACCCAGGTATTGAGCCTGGGTCTCCTGCATTGCAAGCAGATTTTTTACCATCTGAGCCACCAGGGAAGCTCCAATTTTGGGCTTTGAGGGAGCCCAATTTGCACTATTCTAAAACCCCAGGTCTTTTAAGAGAAAGATTGGGACATTAGAATCCAAGAGACTGATATCAGGACCAGGATGGTTTACAGTCTCCATAAACAGTTCAGTTTTGACTTGTGAAGGTTAGGGTAACAGCTGCATACAAAAATCAGACTCTGCAGAGTTACTTTTAAAAAGAAAAAAAATGAGATCTAACATCTAAGACTTACAGAGCAGGTTATGCTTTCAGTTCAGTTACTCAGTCGTGTCCAACTCTTTGTGACCCCATGGACTGCAGCACGCCAAGCTTCCCTGTCCATCACCAGCTCCCAGAGCTTACTCAAACTCATGTCCATTGAGTCGGTGATGCCATCCAACCATCTGATCCTCTGTCATCTCCTTCTCCTCCTGCCTTCAATCTTTCCGAGCGTCAGGGTCTTTTCCAATGAGTCAGTTCTTCGAATCAGGTGACAAAAGTATTGGAGCTTCAGCTTTAGCATCAGTCCTTCCAATGAACACCCAGGACTGATCTCCTTTACGATTGACTGGTTGGATCTCCTTGCACTCCAAGGGACTCTCAAGAGTCTTCTCCAACACCATAGTTCAAAAGCATCAACTCTTTGGCACTCAGTTTTCTTTATAGTCCAACTCTCACATCCATTCATGACTACTGGGAAAACCATAGTTTTGACTGGACAGGCCTTTGTTGACAAAGTAATATCTCTGTTTTTTAATATGCTGTCTAGGTTGGTCATAGATTTTCTTCCAAGGAGCAAGTGTCTTAATTTCATGGCTGCAGACACCATCTGCAGTGATTTTGGAGCCCCCCAAAATAAAGTCTCTGTTTCCAGTTTCCCCACCTATCTGCCATGAAGTGATGGGACCGGATGCCATGATCTTAGTTTTCTTTACAAAAGCATTATTTCATCTTATAAAAATCTCTATGAGCAAGATCTGTTTTATGGAGAGAAACTCAAGCCTCCCAGACGTTGAGTGATTTGCCTGAAGTCAGACAGATAAAGAGCAAAACCAGAACCCAAACTGGACATCAAGCTCAGGTTCCTTTCATGGCTCCATAGCAGCCTATGTGTATTTCCCCCACAGCAGTCTCTCAGCTTCCAATTCTCCTTTCTTTACAACTTACTCATTCCCCAAGATGCCGTTCCCAGGATGTTCGCCTCAGTTCTGCGATTACCTTGCATTTCCCTGACTTTCTTTCCATCTTAAAAGTTTTGTGCTCAGTCAGCTGAAGGAAGCCAGGAACCCAATCCCCTACACAAGTCTTCTGTGGCCTGCTGTCCAGTTCAAGCAGCTCTGCCTGTCACCTCTATAGTTGTGCTCTCTCAGGCACATCACTCTCCACCCTGGGTTTATTTTCATGTGTCTTACTTTACCAAATTGTAGGCTGACTAAGAAGAGCAAGCATGCCTGATACAACTTTGTTTGTCCCACACATAGCCGAGTGAGCGCCTTTGGATGGTTGGTGACTGCTGGTGTATAATACTTCAGTATTTCCTGTAGTAAAATTCATCAGACCTGTCCTAAATTCTCTCATACTTTGGACCTGCCCTTATATCATTTAGCCATCAAGATCAGTATCTATAACGGTACCTCAAGCTGGGAATACCCTTGCAATAAAAAAATATAAAAAAATTTTCAAATGTTTTCTTCAGGTCCTACCTCCGAGATTTGCCTCTTCTTGGTGCTTCTGCGAACGGCCAGGATTATCCCACCTCGAATTTCCTGTTGTTCTCTAGGAGCCCCTTCACTCCAGTGGCTTTGCTGAAAGTAACTAGAGGAGTATGATGGGAACAGAAGTAGTTCTGGTGACCCTGCCCAAGGATTTGGAAACATGGAATTCTTTAGGCCTGGAAGAGACAGTAGTGAAAACCACTTACTAATGACAAGGATCTCGAAGTCCTGCGTGGTGACCTGAATTATAAAGGTCAGGGCCAGAACCCAGATTTGGTGCTCTGGTTCCAGTATTCTTTTCCTTCACGAATCGGGCTCTGTGCTACTGACTGGTTTGTGTGTATATACACACATGTATCCATCAAAGTGCTTATGGAAACAGAATTTATTCAGTATCAGTTAGGTCCATCTCAAGAGACTTAGTGTGATGAAGGAATGGAGGATGTCATGCTGTCAAAAAGCAATCTAATGTTAATGTATGAGAAGTCTGTTGTAAGCACACCTAGAAGACAATGGAAATATTACTGGTATTTAGCCAGGACATTATTTTCACTGTGTTCTCCTTTTTGGCTTTCCCACTTCTCAACCAGTTTCAGGAGAAAGTAGATCCATCTAAAACTGATTTCCTCTGACACAGAGGATGAATGACTTATACAGTAAGTCCCTTACATATGAACCCCCAAGTTGTGACTGCTACTGCTAAATCACTTCAGTCGTGTCCGACTCTGTGCAACCCCATAGACAGCAGCCCACCAGGCTCCCCTGTCCCTGGGATTCTCCAGGCAAGAACACTGGAGTGGGTTGCCATTTCCTTCTCCAATGCATGAAAGTGAAAAGTGAAAGTGAAGTCGCTCAGTCGTGTCTGACTCTTAGTGACCCCATGGACTGCAGCCTACTAGGCTCCTCCGTCCATGGGATTTTCCAGGCAAGAGTACTGGAGTGGGGTGCCATTGCCTTCTCCGCCAAGTTGTGAACTGTTAACTAAAAATAAATTTTAATTCCTTTAAAAGTCTTTTAAGTAACAAAATAGGTATTGTGCCAATTTTTAATTCAAAAGTGAACTTATGAGCTGTTTCATTTGTAGTTACTTTCTAGAACAAGTTATTGGTTAGATCATAAATTTTAGATAGAAAAAAGTGTGTTTTGCACACTTACACAACTTTCTCTAAATCTTTTCTTAGGGAAATTTGCATTTTTCTCCTTAACAGTTTATTGATAGCCTCAGTCTTAACCACAAAGACTGGTACTGTGTATTAAGTATATTGTTATGCCCTTGTTCTCTAATACAATATTTACTTTGTATATAAAAGTAAATATTGTATACAAAAGCTTACCAACTTTTTCCAAAGGAATTATCAAAAAGCATTCATTTGGACTTTTCATAGTATTGATTTTTCAGTTGTTCCTATAAAAAAAATTCAGCAAAATCTATTCTTGTTTGACCTATGACCTGGTAAATATGATTTACTTCACAAAACAAAAAATAAAGTCATTCTGTTTGCACTTATTAACAAGTTGCAAACTTTCAAAACTGTGAACGTGCATTCACATGTCCAATCATGTAAGTCAGTTCATGTGTCTGGCGTACACTGTAACATGCATTCTCTACAAGTGACTGTGCTTTTGTGTATTTCACAGTACTACATAGAGTACAATAGTACAGTATCTTTATTTCAAGCTCAGGATGTCCAGAAGCAAGTGTAAAAGTAGCAGTATACAGCCAACTGTGTTCACTGGGTACTTAAGCTAACTTTGTTGGACTTACGAACACGCTCTCAGAACGGAATTCGTTCATATGTAGGGGACTTACTGTACACCCCAAAGCACTAGTAAGGTTGGAGAGTGATAATGTTTGGTTCACATTGGACTGACACTCTCCTTAAATGGCTTTATGCTAGTTTAATCCCATTTGTAAAATCTTTATGAGAAGGTTCTCATTTAAAATGAGATAGTTTTATTGTGTATGTACTAAAGAGTAAGCTGTCTTTAGCAGAAATTGATTGAAGTAATGAAAACAGCATTCCATGAGGCTTCCTCAGATCCCTAAAGTGGCTCTTCCTCTGTGGTATTTCTGGATCCCCCTGACATCAGAGAATTGAATAGAAAGAAGTGGCCAACTGCTGTTCTTATATGACTTAACTTATGACTCCTCTTTATCTGAAATTGCCTTCCATGCTGACTGGACCAGGAGTGGACCTGGTCAATTAGACATTCTCATTTGAAAATCTGGAGTTGGACAGCAAGAGTTTGACTAAATTTCTCAAATGTGGCAGGATTTAAAGTATTTCATTTCAGTAGCTTTAAAGATCAGATTATTCTATAGTCTGAGGAACAGGGGTACACTTTTAAATGGTTGCTTACAGAACAAAATTACGAAAGAAAATAAAGGTAGTAGCCTTACAAGAATTTAAAGAAAATAAACAATAACCGCCCCCCCCCAAAAAAAAGCCCAGGAATTGCTTCATTAAGAGTCATAATCCTTGGACATGATTAAAAAAAAGTAATAGCCAGTACAAACCTAAGAGACAGCTTATTTGTACTTTAAATAAATTATAGTAAATTATTATTACATTTAATAAATGTGTTAAAGGAGTTATATTTTACTTTATTAATAAAATTATTTTAAAACCAACCATCTAATTTTATAATTTCCATTTGAAAGATTTAATCTATACATGGGCATGAATAAAACAATAAACTGCCAATTTGTCAGCAATTTATGAATGGGATGATTATGCTCGTGTAGAGGTTCTCATATCCTTTTAACTGCTAATATCTGTTGTTAGACAATGTCCTGTGTGCCACAGTATTGTGCTATGTCTTACACACATCATTTCCTTTAGTATCCATTCTGAGATACATACTGTTTAACAGATGAGAAAACTTGAGACCTAAAGTAAAATGGCTTGGCTGTGAGTCACATGGAAGCCTCAGGGCTGAGATTCCAAGCCTGTGGTCTGCCTCTAGAGCCCACAGCTTTAGCCACTACTCTAGGCTGCTTCACAAACACTGCTCATGGGAACAACAGTGTTGTCAGAGTAGGAACTAAGAGGTCTAACCCAAAACAAAGCCCTAGCAGTTTTCTCATTTCAGTACACTTGGTTCAATCATTCTGCCCTCTCATTTAATAAAAGTTATACTCTGCAGGGCAGCTTCTTTCTCAGGCAGTAAGCTCCAGGAGCATAGAGACAGTGTATTCTGAGCAGCTCTAGTATACTATAGCAGACATACTTGTCAGCATTACTGAGTGAGAGAACAAGGTCGGGCTGTTTCTTTAATAATTCTTATCTACTTCCTTTTTGTTAAGTTTTATTTTATTTCAAATGGCACAGAAACCATCTCTGATTTGTATTAAAACAAAATCAAATGCAACTACACATTTAGGTCTTTACTGTTTCTAGGACTCAAGGGTACAGGGGTTTCACAGATCATCTGCCTTACCTGGTTCTTTCTTCTCCTTCTCCTAGGGATCAGTACAGTACTCTTTTAAAGGGCTACAAGAATAAATTTACAACCTGTAGAATTCAACTTTAATCTTTTTTGGAAATCTTAATTTACTACTGTAAGATCCAGAGAAAGGAAATCTATATTGATCAATCAATGCAGACACAAGTATGTACTTAAATCTAAGGAAGAGTAAAGTAAGAGTACAAGAGCCCAATTTTTGGTTACAAAACAGATGCCAGTTCTTACACGTGTCAGCAGCCCAAGCAACTGACATGCTACAGACATGGTGACATAGCTCTCTTCAACTCTCCACTGAGTTTCAAGTCCAGAGCATGTTTAGTCTTTGTCTTGTTTATCTGTTGATGAAAGGTTTCTAGGAAGATTTAGCAGTGCTTCAATTTTCTGAGCGTCATCCTTGGATCGATCTTTCTGTATATTACTTTCAATTTCTTCAGGGAGGAGCTCAGTAAATTGTAGTCTGGCTTTCCTGTAATGAAAGTACAAGAAAGATATAGCAAGTACTGTTCTATTTTTTGGGCTTTTAGAGTTTTTCTTTCTTAAAAAAAGATAGTATTTATCTTATTCTCTACTACAACTTATGAGCAAATACTCCTTGCACTTCAAGTACAAGACTTTATTCTCTCTCATAACCTGTTTCACTTACAAGCCAAGTAGGAGTCTCACATTACCAAAATGGACAATGCCAGGGCAGTAACTCTGATCCCTGAGATATTCCAGAGTTCTCTCAGCAGTGAATTGGCAGTTGCTAAAACACCTTGAGCTTGTGTGTGAGCCTTGGAACCAGTCTGTGTTCTTGCCCTCAGGGCCTAGGGGTATGTGAAGCCCCCTGCCACTCTGTTAAACTCTGTTGACAGATCTTGCAGGACATACACAAAGGTTATAACATTGGTAATCTCGATACAGAGAAGTCAGGACACCACAACAGATGTATATTTACTAGCGGATAAAATATCCAATTTTCAAATACGAGATTGGTTCTTTTTCTAAGTCAAGTATTAGTGTCTTCCTTTCTTTAAGTGATTATCAAGGTCACTTATGACTTTCATAAGAAGATTTGATCATTTCTTCTTCTATGTCTCTATGGAAAATATAGCCAGTGTTCTATTTTCTGCTCACTAAGGCAATTTTTTAGATTCTCACTTTGTTGATTTCTCTATACTATAGTTATTTTCAAGCAAAGAAGCAGACACTTAAAAAGTTCTTAACTATTTATTAACTGTCCTCAGAAATACCACATATACATCATATACATATAAATAACCTAAACACTTCTGACGCTGACACAGTGACACTATTTCCTTCTGCCAAAATACTCTTTCGTTTTCTATAAATCCAGTTTTTTACCCATTCTTGAGGTTTTCTATGTCTAAATAACTGATCAACTTCTCTAACTTTCTTCTTCTGGTTTCCTTTTTCTGACTGGAATACTATTCATATTTTTCCAAATGCTAATTCTTCTATAACTTCCTATATCAGATTCAAATAATCATGTATTTTCCTTACTTTTCCAACTCCTTTCTCAAAGATTCTTTTTTTAAAAAAAAAGTCTCATGACACCTAAAGAACTAGAAATAAGCTAATGCTTCTATGCTTTTAACCCTCCATAATATCAAATTTTATGCTGGCATTCAGAATTTTAAGTGCTTTAAAATAGCTTCATATCTCACTCACCCTCTTACTATGGAGAAGAAGACAGAACAAAACAAACATATGTTGGGCATTGTGGTGTGATTCTGCCCTTACAACAGCTAAGAAAACTGATGGCTTGAAGTTAAGGAAAACATCTATGTTCAAAGAATTAATAGTCTAGTTGGTATTTAAGATTTGTTTTCAAGGTTTCACTGGCTCCAAATCAATGCTTTCTCCTATAGTACCTAAGTCCTTAGACAACAGATGTACAGATATTAAGAATTTCCATGTATGTGAGTATGTATGTGTGTGTGTGTAGCATAAATGGAAGTTTCAAATAAAACCAAGGGGAAAAGAAGACTTATCTACCAAACTACCAAAGAAGCAACAGCAGATGTCATCTTAGTGGGCAGGAAGCAGAACCATGAGAATCATTTGCACCAAAGCGCTAGACAGCAGACTATTATGATGATCTTGCAAAGAATAACAGGAAGTTGGCCATCACTGGATCCCAGGGAGTGACTATATGAGCAAGCGACAAGTCTGCATCCTTCTCAGTAGCATCTAGTCTGTGAACAGCCACTATATGTACCTAACACCTATTGCAGCCAGAGCAAGAAGTATAATAATTAAATGTGGAGACCTAACATGCTATGTAATGTTCACAGACGTATGTGTAAACAAGGATATCACCTTTTAAGTAAAGACAAGTAAAACTCACTCACTGCTATTCATTTTCTTTACGTAATTTCCAATGCAGTCACAAACATAGGAAAAGAAAAAATATGCAACCAAATAAGATTTATAACATTTAACTTTAAAAAAATGTATCTAAGGAAAGGTTCTCAATTAGTATCTTTCATTTTTCCATTCTCCTTAATTAAAAATATTAAAGACCAAGTAGGGTACCAAGTGAAAGACTCAGTAAAAAGAAAGTCTTTGACTTGAGCAGCAATTTAGAGTACCTGTTTCAGAAAGCATTAGTCTGTAGCCAAACAATCCAGTCTTAACACACTCCTTACCGTTCTTCCAGTTTCAGCTCCTGGAATGCTTTTCGATCCTTCTGTTTTCTCTCCTGAACTGTTTCACCACAGTACATCTGAAGTGCCATCAACAGGCTTCCTATAGGAGTGCTGAGGAGGAGACAGAGGGAACATTTAGAAGAAAGCATCATGAGACCATGCAGAATGACAGGGTCTCTGCTCAGGCACGAGTAACACTAACCAAACCAGGAAATGTTTGTTGATGATGAATGGGACATTTGACAGTTAAAGCATCCTGGTCAAATAAAAAAATATTAAGATAATTTTCTTCCTGGTCTGAAAAACAGGAAAAACAATCATTGCCACATCTTAAATTTAACTGGTATAAAAACAACAGGTCTGTAAATTGGCTCTTTTTTTTTTTAATCATGAAAGGTAAATAAACTAGTAAAAAATATATTTATAAGTTCTAGTTAACAGCTTTATATTGAAGATTTCTCAGAAAAGAAATTCATACCAGGAATGGTACCAGACCCTGTAAGGGGCAAGAAATGTGAAGGGTACTTTTGGTTGGGAGAAGGATGCTACTGGCTTTGGGGGTTGGAGCTGCCAAAATATCCTAAAATTCAAGAGTTTGGCACAACTGTCTGACCCAGAATGCCAATAGTTACCCACTGAGAAAATGACTTACATAATAATGATCACAGTAATGACAAGGGTTTTGTTCATATTTTCAAAGAGAAGGGAGTTTTTGACTCTGATACAACTTAAATTCCTTATTTAACATTGTAACCACATTTAAAAAATTATTTTTGTTAGGTGGAAATGTTTGTTGATGATGAATGGATAAACAAAATATGGAACTGTATATACAATGGAATATTATGCAGTCCCAAAAAGGAAGATCCTGTCACATGGATGAAACTCGAGGACACTATGCTTAGCGAAATATGCCAGTTACAAAAGGAAAAATACATGATTTCACTAATATGAATTACTCAGAGTAGCCAAAATCATAGAAACAGAAAGTAGAAAGGTGGTTGCCAAAGGCTGTGTGGGGATGGGGGAAGGGAGCACAGTGTTTAATGGGTACAGAGTTTCAGGTCTGCAAGACGAAAAAGTTCTAGAGACCTGTTGCACAACAACGTGAATATAGTTAACACTACTGAACTGTACACTTAAAAGTGGTTAAGATGGTAATTTTTATGTTATGTGTGTTTTTTAACCACAATAAAAACATATTTTTGCAGCTAATTTCAACAATTTTCCCCTTCAAACCAAGTTGGTATATTCACAAGAAAACAAAAATGTCAGCAACAGATCATCACATGATGAATTTTAACACAAATTTGGAAGGTGAGGAAGAACTCTTCTTTCTATTCAGGTGAATGCCAACTAATAAAGACAGAAGAAATGACAAAACTAGCAAATCAACATTTTGTAACCAGTTTTATATTAAATAATAACTGATTACATTAGGGATCATCAATGGATCATTAAAACCACTTAAAGACAGCTGGAGGGTAGATAATTCACACTACCTCATCCCACAGATTACTTATTAAACACAATGGGAAAAGATAACTTTGCAGTGGAGAAATTTAGTAGATACCAAATGTGCTAGGCAGAATTCTAAAATGGTCCCCCCAAATTTCCTACCCTAATTTCTCAAATATGAATATATGATGAGAAATTATGCCCATGATTAAATTATGTTATGCAGCAAAGTGGATTTTGCAGATGTAACTAAGGTTACTGATCAGTTGAATGAGTTAATCAAAAAGGAGATTACCTGTGTGAACCATCTGAATACAGAGTTTTTTCCAGTTGGTGGAAGAATGGAAGTCAGAGAGATTCAAAGTATGAGAAGGATTCAACATGCTGGCTGCTGGTTTGAACATGGAGAGGGCATGGAGAAGGAATGTGGATGCCTCTAGGAACAAAGTGGTCCCTGATAGCCACCCAGGAAACAGGGAATTCAGAGCTACAGCCACAACGGTTCTGTCAACAACCTGAATTTTATGGAAACAGATTCTTCCCACAAAGCCTCCAGGTAAGAGCCTGCCTGACCAACACCTTGAATTTAGCCTTGTGAAATACTAAAAAGAGAACCCATCTGAGCCCATCCAGACTTCTGATCTATAGGAAAGTGATATAATAAATGGGTAGTGAAGCTTCTTAGTGTGTGGTTAATTTGTTACACAGCAACAGAAAACTAATATATCAAGTTATATCACTTATAAGAGGTGACATAATATGTCTCTTGACATACACTGAGAAGGACACAACTTCACCTATGTTGTAATCTTGATGAAAATGTTAAACCTAAATCTAATCATGAGGGGATAATCAAACAAAAATGAGAAATATTCTGGGGGGAAAAACAGGCATGGAACTAGTCTAGCTTAAAGGAATCTAAAGAGACATGACAACAAAATACAATTTAATCCTGGATTCTACAAAATTATATTATATATACATAAACACACACACACATAGAGCATTATTGTAATAACAGGAATTCTGAATATGGACTTTATCTTAAATAATACTGAATTAATGGTAAATCATTTATTGTGATAATTGTACTGTGAAATCATTGGAGAATATTCTTTCTCCTCGGAAATACATGCTGATGTATTTAGGGCTGAAGAATTATGAGGTCTCAAATATTTCAAATGGCTCAAACAAAAAGAAATATACACATGTCCCACACAAATACTGAGAGAGAAAAACAAATGTGGAAAAATGTGAACAACTGGTGAATCTAAGTGAAGGTTATATGGGTGTTCAACATACTAATTACGTCAACTTTTCCACAGGTTTGAACTGTTTCAAAGTATAAAATTGGAGAAGAAAAGTCTTAAAATTTATTAAACTAAATAAACCTAACCCCCATTTTTTTTTTTAATGTGCTTGTTAGCTGTTTCTTATTCCTTTTTCTTACTCTTTATAAGTATCTTTGTTCAAACCTCAGTTTCAGGTGTTAATGATATTTAAACAGTTTTTACCCAGTGAAGACCAGAAGTAAAATCAACAACTGGGATACAATCAGAACTGGACAATCAAAGCTACTACCAATACAAGACTGTGCTGTGCTTAGTCACTCAGTCAAGTCCAACTCTTCTGATTCCAAGGACTGCAGCCCACCAGGCTCCTCTGTCCATGGGGATTCTCTAGGCAAGAATACTGAAGTGGGTTGCCATGCCCACCTCCCAGGCATCTTTCCAACACAGGGATTGAACCCTGGACTCCTGCACGGCAGGCAGATTTTTTACTGACTGAGCCACCAGGGAAGCTCGATAAAAGACTAGAGATCTTTTACGGGGTTAAATCCTCTTAGGAGTAAATCTGTTCTTTAGAAATGATTCCGATTTTTAACAGGCAAGGCATTAATGAATTAATTAATAAGTTATATTAATTTAGAATCAAAATATGTTAATACTTACCCCAGCAAGGCTCCAATTATGCCACCAGCTACTAAGCCATGCAGGCCTAAGTTTATCCTAAAAAGACTTCCTGTGACAGCTATTTTAAAAGAAACAAAAAGCAGTATCAAATCATTTTTAAACACCAGAGTTCCATTTAAACATGTTCCTTCTATAAGGACATAAATCTCCAAGTAAGCTTTTTGAACCCAACATTAATATATCACCACAACCTAGACTTCCCATACGGCCAGGTTCTCATCCACTCTGCAAGTTTAAAGGAAGAAAGGTCCCTTTAACAAACAGAACTGCTCAGTCGGTTCTATGGACCCAGGCTCTTCTCATTCTGCTTTTTTCCAACCTCACCTTAAAAATCTGTTATTTCTTCACTTCTACCTCTTTTATTCCTTCCTGCTTTAAGGAAACTTCTCTCCAAATAAACAATAAGAATCTTCACTAGCCAATTGCAGTTCATGTCTTCCCCCAGCTTCACTCTTTCTTTTTTCTTTTTGGACACGCTGCATGGCATGTGGAATCTTAGTTCCCCAACTAGGGACAGAACCCGTGCCTCCTGCAGTAGAAAGGCCATACCACCAGGGACGTCCTCAGCCTCACCGGCTCTGTACTGCTAAGGTTCACCTCTCCAGCAGACCTGCAAGTGGGCAGTTGCTCTACATTGCCACCTGGTGGCTGGAGCATAGGTCCTTTTTCCTTACCACTAAGACTGTACACCCAAGACGTCCATTCCATTTTCCTCTTTCACTATGCACAAAACAAATGCCATTTCAGGTGGCAACATTTTTAAACATTAACATCTGACATTTATATTTTTTATTTAAGTATAATATATTCATTTTTTAACTTTTCTATTTCATGATTTTTCTCTATCTTTCAACAGTGTAACTATTATGTGTCTAGGTGTGAATCTTTTCATGTTTATTCTTCCTGGAGTTTGTTGAAATTCTTGGATGTGTAGATTAATGTTTTCCATCAAATTTGGGAAGTCTGTGGCCATAATTTCTTAAAATTCTTTTTCTTCCCTTTTTTTCCTTTCCTCTCCATTATTCATATTCTTGGAAAAGACCCTAATGCTGGGAAGGATTGGGGGCAGGAGGAGAAGGGGACGACAAGAGGATGAGATGGCTGGATGGCATCGCCGACTCGATGGACATGGGTTTGGGTGGACTCCGGGAGTTGGTGATGGACAGGGAAGCCTGGTGTGCTGAGATCCATGGGGTTGCAAAGAGTCGGATATGACTGGGCGACTGAACAGAACTGAACTGATTGTGTCCCACAGATCTCTGAGGCTCTATTCATTTGTCTTCATTTTTAAAAATTCTGTCCTTCATAAAAGATAACCTATATCGATCTACGTTCAAGTTCATTGATTCTCCCATGCTTTCTCAAACTGGCTGTTAAGGGCCTTCTCTCCAGTGAATTTTTAATTTCCATTACTGTATTTATCAACTCCAGAATATTCATTTGACTCTTAAAAATAATTTCTATCTTTAGGGATATTTTCTGATTGATAACTATCATCACATTTTAATTACTGTAAACACCTGAAGTCTTCTGTCTGCTACAACTTGGAGCTGGAATATCTTCCTACCTAGGGGCATGGCTGTGGTTCTTTGCTATAGTGATTTGCCTGGACCAATTCTGCGGAGTCTTAGTTTTCTTGTTTAGTAGAGTGCAGCCAGTAGAGGTCTCTGTTCAGTTTTTACTTTTATGTCTGGCTTCCTAGGAATCACACTAGCTTGGCAGACAGCCAGTGATTTGCAGTGGCTGTGAGTACACATTTTAAGCCAGTAAGGCTGTCACCTTTTGTCAGTGGATCTGTTTGTGGCTTTAAGAACACGCTCAAGGTTTAGGCAGTTTATAAATCTTCTGGCTTTTACCTTCTGTGTTCATGAGGCCTCGCAGATAAGCAGCTTGCTAGGAGGCCCTTCCCAGTCTCTCCTGAGGGTGCTTACACAGACAGGAAACTTTCTGAAGTTCTGGGGATTAGTACGTTCTTAATGAAGTCTCCGTTGGCTTTCTGGTTCTCTGGATGTCTTTGGTAAAATTCTACCTCATCCACTAATCGACCGCTTGCCCCAAAGACCACCAAAACCTCCAGTTAGCTGTGTGATGTTGTTCTTTCATAAGTGTTTGCTATTGTTTTCAGCAACACCCTTCAGTTCAGTTCAGTCGCTCAGTCGTGTCCGACTCTTTGCGACCCCATGAATCGCCAGGCCTCCCTGTCCATCACCAACTCCCGGAGTCCACTCAGACTCACGTCCATCAAGTCCGTGATGCCATCCAGCCATCTTATCCTCTGTTGTCCCCTTCTCCTCCTGCCCCCAATCCCTCCCAACATCAAAGTCTTCTCCAATGTGTCAACTCTTCGCATGAGGTGGCCAAAGTACTGGAGTTTCAGCCTCAGCATCATTCCTTCCAAAGAAATCCCAGGGTTGATCTCCTTCAGAATGGACTGGTGGGATCTCCTTGCAGTCCAAAGGACTCTCAAGAGTCTTCTCCAACACCACAGTTCAAAAGCATCAATTCTTCAGTGCTCAGCCTTCTTCACAGTCCAACTCTTACATCCATACATGACCACAGGAAAAACCATAGCTTTGACTAGATGGACCTTAGTCGGCAAAGTAAGCTCTCTGCTTTTGAATATGCTTTCTAGGTTGCTTATAACTTTTCTTCCAAGGAGTAAGCGTCTTTTAATTTCATGGCTGCAATCACCATCTGCAGTGATTTTGGAGCCCCCAAAAATAAAGTCTGATACTGTTTCCACTGTTTCTCCATCTATTTCCCATAGAGTGATGGGACCAGATGCCATGATCTTCGTTTTCTGAATGTTGAGCTTTAAGCCAACTTTTTCACTCTCCTCTTTTACTTTCATGAAGAGGCTTTTTAGTTCCTCTTCACTTTCTGCCATAAGGGTGGTGTCACCTGTATATCTGAGGTTATTGATATTTCTCCCAGCAATCTGGATTCCAGCTTGTGTTTCTTCCAGTCCAGCGTTTCTCATGATGTACTCTGCACAGAAGTTAAATAAGCAGGGTGACAATATACAGCCTTGACGTACTCCTTTTCCTATTTGGAACCAGTCTGTTGTTCCATGTCCAGTTCTAACTGTTGCTTCCTGGCCTGCATTCAGATTTCTCAAGAGGCAGGTTAGGTGGTCTGGTATTCCCATCTCTCTCAGAATTTTCCAGTTTATTGTGATCCACACAGTCAAAGGCTTTGGCATAGTCAATAAAGCAGAAATAGATGTTTTTCTGGAACTCTCTTGCTTTTTCCATGATCCAGCGGATGTTGGCAATTTGATCTCTGGAACCTCTGCCTTTTCTAAAACCAGCTTGAACATTAGGAAGTTCACTGTTCACGTATTGCTGAAGCCTGGCTTGGAGAATTTTGAGCATTACTTTACTAGCATGTGAGATGAGTGCAATTGTGTGGTAGTTTGAGCATTCTTTGGCATTGCCTTTCTTTGGGATTGGAATGAAAACTGACCTTTTCCAGTCCTGTAGCCACTGCTGAGTTTTCCAAATTTGCTGGCATATTGAGTGCAGCACTTTCACAGCATCATCTTTCAGGATTTGAAATAGCTCTACTGGAATTCCATCACCTCCACTAGCTTTGTTCGTAGTGATGCTTTCTAAGGCCCACTTGACTTCACATTCCAGGATGTCTGGCTCTAGATGAGTGATTACACCATCATGATTATCTTGGTCGTGAAGATCCTTTTTGTACAGTTCTTCTGTGTATTCTTGCCACCTCTTCTAATATTTTCTGCTTCTGTTAGGTCCATACCATTTCTGTCCTTTTAGGCACAGACTTTTCTGTGCTCTGCTCCAAATCTAGTCAGTCATCTCTAACATTAGTATTGGTCCTCCCAGCCTGCCCTGCCCTTGTGGAACGTCTGTATCATGGAGCTGGGCATTAGGTGGGAGCAGCCTCAGGCTGAAGCACTATAGACTACCGTTGTTCTTACCAAGATTTAGTAGAAATTCTTAAATAAATGCTTCTCAATTCATTGTGTGCCCTTGCTCAGTTCCAGGATATTTAAGGGGTTGTTTTTGATAATTTTGTCCAATTTTATTATTACTTTTGGAGGAAAGGATTTGCCAAGCTCTCTGGATACTGAAAATACTTTTATAAGTGTTCAAACAAATACCAACTAATAGTGGTGAGGGAAGACCTCCTTACCTGATTCTGACTTCAGGATAAAGGATAATTTTTTTTTAATTTTAGTGTTATATTATTTATTTCAATGTTGGTTGATGGTTTGAGATAAAAATATATTTTCTATCATATATATTTTTCTATTCTTATTTTAGTAATATTTATATTCAATCGAGAAACCTTTATTCTACCCTCCTATATGTCAAACAATTGTGACATAAAAGGCAAACACTTTCTCTGAATTTTAGTGAGTTGTCTAGTAGGGAAGCAAACTAGTAAACTGCTATAACATAGTGCTATAAATGCTTTGATAAAACTGTTTACAGTGAATTATGAGAACACAGGGGAAAGGTACGTGCGATAGGAAAATGGGAGCTGGGAGAACCCTCTGAGGAAGCTGAAGCAGACAAGATTAACTCAACCTTGAAAGACAGGTGTTAAGTATGGAGCTGAATAAAATTAGTTATGGGAGTGGAAAGTTGGATTCAAGCAAGAATTCTTGTAAAGCAAGAATATGCTGGGTTTGAGAAATCAAAGTAGATTATAAGGCTCGTGTAAGAGTGGTATATGAAGGTTAGGTCAAGAATTGACCTTAAAAAAAAAAAAGAATCAACTTTAGTGTGATGGGAAACTAAGGAAGAATCTGAAGCAGAAAAGTGCTAAAATCATACTCATATTTCAAAACAAGTCAGATAACAGTAGAGGTTTGAAGCAAACCGAGATGAGAACCATGGAAAACCTGCAGTAGCAGTGGGAAAAGAGCTGAGAGAGTCCAAATATTTAAGAAATAAGACTGACAGAACCAGAAGTTTAGAGAGGGGACAGAAAAGGCAGAACCACATCGTTAATTGATTTCCAGTTTTGGAATTTAACAGGGTAGATGACAAAAAACATATAGCAGGAGTAAATATGAGGAGCAAGTGAAGGCAGAAACACAAGCATTTTCTTTGGATATAGGCACTATAGAATATCCATGTAAAATTTTTCACAAGTTAAAACAGGGCAAATTCTAGCTGCTCCAATGCTATTAATACCTATTTCTCGTTTCATGTTTTTAGATGTTTCATTAAAATGTTAGGCTCAAATTATGTATATGTGTGTTTGCCTGTGTATTCACAGAAAAAGAGAGAGTGCACCTAAAACAAAGAGCATAAGTGATAAAGCAAATGGGCTAAAATGTTAATAACTGGGAATTCCCTGGAGGTCCAGAGGATAGGGCTCTGCACTTTCACTGCCAACAGCCTGCGTTCAATCTCTAGTCAGGTAACTAAGATTCCACATGCTTTGCAGCCAGAGGTGGGTGGTAGTTGTTGTTCAGTCGCTCAGTCATGTCCATCTCTTTGCAACTCCATGGACTGCAGCACACCGTGTTTTTCACTATCTCCCGGAGTTTGCTTAGATTCACGTCCAATGAATTGTGATGCCATCCAGCCATCTCATCCTCTGTCGTCCCCTTCTCCTCCTGTCCCCAATCCCTCCCAGCATCAGAGTCTTTCTCAATGAGTCAACTCTTCGCATGAGGTGGCCAAAGTACTGGAGTTTCAGCTTTAGCATCATTCCTTCCAAAGAAATCCCAGGGCTGATCTCCTTCAGAATGGACTGGTTGGATCTCCTTGCAGTCCAAGGGACTCTCAAGAGTCTTCTCCAACACCACAGTTCAAAAGCATCAATTCTTCGGCGTTCAGCCTTCTTTACTGTCCAACTCTCACATCCATACATGACCACAGGAAAAACCACAGCTTTGACTAGACGGACCTTTGCTGGCAAAGTGATGCCTCTGCTTTTCAATACACTGTCCAGGTTTGTCATAGCTTTTCTTCCAAGGGGCAAGCGTCTCAATTTCATGGCTGCAGTCACCATCTGCAGTAATTTTGGGAGCCCAAGAAAATAAAGTCTGTCACTTCAGCCTAATGGCACAAAGTGAAGAACTAAAGAACCTCTTGATGAAGGTGAAAGAAGAGAGTGAAAAAACTGGCTTGAAACACATTCAAAAACTAAGATCATGGCATCTGGTTCCATCACTTCATGGCAAGTTGATGGGGAAAAAAATAAAATCAGGATAGGCATGGGGTGGGGAGCTTGAAAAAGTTCTTAACAATAACAGAATCTTTGTACTAAAGGATACTGCTCATGGTGCTCCTTGTATTACTTTTATTTTTGCAACTTTCTATAAGCCTGAAGTTATTTCCAAACAAAAAGTAAAAAACTGTTATGTGAAGTATATGTATGTTCTTTTATGTGAGGAAATATACATGAATTAGTGAGTGTTTGCATTTAAACGGCAGTTAACTTCATTTACATTTCGGGAAATGTACTGGATTTATACTAGAAATGTAATGAAAATATTCAACACTTTAAAAAAATGTTCATTTTAAAGAGGGCATGTCTACCAGAGGCAGAGTGCTTTAAAACAAAATCTAATTTCTTACCATAAAAAATCTGGCTCCTCTCTGCCTAACCTCACAATTCTCTCAAGCCACTCTTCCCCTCATTCACTATGTTGCAGTCATATTATCCTACATTTGAGAAACCTTAGAGCCTTCACCCTTGAAGTTACCCCTGCCTTAGGTGACTCTTCTCTGCAAGGCCTGCTCTTTCCCATTCTTCAGCTATCAGCTTAAAAGTCACTTCCTTAGATAACAGTCAACCTATCCACATTAGATCCTACCTCCCCACTTATTTATTACTTTTTATCATAGCAATCTGTTTTATCCCATAGACATTAGATGATAAAACTCAACAAAGGCAAAGACTTTTTTCTGTTTTGTTCACTAAGTATACCAAAGACCAAGCACATATTCCATATATCTTGCATAAATGTTAAATGAGATGTGATGAGAAGCCAACCAAAGAATTCAGTAGCCATGACTTATAAGTCCTTACATGTTTCTTAAACCATATTTGAGATTGAAATATGAAATATGAACAAAAATGTCTTACCTCCTGCAATGACAAAATGGCTTAAGGCATTTTTGTTTCGGTAAACATTTAGACCAGTGTTCACTGTACTAAGAAGGAAGAAGAAAACAAAATTTAAAGCATATCCCAATTACCTTCTTGACTTTAACTTTCACTAAAGTGATACGTGTTAGTTTAGACGAGCCTACTATGTCAATCCCTGGTTCTGGTAGGCTCCTTCAGTGAGCTGTTTCAGATTGCTATAATATGCCAATAAACAACAGAAAAGTAAAGAAAAGTTCTGCAGAATCCCTCTGATTTAGCAGCCCTGCATCTATTCTGATACCAGCTGGCAGGCCTTCATGTGCATGTGTGCTCAGTTGTGCAAGGTGCTCAGTCATGTCTAACACTTTGCGACCCCACAGACTATACCTCTCCAGGCTCCTTCTGTCCATGGAATTTTCCAGGCAAGAATACTGCAACGGGTTGCCTCCTCCTCCAGGGGAATTTTCCCAACCCAAGGATCAAACCCACATCTCCGGCAACAGCAGGCGGCATCTTTACCACTGTGCCACCAGAGAAGCCTGGCAGGCCATCGTCCATGGACACAAAACTACAGCTGGACCAATCTTTTGCATAAACAGGTAACAGTTCTTGAGAAAAAGGTGTCACATATCACGTTTATATGGGTGTTCAGATTTTATACCTCCATTTGTTGAAAAAACGTGCTCCTAAAAGAATACCTAAAATCCTTCATGACGATTCAGAGAACTTACTTGAATATAGTCACAAACATGGCCGTTCTCCAACTCCAGCGCCAGCCATACCGGATGAAGCCTCGTGTAGCAGCACGATGGGCAGATTGCTAAAGTTAATAAAAAGGCTGTGAGGTTCCAAGATACCTTGATACTTTCCCTGTTCTAAAACTGTGGTGGAGGAATGTCAGCTAGGAAATAGGTAGGGACACTTAAGTAGATACAAACAATAGAAAACCTCTAGAAATGTCATTCTTCAATTACTGAAACTTAAGCAAATGCACCATGTGCACTCTATTCTATCACAGGGTGTAAAAGGAACTAAGAAATGCAGTGTCAACCAAGTAATTCATCAGTTAAATAGCAACTAAGAATCCATATGGCAAATACTATGAGCAGACATAAAATCAATATTAGACATGCTTTTTTTCAAGAAATTGTGGGGAAAAGAAAAAACAGAAAATAAAGAAGGAACACTGAGTAAACTATAAACGGTAAGGATTAAGGTAATACAGATGTGCACGAGAGGAAGAAAGGAAGAAAAAAAACCTAATCTTTACTGACCACCTTCTATGTAAAAGTTGCTAACATATTACCTCATTTAATCTTTACAACATTTTCTCCAAGCAGGTGTTAAAAGGCATAAAGAGGAAGTTTCTAACCAAGATCACTCAGCCAATAAAGAATAAAGTCAGAATTGGAAGTTAGGTTGTCTGTTTCCACCGCTCATTTTCATTAACCACCATAAAGCAAGTCTGGCATAATATTGTGAGGGTAAAGCCTAGATTTTTAAAGAATCTGACAGAATCCCTAGGTGTAGTCTTAACTACTATATGATACTGGGCAAGTCAAAACCTCTCTGAAAGGTATCAGTGCAAACTCATGGCTTTTACTGAATAGGTAGACAAATATAGAAACAGAGATATATGTATGAAAATGTATATAAATCACACACATACATACACATTTCCTAGCTCTATCTGCCTAGACACCATCATACCTCAGTAGCAATGAGCAGGCCTAGCCCCAGATCTTGGTTTTTACCATTTTCTTTTTGCCACTTTATTTTTTTTAATTGAAGGATAATTGCTTTATAGAATTTTGTGGTTTTCTGTCATACATCAACAAGAATCAGCCATAGGTACACCCATGTCCCCTCCCTCCCAAACCTCCTTCCCCATCCCACTCTTCTAGATTGTCACAGAGCCCCAAGTTCCCTGAGTCATTTAAATACCATTTTAAAAGAAACAAGGCTGGTGCTTGAAAAGATGAACCAGAAAAACCAAGCTGTGCTCCAAAGTAAAGATGTGCTCAAAGACTAATGGGGACATCATCAAAAGGACACAGGAGCTAGCTTGAAGGGATTCCAACAGTCTAAATCAATGCCAAGTATCAAAATAAATGATGGTAATAATGGATTATAAAACCACAGAATAACATAAGAGTCAACAAGTCCATGCTGAATAAATTATAAATGGATAAACAGACAGATAAATAGAGGGAAAGTGAAAGCTCTTCCTTACAGCAGAATACTAACCAATAAATATACATGGATGATGGAATTAGAAAATGGCCATTTGGTTACCACCACAGTAATAACTATTTTAGGAAAGAATCAGCACTGAATACTGAAACCAGAGGGTGAAAATTTGATGAAAAATAGGATATTTGAATAGTCTCAAAGTATCTAATAAGTATTTCTAAGATATTTATTAACCACAAAGGGAAAAACTCAATAATTTTATAGTGGATAAACATGGCAGGGACCATCTTAACTAAGTGATTAAAGTAAGTATCCCCAGTAGAGGGACAAATAGGAATCTCATGCTTCTTATCATTACTTACTGGGAAGGATATAGTATTAACTGTAGGGTATTCCTGTGAAAACACTTAAGTGAAATTTAATCACAAGAAAACATCAAATGTCCAAATTGTGGGACATTCTACAATACAAAATAAAAGGCCCAAGTTTTAAAAAATATTGAGGTCATGAAAGTCAAAGAACAATAGAAAAACTGTTCCAAATTAATGGAGACTGACTAGAGAGGCACAACAGGCAAATTCAACATCTGATCCAGTATCAGATCCTGGACCAGAAAAATAAATTTTTAATAACTTGTTTACCTTAAAAATAACGTTAGTGGGACAATAAGCAAAATTTACATAAAGTCCATTGATAAGATAATAGTACTCTATCAGTATTAATGTCCTGAACTGTATAATAATATTGTGGTTATGTAAGAAAATGTCTTTGATTTTTAGGAAATGTATGCTGAAGCACTCACCATGCCTAAAACATACTCCCAAGCAGTTCACAATAAAATAACAGCATGCCTTATACAGAGAGAATAAGCAAATGTGGTAAAATGTTAATATTTGGGGAATCTGACTGAAAGGTGTACAGGAATTCTTTGTACAGTCAGCCCTCTGTATCCCCAGATTTGGACCCTGAGGAAGTGGAACCATGGATATGAAGGACGTATGGTACTATGTTTGTTTTAAATAAAAGACTCGAGCATTTGTGGATTTTGGCATCCACAGGAGGCCTGGAACCAATCCCTCTTGGACACTACAGGACACTGGCACTGCTTTTGCAACTTTTAAAACGTGACACAATTTAAAAAAAACAACACAGATTTTAAAAAACAAAAAATTCTGAGCCATAACTTCCTCACTAGGACAATAACACTGATATACAGATGTAAGACACAACAAATGAGTCAGCACTCAACAAACTGTAAACTCTAATTGTTAATGATTATTTTAGTGTGAGCTACTGTACTGCACATAGGCTTTGTGAATGGGATAAATACACTACAGCTGAGCCTTGATGACTTAGCAGAAGATCAGAAATATATTTCACAAAGTAGAGCCACAGTGGTGATCAATTCTAGTAAGAAAAGTGGTCTGACAAAGTTTGAGTATGCACTATAGCATTAGCACTTCCACTCCTGCTGAGTAGACTTTTTTTCCTAAATCTTCTCAACCCTACTACCTAGCTAGATGATTAAGTATAAAGTGAACAGCTAAAACTGCTGCTGCTAAGTTGCTTCAGTCGCGTCCAATTCTGTGCGACCCCACAGACGGCAGCCCCCCAGGCTCCCAACTGGCATGCCCCCAAATACTATTAGAACACCAGTACGTACCACAGCATCAAGCTGGTTGTGGTAAACTTCTGCTTGGCTCTGCTCAATGTAGCGCTGTTTAGCATGAATAAATGCTGGTATTCCCCCATATGCCCAGCCGATGATGCCTGCTGAAACTGCTGCTTTGTAAATATCCTGAAGTTCTTTTGAAGTTCTCTGCTGTTCACTAAAACATCAAAAAGACAATGTTGTTTGGGATTAGTTTATGGATACTGCTCTCCAAAAGACAGTATGATCAGAATTATCCCAAACGCTAAACAGGACTTAAGTTTTTCATGATGGACAGAACCAATTAAATCTGATGAATTAAATAATTATATTACAAGTGGCTCAAATCTCAGTCAAAACTAACCTATGCTTTCAGAAGTTAGATTAGTAAGTATTCTTGGGAAGGCAAGGGCAAGGACAGAGAAGGGGCACAAGGGGGAGCTTCTGGGACACTGTTAACAGTCTCTCAGTGACTTTTCACTATGTTTAGTGAAAAGTCACTGACAGGTACACTTATGTACATTTTTCTAGGTGCATATTTTATTTATACTGCAATAAAAAGGTTTTTTAAAGGGTTATTTTATTTGATGACTCTTACAGCTCTACTATATCCCTGGAAACAGAAAGAATTTGTAAACTGGATGCAGAAATTAACAATTACCTTTTTGAATTTTTAGGTAACTTTTGGAAATTATAAAAACTTATGGGATTTTAGGACAATGTATGCAAGAATGAATACCTATATGTAAAAAAATACCAAAATTTTATCTTTCTGAATATTTAATTTTATGTCATGCTCAGATGGGCCTGTACTATCTATTAAAGACCACTGAGTGAGAAAGCTCATGATGCAGTGGGCAGCACAGACTAACCTAAAATAAATGGGAAAAGATACCATTTCATTCAGTCTATTACTCTCAAAAGCATTAGAAACTAGAAGCTATGTTGCGGCTTCCAAGATGTCCTCTGGAAATTGCTCTAACAAACAGCTAAGTTTGTAAGTGTTTAGTTACTAGAAGTAATGGCCCTCCTACATAAGTAAACCACTAAATATTAATTTTTTACAAATTACTAACTTGCTTTCTTCTGAGACTGTACAAATGTTTATCTAATTCTAACAACCACATTTCTGAAACCAGAATCAGTGAGTTCTTATAGTTTCCGCATATACAAGTGAAAAACCTAAAAAAATTTAAGAAACAAATTCTTATATCAATAGGAAAAACTGCTATAATCTGAACTTTATATTTCATCTTGTATAATGAATAAAACCAAAAACATTTACATAAAAAGTGGGAGAACTAGGAAAAGAGCAAATGAAAAAAGAGCTTAAGATTTAACATGCCAGGAAATGCATATGATATCTTTTTCATCCTCTGAAAAATTCCATGACATAGCAATATTTTTTCTCCATATTATCAACAGATACTCTATGAAGTTACATGATTGGGCCTAAGAACTAACGAATGGTAAACAAACAGGGAAGAGTGGTGGAAAGGGACTAGACTATAAGTAGCAACAATGGGGTTGTAGTCCTGGTTCTGTCATCCACTGCTAAGTGACCTACAGGTAGACCACAATCATTCCGAACCTTGGTTTCCTCACCCATATGACGTGGAGGGGACAATCAAAGTTATATTAAATTATCTTTCAAATTTCCTTCAGCTCCAACATTCTGTGGTTTATAAGGCTGATCAAAATAACCTTTTTCAAATGAATCTGAGTCAGTTCTAGTGAGGTGGATGAACTTAGAGCCTGTTATACAGCGTGAAGTTAAGTCAGGAAAACGAGTATCATATATTAATGCATATACATGGAATCTAGAAAAATAGTACCGATGAACCTATTTGTAGGGCAGGAATAGAGATTTAGACATAGAGAACAGACTTACAGACACAGCAGGGGCAGGCGAGGGTGGGAAGAATTGAGATAGTACCATTGAAATATATACATTACCATATGTAAAGTGAACAGATAGCTAATGGGAAGCTGCTCTGTAACACAGGGAGCTCAACCTGGTGCTCTGTGACAACTTACATGCACAGGGATGGGGTGGGAGGTTGGGAGGGGAGGTTCAAGAAGAAGGGAACCTATGGCTGATTCATGTTGCTGTATGGCAGAAACTAACACAACATTGTAAAGCAACTATTTTCAATTAAAAATAAATCAACAAAAATAAACCTTTTCTGTTGTGTACTACATAGGATTGTTCACAAGTATCTCAAATAAATTTGGAATGACCAATGGAAGGGCGGCCTCATTATCTTTAAAATAAGATGATGAATTCTAAAGAAAGTAATTAAATACAATTCCACTGGCTCCCCTGCTCTATTTCAGCAACATAATAAAGCTTCAATGTTAATTTAACCAGTTGATACTACAGTGTAGTATATGGTAAGCTCAGTTCAGTCGCTCAGTCGTGTCCAACTCTTTGCCACCCCATGAATTGCAGCACGCCAGGCTTCCCTGTCTATCAGTATATGGTAAAGTACTTCATAAAAAGGGAAAACTTTTCACCGGTAAGTGAGGAATAAAAATGATGAAATTAATTATCCTGAGTTTTCCATTAAAGTTAATTCAATTTAAAGGGTTATTTATCATTTATTCTGACACCAATTTACTTATGAATCCAGCTAATATCTTTGCAACAACAGTTGCTACTATTTTTTTATACATTCCTTATTTGGCAGAGTAAAAATTTTAACAACTGTGTTCTCTCTCCAGCCTCCATTTTTGTGCTGGGGAGTAGGGCTACTGTTCAAGAAGCATCAGAATCTGGGATCAAGTGATACACGAAAAAGAATACTGGAGTCCTCCAGATGTTGGTTCTAGGGTCACTAAATAGCTTACTCTAATTCTTCTAATTTGTAAAGTCACGGGATTATATTAAAGACTGTTAGACTTCCTAAACACTCCTAAAAGTTCTTACTTTCAGTTAGTCTCACCCTCTCCATCTGAAAACCGGCCTGTCAATCAATAGAACTACCAAATAGCAATGTTAGGATACATGCTTGGAGTACATTATATTAAACTCCAAATCCCGCAAAAATAAATCACACCACCCTGGGGTCCTTCGCCCCAGATGACCCAGGCTGCAGGTCACCTCCTTCGTAGCCCCTCCCCACAGACCGTAGGCACGTTTACTCTTTGACAAACAGCTCCCGGAGGCGGTCCCATCCGGATTCCGGGTATTGGGGTTCTGAGACGAAGGAAGACAGTTCCTGGTCCTCTACAAGAGCCTTGGGATCGGCGGCCACAGCTTCGGCAGCAAACACCCGAGGGAAAGGACTCAGCGTCCTGCAGAGGAAGCTCCGTGGGGCCGGCGGCCGCGCCTCCATGACCCTCTCCGACCCTGTCGACAGACACTCGCTTGGGCGCTTAGGAGGCCAAGGCCTTCCGGAGGTGCGGTGGGGGATGAGCGAGGGTAACTGCAAGAAGGAATGGGAGAGTATCTTTACACTAGTCCCGTGTTAATTTGCGGCCATACCCGCCGACACACCGCTTGACACACAGGCCCTCGGTGCCAAGCCTAACTTTGGAGGCACTATGACACACGAGACAGGAAGTCCCTCCCCAACGAGGGCAAAGGCTGCGGGACGGGGCAAAGCCGGAACCGGAGCCGAACACACTTCCGGCTGGAGGCGGGACGGTGCCAGGCCAGGCCGCCGGAAATGAGGTAGTGACAAGGAGCCAGGCTCAGCGCAGTCTGACTTTTGGTGCCGTCCTCCTCACTCTTCTGCGACTGGAAAGCAGGGTGGTAGGTAGATTGCAGGCGGGAAGATGTGGTCTTACGCTTAAGTGAAAGTGGCTCAATCGTATCCGACTCTTTGCGACCCGATGGACTATAGAGTTCATGGAGTTTTCCAGGCCAGAATACTGGAGTGGGTAGCCTTTCCCTTTCCCAGGGGATCTTCCAGGGATTGAACCCACGTCTCCCGCATTGCGGGCGGATTCTTTACCAGCTAGGCCACAAGGGAAGCCCGAGTACTGGAGTGGGTAGCCTATCCCTCCCCCACGGATCTTCCCGACCCAGGACTCGAACCAAGGTCTCCTGCATTGCAGGCGGATTCTTAACCAACTGATCTATCAGGGAAGCCATTTATAACAGCAGAAATGCCGTGAAGAAGAAAAAGTGAGGTGTTAATTACAGTGGAGTACGGAAAGGGGAAGGCAGTTTGGGCAAATGCATCCTAACCTACTCTGTCACAGACTCCTGGACGGGGTTCATTCTGGTTTTCAGAAAAGACCGAGGCATCGAAGAGGAGTATGGTGCCGGGTGCCCGGAGATCTCCAGAACACTCCAGTCCACTCTGGACTCCACAAGATAGGTTTTACTCCCCTTAGTTTATATGCCTACTGTTTCTCAAAAGGCAGGGCACTTTCTGGAATTTCTACCAGGTGTTGACTTAATAGTTATAATAGCAATAATATTCCGCCACTACAGCTTTCATTAACATATATAGTTTTATTAAAAATGTACGCATTTACAATATTCTTAAACTGGGTTGTGTTATTTCATTTAAGCTCTGCCAGCAACCAAACATACGTATTCTCCTTGCCAATCTCATCCTTATTCCTTTCTAGGTTTAGGTCTAAAACTGTTACACTCTTTAGTGAGATAAGGTAAATAGATTTCTGGAATTTGACAGCTGGAATTCTATAGATAGGGCGCTGGGAACTGACTGATAACAGTGACTAGCTGAGTTAGTCCGCGGCGCCAGGAAGATCTCTGGTGTCTGGGAGACGGGATTAGATTCAGTTCCCATCGTAGCATTTACTACATTGCATCATGATTTCCTATTTACTGTGTGTCTCAGTAGACTTTGAGGTCGGGGATCATGTGTGTGCATTTCTGTATCTCCAGTACCTACATTCACATAAGTCTTTGAATCAAGACTTTAGATCCCTTGACTCCTGGCTCTGGCTGCAGATTGCTGCCTAACCCATACAGGCAGAGGTGGGCACCAAAGTCCCAAGGCGGAAGCTCAAGGAAATGACTGTGCAATGTCTAGTCTACATGTGGAAAATCTAAATGCTTAAGACGACCTCCACAATCATTCTGGGATGAGGAGGACTTTGAATTGGAGGGTGGCAGTGTGGGCAGGTATTACTGAAATCATTTATATACAACTTAAATGCTCCCTCACTACCTTATAGATACAAATGAGATTAACAGGCAAATTTTGCTAAAGCCATAGCTGCCTTCTCATTTGGGTAACTAAGCCTCTTTCTTAAGGTTCCCTTTGTCATCTGATCACTCAAGAAGTCTCCAGATCCTAGGCCTGCTCACACTGTTGCTATTCCACCTCAGCTCCTCAGACTACTTGTCACTCCCCTACTCTGCTGCTGCTCAAAGCCCTTGGGGTTTACCTTCCTTTCCTGTTGTTCAGTTGCTAAGTCGTCTCTGACTCTGTGACCCCACAGACTGTAGCACGCCAGGCTTCCAAGTCCTTCACTCTCTCCCTGAGTTTGCTCAAACTCATGTCCAAAGATTTGGTGATGCCATCCAACCATCTCATCCTCTTTTGCCCCCTTCTCTTTACCTTCCTTTACCACTAAGGAAATACTCTCCCTTTTCTGTGGTCTGTTTTTACGAAGGGCCTGAGAGCAACATTAAGCCAAAACTTGTTATTCAATTCACTTGGACCACTCTGTTTCGCATTTAGCTTGCTCCTCCCCAGGATATACCTTTGCCACCAGAGTAAAGGCATCAGAAAAATTTCAGTGCAGTGACCACACTGCCTGGAACCACCACTATTCTACCCTCAGACCTCTTGCTGATTTCTGCTTACAGAACTCAATAGCCTCTTGCCCCCTCATGAATTTTCCCCCAGGTGTCAGGTTCCCTTTCCCTTCTAGGTTCTCTAGGTACTGCCTTTGCTACATAAATTACATTGTGTATGATATGAACTGTTACCACAGGGAAAGAGAATAAACTCTCACAACTCCAGGGACCATTTAACCTTCAAAGTGTAACTTAATTTTTACCTCCATGAAGTTTCCAATCTGCATCAGACAGAAATGTCTTCTACCTTTACACTTCAAATCCACATTGTCTTTATGAATAACTGGCCTTGTGATTAAGGCCTTGCATCTCCTTAATCACCTTCTGCCTATGCAGCCTCTCACACTGTTTCTACTAGGTCATCTCAACTAGAGAGCTGCTTCATGCTAGGGAGCCTGGTGTAAACATTTTATCTCCCACTGTTTGTAGACAGTAAATGTTCAAGTATTTGATAAATTATTAAATAAGTGATTTGTAATTGTACACTTCTGCTTCACGCACACCTTCCCTTGGGATGCAGTGGGATTGTGTTAAGGCATCTTTGGTGGCACAAGAAGATGGTTCTTTACATATCCGTGTGTGCTCTTGTTCACAGTCAGAGCAGGTGCAGAGTAGGGAACTATCCTCTTCAGAACTGACCCAAAGAAGCCTACTGACATTTTTTCTCTTAGGAATTCTGGACTGAGAGACAGAGCCTGTAGTCTCTGGACCTGCACACGGCAGCACTCTAGAGACTATGCAATTTCTTGCTGAGATACCTAGAGCTGCTCCGCTTTCTACCTTTCCAAATACTCCAAGGTGCCCTCATAGCCATCTAAAAAGTTCTTTTAGCTACAGGTTGTTTCTGTTTTCTTCTACTAGGAAAACCTGATGTAACAGCAGAAAAAGGTGGAACAGTGACATCACACAGATGATACTCCCCAAATAAAGGAAAATCATTCCTTGTGTTATCCAAGTATTTCACTTTACTCAAATAAACTCAGTTATTCTCTTTTCTTGAAGAAAAGTGTGGCTTTTATCTCTGAGAAGGAAATGGTAAGTTTGGAATTCAGCTAGTATTAACAAAAAACAACTTTCAAAAGTTATGGAGATAAAAAATTACTTTCAAAACCATACATTTTATATGTCATTACACCCATCTTCATATCATCTACACTGAGGTAAACAAAGACATGTAAAATCTGAATAATATCTGCTGTACTTAAATACAAATGGTCTTATTAACTCTTCAAAGGACAGATGAGAATTTGCATTGATCCAATTCTTACAGTCTTGTCCAATCCCTCTTGAAGCCAATGGCTGGGCAGTCTGTAAACAGGATTTAGTTAAGCCTACTGTCCCCATCTATCCATCCATCCTTCCAACATTGTTCTGTGCATTCTTCTGTGTGAGGCACTGTGCTGGATAATGGAGAAACTGGTAAGTAAAACATGATTCCTACCCATCAAGAAGCTCATAGGGGAAAAAAAAAAAGCTCACAAGAGAAACAGTCAAATAACTACAGTACAGTGTGATGTCATATAATACAGCTTGAGAAAAATATTACGATAGCTTCTAACTGCCTAGAGTAATGAAAATAAGGAGTCTGAGAGATAATGCTTGAGTTGGAAACACTTCCAGGGAAATGCACCTTCAGCTGCTAATCCAAAGGATGGAAAGTTTTGCTCTTAGTTTTGTTGTTCAGTTGCTAAGTTGTGTCTGACTCTTTGTGACCCCATAGACTACAGCATGCTAGGCTTCCCTGTCCTTCACCACCTCCTGGAGTTTGCTCAAACTCATGTCCATTGAGTTGGGGATGCCATCCAACCATCTCATCCTCTGTCGCCCCCTTCTCCTCCTGCCCGCAATCTTCCCCAGCATCAGGGTCTTTTCCAATGAGCTGGCTCTTCGCATCACGTGGCCAAAGTATTGGAGCTTCAGCATAAGTCCTTCTAATGAATATTCAGAGTTGATTTCCTTTAGGATTGATTGGTGTGATCTCCTTGCTGTCCAAAGGACTCTCAAGTCTCCAGAAACACAATTCAAAAGCATCAATTCTTTGGCAATCAGCCTTTTTTATGTTCCAACTTTCACATCTATACATGATTACTGGAAAAACCATAATTTTGACTCTATGGACTTTTGTTGGCAAAGTGATGTCTCTGCTTTTTAATACACTGTCTAGGTTTGTCATAGCTTTTCTTCCAAAAAGTGAGTGTCTTTTCATTTCATGGCTGCAGTCAATATCTGCACTGATTTGGAGCCCAAGAAAATGAAGTCTGTCACTGTTTCCATTTTTCCCCCATCTATGCGCCATGAAGTGATGGGGCCAGATGCCATGATCTTAGTTTTCTGAATGCTGAATTTTAAGTCAACTCTTTCACTGTCCTCTTTTACCCTTGTGGCTCAGCTGTTAAAGAATTTGCCTGCAATGTGGGAGACCTGGGTTCAGTCCCTGGGTTGGGAAGATCGCCTGGAGAAGGGAAACGCTACCCACTCCAGTATTCTGGCCTAGAGATTTCCATGGACTGCATAGTCTGTGGCATCACAAAGAGTCGGACACAACTGAGCAACTTCCACTCCACTTTCACCCTTATCAAGAGGCTCTTTAGTTCCTCTTCATTTTCTGCCATGGTATCATCTGCATATCTGAGGTTGCTGATATTTCTCCTGGCAATCTTGATTCCAACTTGGAACTCATCCAGCCTGGCATTTTGCATGATGTACTCTGCATAGAAGTTATTAGTAATAAGCAGGTTGATGATATGCAGACGATATACTCCTTTCCCAATTTGGAACCAGTCTGTTATTCCATTTCTGGTTCTTTTGCTTCTTGACCTGCATTTAGGTTTCTCAGGAGATAGGTAAGGTGGTCTGGTATTCCCATCTCTTTAAGCTTTTAGTGAGAAAAAATTAAAATAGAAAGATAATATTTACCAGGGCCTCCTATTGATAAGGCAAAACTACAGTACGACTCAGAAATCTGGATGTCTTATTGCCAGATTTATAGCACCTAAAGACACAGTTCCCATGAGTTTTTAATACTCAAAGACAAAATTCAATTTTAAACATTTGCCCTGTTCTATGCAATGATCTTACCAGAAAGTCCTGTAAGAAGGTCCATAGGCTTACAGTTTCGTGAAAGGGAGTTTAAATGGCCAAATGCATGTTTCATAAATGGAAATATAGTCCCTGATTTTATATAACTGAATCTCACATTTACTAATTTTGGAACCAGTTAATACCAAACAGTTCTTAAGAGGCAAAGGAAAAGAGTTGATTTCTCAGTGGAAATTTGGGGCCTAAAGAACAAGGATGGTTCTGAGTCATTGGACTACATGGGTTTTAATCTAAAAGTTTTTCTTCATTTTTGACTATGTTAGGGAGAATATCCTGAGATTAAACTACTATCCAAATGTCTTTTTCAAAAAGGGAAAAGGAAGCAATCCAACAGGATGTGCACTAAAACAGGCATCTCCTAAGAAAGTGCTAAAGGTGAATGCTTTAAACTCCCACTTGACACCATTTCACACATGAAGACTCCTTGAGATCCCTGCAAGTGTGGACTGCTGCCAACTCAAGGAGGAAAAATATTATGGGTGTGTGAAGAATGAGGAAAAGTTGCTGTTTTATGCACAATTCCTTTAAAGAGTAAGGACTATTTCCTAAATTTATCAAGAGGTTTTCAATCACTCTTTTTTGAAAGAGAACATAAAGGATGTGAAGGCACAAAAAGGGAAGCTGAAATCCAATTGCAATGACCACTCATGCAATCGGCCCCTTTCTACATGGCTTTATAGAAACCTCCTGAGTACCAAAGAGATTACGCTTTTACAAAAGACAGCTCCTACATTGTTGCACGGCACACTATTGCTTCCTTAGACCTTTCAGAAAATAATCCCCAAGTATTCTTTATAAACCCTAAACGGCTTTCTATGTTAAAATACAGCAGCAGAGATCAAGTGTAGAATAACTGCAGAACTGTGATAATGAGTTGTACTAGTTTCATCTGAGTGACTTTCTACTCAAAAGAATGAGACAAAGGGCGTCACCCCATGGACATAGTCAGTTTCACAGTGTGGACATACACATAGGGATGATCTGAGGCACAAGCTGTGATTGGTCCTAAGAAGATGAAAGGCAGAATCAGGTTCAAAACCCACATCTCACGGTTTCTGGTCCTTCTTTAGCAAAGATGTTGAGCAACTTGCTAATTGTATGACACACAATTTGGATCTTTCTCCAAAGTTGCTCCTGGTACAGCGTGATAAGGAAAACCAGCTCTCTGACTTGGTAACAGTATCCGAGGGTTAGGTGTCACATTCACAGCAAGCTTCTCACCGTAGGATATCTGAGGTCTGATGCCACAGAGAGGACTATGGCCCGATCATGACTACTAGAGTTCAGTTTTCAAAATTTTGGGAACAATCTGATCGTAGCCTTTCCTTCTTGTTACGTTATAGGACAGGAATTTAGAGTATTCGGTCAACAGGTTCTCCCAGTAACAGGTGATGTCATCCATCTTTAAGTGGTTCAGAATAAATTGGCTTCCCCTAGAGACAAGATTAACAAGAACAGTTAAAGCATGACATTTAATAAAACTAGAAGCTTACATTAGAGTACTTACCTGTGCCAAGCACTGTTCAGAATACTTCATGTAAATTAACTCTTTGATCTTCAGAACCAACTCTACAGCCATCGTATCTACTGCTGCTGCTGTGTCGCTTCAGTCATGTCCGACTCTGTGCGACCCTATGGACAGCAGCCCACCAGGCTCTCTGTCCGTGAGATTCTCTAGGCAAGAATACTGGAGTGGGTTGTCATTTCCTTCTCCATAATATCTACTATACATGTGCATTTGGAAATAGACATTTTTTTTTTACAAAGGATGGGCTTGGGACATAGGTGAATCTGTGGTTTTCCCCAGGACAGCTTTGATTCTAATTATCTATGTATAATGAGGCTGACTTTCAGATAGCACCATGGTAACAACATTTTTATGACTTTAGCTTGGGAAAAGTAGGAATGATTAAAGCAGAAAAAGAAAAATGAACAGAAGTTACCTTTCAGCAATTTCTTGAGCTATATCATCATTTGCTTTTACAAACTGCAACAGCTCCCTAAAATGGAAAGAATTATTAGGTTTTGAAATACATACCATGCTCATTAGTACTAAGCAGAGAGATCACATACTGAGGCCTGTAGTTAATCTTTAGATATATGGATGTTGGTTTTTTTTTGTGTGTGTGTTGGTTTTTTTTTAAGTAAAGCTATTGGGTCCTCATAAGATCAAAATAACAACAAAAAAAGTACTTTGCACATAGGCGAAACAATCTGTTCTAATTTTGGAACATATTTGGGAAAACAGAGAAATGTTCAGCGATACACACCAAAAATCAATAGTGAAGAAAAAATTTCCCTCCTGTCTCTTGCTCTGATCCCCAGAAGAGGGCACTGGGCTTACATTTCTGGCCCTTCTCCGCATGCCATCCTAGCTCTTGCCATCATGAGAGGAAATTTGCCTTCGTTTCACTAAGGTCAGTTCTCACATGGTATCTGAAAATCCTTTTGACAATATATCACAATTGAATAGCCGTATCTATTTAGTCTTTGAGACATTAGTGCTTTTTCACTGCATACTATCTGAATGTTACATTTTGAATCAGCATTAGAACACTTAAAAAATTAAATCCCACTCAGTCTAGTTGGATAATAATACAATACTATCTTTGAAAATGAAACTTTAAAAAAAAAAAGCTTTCAGTGGAAAAAGTCATTAGGAGTAAATATCTTGAATGGCTGGGGACTCAGAGGCAGACTGTGGGAGTCGTCAGAGACTCTGCTTGAGGGACGGCTGCTTACTGGACATTGGAGAGGTCTGTTTTTACTGGGATGTAGTGAACCCATGGCTTCAGCTGTGGGTAGAAGAATTCCAGCCACTCGTCACCAACATGGAAAACAAGTGAACCACACAGAAAGAGGTGTTTGAACCGGAAGCTTGCAGCGACACCCCGAAAATTAAACAAATACCTGGAAAACAGAGAGCAAAATACACTTGATACTATATTCCTGCTACCACACATGATGTTTTTTTCTTATCCCCTCTTTATCTCCCCTTTTATTACCCTCTCTTCTTTTTCTTTCCACTTTCAATTTTCAAGGACCCATCAGCATGTCCCTGTTGAGCTTCCATAAACTCCTTGCTGTTCCAGGGGTTAGAGCCTGTTCCTGGGAATACCAGCGTGAGGGGGAAACAGAAATACTTTCTCCAGGCAGAGACAGACAGAGCCAGCAGCTGGGTGCTGGGCAAAGCGGATACAAGGCTCAGTGGAAATAATATCTTACCCTTTGTTTACAAGTTTTTCTAGGCCTAAAGTCTCGGACTCATCATGGTCCCCCCGCAAAGCCTGGTTTTTCCCATAGTGTTCCCTATCTGGTCAAAGGTATGCCCTGTTCCCTATTTCCTCTTAAGAAGTGTGGAGAAGACAACCAGGCATGCCTAATCAATCTTCAAAGAAATGCCCCCTGGAAAATAAAGCTAATAACTAAGAACATTTTCTTTTCAGCATTTCTGGTACCTGTCTCTAACCAGAGCTGCTTCTCCTCTGTAGTTCCCACTGTACAGTGTAATCACCATTCATTTCTCTGAGTATTCCTACTGCCCACCTCCTGGCCTTGTTTTACCTTCATCTCATTCTTAGTATTGGCATTTAAATATAATAGCCATTTAAATATAATACATTAGTTACATATGCCTCATTCATGTTGAACCTTAAACTATTTTTATTAACTTAATAAATGACTGATCTAACTTCAGCTCTTGGCTGTGTGGGGTGCAGAGAGTGGACCCTATCCCTTTGCTTATGGGATGCAGGCTCCCTGGAAGCAGGGACCATTGTCCCTGTTTCACTGGTCTCTGCAGTTCCCACAGAACCCAGTCCAGAGCTTTGTGCACAGCAGGCTCTCAGTAAACTACTAAATGAATTAATGTGACTTTCACAAACCCCAGCTGGACCCTAGTATTAAAATTCTCACCCAAAGAGAAGCTATTCCAAAAGCAATAGGGAAAACCAGAAGAGTCAGGAGTCCTGGATATCTTACTTGTATTTGCAGTGATCCACAAGATGGACATCCTTAGCAGCTGGCTTTCCCAAGGTATCCTTTCAGGGAAAAGAAAGTTGTTAGTATTAGCAGCAGGAGCATTCATTGAAGACCACTGTGCAACAAGGGTCACTGAACATTTCATCAACATGACCTCACTGAAGTCTCAGAATGCACAGACTCAGGAGGCAAGACTGTCTCACTTTATAGATGAAGCAGCTGAGGCTTTGAGAAGTTGGGAGACTTGCTCAAGGTCACACAGCCGTAAGTAGAAGAGCTTGGGCTTTAACTTGGTCTGTGCGATTTTAGAGTTTAAGCTCCCCTGGGGCCATGTGACTCTTCCTCTGCACTCAGGAGGTCATGGCCTGCAGCACAACTCACTATGTACACATCATATGGCAAAGGAAGCTACAAATGGCGGCTGGCGGGCTTAAAGGTGTAGCCCACACACAAATTTTGTTACACTAGCAAAGTACTTGAAACATAAATATTCAAATCACTGCCTAGCATTTGTAAGTGGCAGGATACTTTCTTAGAAAACCCCAGATTTCCACTTTTCTTGGAGAGAGAAAAAAAAAAGGATTTGGCAGAGAGCTCCTATTCTCCTTGGCAGAAATGACTGGACCTTCAGTGCTCTCTCCCGCTCACTACTGCTGCACCTGGGGGCATCAGAGTCTGAGACCCCCTATCCCCTATCCATGTTCCAGCCACCTTAGCAGATGGTGAGGGGAACAAGTCTTGCTTGCTTCTGTGGCCTCCCATAGTAGATGCTGTCATGAATGGATACATTTTTTCATATTTTTATTTTTTAACAAAGTTTCTTATACTGCATTTGCTTCTGTTTGAATTAAATGCTCATGTAATAAATACATGCATTTTTACTTAGTATTTCTTAGTTTTCACTTAGTTTTTCTGACAAGAAGTTTAAACATTTTCTCCTATCATCCTCAAATGGTATATGGAAATTTCAGATGAGGACATTTACAACTTAAGGGTCTTTGAATAAGGCAAGAAAGACAGAGTTAAGAGGATAGAGATGGGACTCCCAACCAAAGAAGCCTGTCATTGCTTGTTTCAACTTAGAATCACTTGGGGAATTTTAAACAAATGAAGATGTCTATACACCATTTCCAGAGACTCTGATTTATTCTATTAATTTTTAAGCTCTCTGGTTGCATTGTATAGTCAGGGTTGAGAACCAATGGTTTAAACCAGATTTTGGCAAACTTAGCGCCCACAGGCCAGTCACTGCTTGTTTTTGTGCACAACCCATAAACGAAAGTTATTTTTACCTTGCAAAAGGCTGGAAAAAATCCAAAGGACAATATTTTTATGACGTGGGAAATTTTATGAGATTCAAATTTCAATAAGGTTTTATTGGAACACAGCCGTGCTCATTTGTTTACATATTGTCTACGACTGCTTTCACACTGCAGTGGCAGTGCTGAGTAACTGCAACCCAGGCTGTAAGATCTGAAAGGCCTAAAATATTTACCATCTAGCCATTTACAGAAAACGTTTGTGACCTCTGGTTTAAACCTTCAAAATAATATAAAATACGAGTCATAATAAGGGCCCAGAAACACAACGTGAGTTTGTAAAAGAATAATTTACACATATACTAATTTTAGTCCATGGAACGTTCTTAACATTCATCCCACCACTGAGAGGAAACCTAAGGTGCAGTTCTACCCAGGTGCAATGCTCTTGGAGTGAGAATGTTCACTGCTGTAGCTCTAGTCAGATGATTGGTGATTACTTTCATAGATTTCCAGGCCTGGTTTTTGGTGTACTCTGCATCAACAAGTTTTGGGTTTTTCCGAGATAGGAGAATGAGAGGATCTCGTTCTGGACTTGTCCTAGGAAAGAAACACATGACATAGAACTACGTCTCCTACACCATAAGACCACTCCCAATCGCTGAAAGGTAAGCAGTAATCGGACCCAATGCGATGACCATACACACAGATGAACAACTCATGGGTTATTTAACAGAAGAGGAGGGGGATACTAGACCCTACAGCACCTAGGTGGTCCTGGCTGTTTGCCACTGTACCCTTCAGGGAAGGGGAGTATTTGGCCCTCTCTGCTTGCATCTAGTCTTTAGGATTATGTTATTCTGGATACTACAGCCATATCCCAGGGAATTATTTTCCTTTTAGAAGCTTCATGTAACCTCTAATCACTGGTACTCATAGCTGGGTGACTAGGTAATCATCACTCACCAAAACAGCTACATGACCTTTGTTGGGTGTGCTCTGTAAAACGCAGTGAAAAGTAAGTGAAGTTGCTCAGTCGTGTCCGACTCTTTGCGACCCCGTGGACTGTAGCCTACCAGGCTCCTCTGTCCATGAGATTCTCCAGGCAAGAATACTGGAGTGGGTTGCCATTTCCTTCTCCAGGGGATCTTCCCGACCCAAGGATCGAACCCGGGTCTCCTGCATTGGAGTCAGATGCTTTAACCTCTGAGCCACCAGGGAAGCCCTAGTATAACATTTAAATTAAAAAGAAAACCGAAGGGCTCAAATACCTGAAACCTTATTGTAGAAAAAGTCCTAGTTATGGTTCTAGTAGCAGATGATGTTGACATTTGAGGGGTCATGGACTCCCTGAGAATCTGATAACTGTGGACACCCTCTCTACATATCCCCATATAACTTCAAGGTGTTCCTAAAAGTCTTGAAGTCCACACATGGATCCCAAGTTAAGAATCTGTAATCTGAAGATTTGAGAACCAGAGATGTTGACAAGGAACCATAAGCAGCGGTTGTTGGGCTCATTTGCACTCTGAAGTCCACCACCAAGTGAAGAGAGAGTGTGGCCTCTGACAAGGACACACTAAGAAATCTGCAAAACTCTCTCCCTTCACATTCTCCTTGGTATTCATCTGTGCAACAGACACTCACTGTGCATCTGCAAGGTGGGTACTGTTCTCAGCACCGGGGATATGGAGCCGGACAGTATGGACTCAGTCTTCCCCTAACCTTTTCGCTTTCGCTCTACCTTCCTTCCATGCAGCTCTCTCAGTTTTCATCAGTTCCAGTCTACGCTTCCACCACTATTTGGCAGCCACATGGTCTGATGAAAAAGGCAGTTAGAAGAGCTAGTGATTGTTCCTGCTCTGCCATTAAGTGGCAGAGAGTCTGTGGGCACAATCATACAGTAGTCCTAGGAAAACGCAATCTCTCAGGCAAGAGGACAGCTCATTGTTCTATTCAGCATTAAATAACTAAAGCCCATCACACTTGTCACACTTTGTAAATGTTTGCTGAATGACTGGACAGATGAACTTTACTTCTTTGAATTTCGGTTCAGCTAAAAGTGGTTTGGCCAATAATTTGGGTTCTTCTCTAGCCTAAAATTCTGTGATTCTATGTCTTTTTCTTAGTTATCTTAGTTTTCTCTTTGAACTAGTTTCCCACACCCTCAAAATTTTACACATTAGCCAGAAGAGTACCTTTGTAAAATGTCAGAAAGTATAATCACCTTGATCCTCGGAAATACGCTGTGGAATTTTTCTTTTTCCATGGCCACTGTGCAGCTGACCTAAAAACAGATTTCATTAGTTTCTGTGTCTCTTCCTTAACTATATAAAGATGTGTTTGAATCATTTCTAAAGCTTAGCTGAGAGATTTACATTTTAAAGTAAGTCCGACCCAGGCTACTCAATTCACTAGTAAGGTAATGCCCCAAATCCTTCAAGACAGGTTTCAACAGTACATGAACTGAGAACTTCCAGATGTACAAGCTGGATTTAGAAAACGCAGAGGAATCAGAAATCAAATTGCCAACATCCGTTGGATTATCGAAATCCAATTCCAAAAAACATCTACTTCTGTTTCACTATGAAGTCTTTATGTGGATCACAAACTGTGAAAAATTCTTAAAGAGATGGCAATATCAGACCACCTTATCTGCCTCCTGAGAAACCTGTATGCAGGTCAAGAAGCAACAGTTAGAACCGGACACGGAACAATGGACTGGTTCAAAAGTGGGAAAGATGTACATCAAGGCTGTATATTGTCACCCTGCTTATTTAACTTCTATGCAGAATACATCATGCAAAATGCCAGGCTGGATGAATTCCAAGCTGGATTCGAGATTCCCAGAAGAAATATCAACACTTCAGATATGCAGATAATACCAATCTAATGGCAGAAAATGAAGGAACTAAAGTCTCTTGATGAGAGTGAAAGAGGAGAGTGAAAAAACTGGCTTAAAATCCAATATTTAAAAAACTAAGATCATAGCATCTGGTCCCATCACCTCATGGCAAACAGACAGGGGAAAAGTGGAAACAGTGATGGATTTTCTTGGGCTCCAAGATCACTGCAGACAGTGACTGCAGCCACAAAATTAAGACACTTACTCCTTAGAAGAAAAGCTATGACAAACCTAGACAGCATATTAAAAAGCAGAGACATCACTTTGCCAAAATTCCATACAGTCAAAGCTATGGTTTTTCCAGTAGTCAGTACGGATGTGAGAGTTAAACCATAAAGAAGGCAGAGTGCCGAAAAATTAATGCTTTTGAATTGTGGTGCTGGAAAGGGCTCTTGAGAGTCCCTTGAATTGCAAGGATATCAAACCAGTCATTCCTAAGGGAAGTCATTCCTAAATATTCATTGGAAGGACTTATGCTGAAGCTCCAATACTTTGGCTACCTGATGTGAAAACCGGCTCATTGGAAAAGACCCTGATGCTTTAAAAGATTGAGGGCAGAATAAGAAGAGGGTGACAAAGGATGAGATGGTTGGATGATATCACTGACTCAGTGGAAGCAAGTTTGAGCAAACTTCGGGAGATAGTGGAGGACAGGGAAGCCTGGTGTGCTGCAGTCCATGGAGTTGCAAAGAGTTAGAGATGACTTAGTGACTGAAAAACAAGGCTACTCAAAAGAAAAAGCTCTAAATGACATTATGTTCCCTTTTATTATTACTTTATCCTCTGGAGATACTAGCTAGCAATATGTGTAAATCTACTGTTTGGTTAATAAGTTAACAACATTGAAAGAAAAGTTCCCCAAAGTAAATGACATGTTTAGGGCTATTTAATTCAGTACAATCAGGATTTTTTCCTTACTTTAAGCAAGAGTCTAGAGGATGAGATGGTTGGATGGCATCACCGACTTGATGGACATGAATTTGAGCAAGCTCTGGGAGCTGGCGATGGACTGGGAAGCCTGGCATGCTGCAGTCCATGCGGTCGCAAAGAGTCAGATACGACTGAGCCACTGAACTGAACTGATTGTTAAAATTACTAGGCAACAAAGTAACTGCAGAAAATATCAGATACCAAATCAAGGGCAAGGAAATAAATCACTTTCTGACTTTATGTTTTAGATGCATAGAAAGTATCATCAGATTTAGTCTGATTTTGCAAAGCACTCTGGTATCCTTAAACTGTACTTAGTGCTCCATAAAGACCAAGTCCCTGAAATTCAGTTCTCAATACCAGTTACCACAACCAGCTTCCTTTGCTGAAACTGCTAGCTCATAGATGCATCATTTTTTTAAAAAAAAAACCAAAAACATTTTGTATTGGGGTACAGCCAAGTAACAATGTTGTGATAGTTTCAGGTGACAGATGCATCATTCTTAACTTACTTGTGGGAACCCTTCACAGAAGTTTTTGCAGCGTCTTTCTCTGAAAACGGAGGGGGTCAAACTGAAGTGGAGTTCATGAGGGATTGGTGAGCTGTTTGCTATAATGGAGAAACTTCGCACATAAACTTTTCAGGTAGAGATACTGTTCAGATACAAATAGCGTCCCATTACTCATTTTCTCTCTCTTTTTTATTTATTTGGCTGCTTCAGGTCTTCACTGTGGCATGTGGAATCTAGTTCCCTGACCAGGGATCAAACCCAGGCCCCCTACATTGGCAGTAGAGTGTCTTAGCCACTAGACCACCAGGGAAGTCCTCATTTTCTCTTAAATGAGCCAGTCCTCCATATTTTCCTGGCTTATCTTCCAGTTCTTTCTCACTGGATCATCTTTACCTGATTCTCCAGTCCAACTATTTCTTGCTCTGTCCCATACTCCCTCCTAACAAATCAGAACTACTGTAGCACTGGGGGGTGAGATGTTGGGGACGGGGGGTTTCTAGGTGGAACTAGTGGTAAACAGCCTGCCTGCCAATGTAGGAGACAGAAGAGATGCAGGTTTGATTCCTGGGTTGGGATCAAATATAAACATATATATATATAAACATTATACACACACACACACAACTCATTCTTATAACCTTACAAGATGGCTTTTATTATCCCTACTTTACACAGTTGAGGCCTTTAAGAGGTTAAGCAATTTGCCCAGCATCACACAGCTAGTAAGCTTTAAATCCAGAGTCCCTGTTTTTAAGCCCTATTCTACCTTTACTTTCCATTCATGCACAATATTCCATTTTATAGCTATGTCATAATTTACTCCATTCCTTACTGGTGAGCTTTCAGGTAGTTTTAAACTTTCTACTTTAAGAAACAACATTAAAGTGAATATCCCTGTATGCACATTTTTGCATACTTGTTTATCTTCTCAGGATAAATTCTTGAAGTAAAACGGCTGGTTCAAAGGATATACACATTTTCATTTTGATATACTGCTCAACTATCCAACCAAAAATACTGAAATTTTGAGTATAAATTTCGTTAGTCCCTGGGAAAGCTGAATTTAATATAGACAGACTTGAACCACGTATCATCTGTTTTCCCTCTCCTTCATTTTTCCCACTCACCTATCCACCCCTTCAGAAGACCCATGTTAGGACTTTTGTCTTTGGGCAAGCACTAATATTGGTGCTGCCCCAGCCCCCTTTTATAACCCCACTCCTCTGCTGACAGTAGAGTGAATTCTTTAAATCCACAGCGACACTGAATTCTTCTACAGGGTGAAAAGTCAGTCAATGGGGACAAATTCCCAGAAGAGTATAAAGATGGAAACACCCCAGGCAGATACCAATGCAGATCAGCAAACAGATTACTAAAGTTTCAAGGTAAGAAATGAAATCACGAGGCTAGAGATTCTGAATGGAGGGCTCTAAAAAATAAAATTGCAATTCTAAAATCATGAATAAATTCAGCTCAAGAATAAAAGGTGAAGGTATCAAAAGAAAAATATATTAACATAAGCTAGATTTTTAAAACATATTCTATCTCCCTAAAAATTGCTTATTAGTTTGCAAATGATAAAAGAGTAACCACACAGTAAAAGAGAAGGATAGACTTAAGAGTTGTTGCAGATTAAAACAAGTTAAAGACACATAAGGACTAAATACAACACAAGATGCTGGACTGGATCCTGTATCTGAGAAGAAATGTGTCTTATGGGACATTGTTATGACAATTCAATGTTGAATTAACATTGTTTCCTGTATTTGATAATTGCAATGTGGTTATAAAGGGAACACTCTCGCTCTTAGGAATTATGCAGCAAAGAATTAAGGGGTATAGAGCCATAAAGTATGCAACATACTGTAATAGTTCAGAAAACAAGAAATTATGCAAATATTACACATGCAGCCTACACATACATTGAAGGACACAATGAATCAAGTTATTATCTGATGGAATACCATGCAACTGTTTAAAACAACGAGGCAGTTTCCTAGGTACTGCAGCAGCAGCTGCAGCTAAGTCGCTTCAGTCGTGTCCAACTCTGTGCGACCCCACAGATGGCAGCCCACCAGGCTCCTCTGTCCCTGGGATTCTCCAGGCAAGAATACTGGAGTGGGTTGCCATTTCCTTCTCCAATGCATGCATGCATGCTAAGTCGCTTCAGTTGTGTCTGACTGTGTGACCCCATGGACAGCAGCCTACCAGTCTCCTCTGTCCACAGGATTCTCCAGGCAAGAATACTGGAGTGGGGTGCCATTTCGTTCTCCACCTATGTACTGACATGGAAAGATTTCTAAGACACAACAATAAGTGGGGGGAAATGCCAGGAGCCAGCACGAGGAGTCCCACCAGTGGCAAAGGTCATAAGGTTATGGGGCCCGACCGGCAAAGGCAAGTCGGGCCTTAAAGGAGCCTCACTGGATCTGCTCGTGCATCTGCCCCAAAACCAGAGTCTGCCTGCCTTACTGCATTGTGCTTTTCACCTACTCTTCTGACATTGTGGGGGGGGCTGTCCCCCCCGACACCTTTCTCCGGAAAATTAACTTAGAGTTCCAGTTAATAGTCTCCTGCATATAAAAGGAGTGTCTCAGGTCAAACCCCTCTGCTGGCAGACTAGCTTGTGTGACAGGATTATCCACACTCTTGCTACTAAGTACATGATTGTTTACAACCTCTCAACCATCAACAGCACAGAGAGTTTGGACTATTTTGAAAGTCTTAGTTGGCATAGGGTTTTTCTAAAGATAAAAATCATGTTGGTAAAGGGTTTCATTGCTGAGTTAATGATTGCCGCCAGGCCTCCATATCCTTAGGCACCTGGGAGTATGTTAATCAATGTAATTGGAATATAGAAAAAGAAATATAGTAGTTTTGATGTTAGCAATACTAGACTTTTGAGTTAATGAATTTTCTCTTTGTTATAGATAACTGTACTCCTCTTTCTTTGTTATAAATCATTGTGTCCTTGCTATGTAAGAATGTAACTTTATCACTATCTTAAGACTAAGTAGATCTTAAGGGGAAACAAGTTTTCTGATCGACTAACCTTTATCAATAGAAAGTAAGGGGGTGCCATAAAATGTTGATCGGTCTCCAGACCAGAAAATATTGTAAACAAATGTAAGACCCTCGTAAGAACAAAGATATGCTGAGAACACTGTCTTTAGAAAAGGGTCAGAGCAGCTGACCCTGCGTGACTCTGTTTCTTACATTTATCTCTATGTAAAACTAAAAGTATAAAAGTGGACCTGGAAAATAAAGAAACGGACCAGTTCCTGGGAAGACTGGTTTCCCCTGTGTGGTCTTTTCTTGTTCTCTTCTTTTCTGGCTGAATTCCCATCTGGAGCATGGAGGCTCGCCATGTCTACTTACTTGCCCTGGCTTCTAAGACCCATGCGAGAGGGAGCCCAAGGCGGGGCACCCTCTGCTATTCAAGCGGGCACAGTGGCCTACTTAGGTGGTGCAAACTCCTTGTCTTGGAGTTTGCTTGGTTTTCCATGTAAACCAAGTTATTCAGCCTCTTTTCTCCACTAATTTTCCTACTACACTATTCTTTCCTAATCTCTCTTTATATCTGTAATTAAGTAAGTTTTTTCCTAGGATGCCGACTCCATCCCCGCTTCGAATTCCCTGGATCCACCGGGGCTGGACCCCGGCAGGAAAGGTTGCCTAGGTGGGACACATTGATAAATTTTTATAAGCACACAAAGTTTTCATATTCAGAAAAAAGTTGTTTTAAAGAGATTTTAAAAACAAAGTAGATGTACAGCAGGTGGGAAAAGAGCTACAAAAAGAAGATGTGAAAGGTTATTTGCAAGCACCTGAGAGTTAAAAAAAAAGAATTAGAAAACTAACGTCAAGAATAACTTGGTGAAAAAATGTTAACATTTTTATTTTTCTCTCTCTCAAAATTATGTTCAAAATGAAGTGCTAAATAAAAAATGACAGTCTCACAGTCTGGAGGACACAGGAAATATTAACTAGTGGAGAAGATAATGCACTTAGAAACCTGAATTTCAGGCCTAAATTGGTTCCTTGACCAAAGTCACTTAACCTCTCTGAGTCTGCATTCCCTCATCCCTGAAAAAGCGAGCTGGACAAGAACAATGAAGTATGAGGTCAAGTTATCTTAAAAAATAATTTCCCAATTATATCTACTGAATAATTGACTTGTTTATTTAACCAGTGCCTCTAGCTGACAAAGAGGACTACAGCCCTACATGCTTCTCCAGAAATGGGATGTTCTCTTCATCTCATTTAAATATGTAGTCACACTTAATACAGGTGATAGATATTTGTGAAAATGAAGTTGAATTAAAGTATTGCTTTCTCTACATCTGAGAGAAGAACTAGAAAGACTATGTTTCTAGAAGTTTACTAATTAGGTACCAATGTTGTTTGGATCATTAATGTAAAATGTAGCTAGGTAAGAAATATCTACAGCTTGATGAATCAGACGATCAAAATTCTGAAATGATGGCAGGATGCAGACAACAGGCCAAGGCAGGTTTCAATCCTCAATTAGAGAGGATCTGGAGTAAGCTTGAACTTGAGATGCCTATGGAACATTTATGCCCACCCCATCCCTGCCTGAAGAACTTGGCTCTTAATTATAAAGTACATTTATGTTCTTCCAAGTAATTTTCTATCCTTCCCCACAATATGATCATTTATTCTTTCCTACTTATAAAAGGAATTCACTCTTAAAGAATCTTAAAAGTATGGAAATATTTAAAGAAGAAAAAAAGAGGCTTCTATAATCCCTCCCACAGAAGCACTGCTGACATTTTAGGGTAAGTTCTTTTGCTCTTTTTCTATGGATATGTAAATACTTCTATACACATATAAAATTGCTTATGCTATAAAGTTTTTTTTTTGTCTTTTACTTTTAGCTTAAAAGTTAGTCATTTTAGAGAAAATAATTGTTTATACTTAACTGTTTACTTCAAGGTGACCCAAAAAGAGGGACAAAAAAAACCTCTCTAGAGGACCTACCAGCAGCAGAGGACCTACCTTACCAGATCTTCCCTGAAGAGGTCCCACCGTCCAAGACCCATAGGATATATTGGCCAAACAGCAGGTCCTCCTTCCCAAAATGTCCAAGCAGGATACATGATATCATGGTACTCTGATGTCTTCAACAGAAACAGAGAGGTTATTTTAAATCAGTCTTGGAGCAGAGGAAGAAGCAGCAAACTGCACTCATGTCACGGGATCTGGAAAAGGCCTTGCCCCTGTGTTATACCATCAAAGACATATCCAAGTCTAGAGTCTGGATGCTAAAAGGCAAAAATGATCATGGGTTAAAATTCATGGGCTGACTGAATCCCAGAATATGAAATCACACTAAATGTCAACTTTTCCAGTTCCCAAAAGTTCTGTTTTTCTAGAAGACATATACTGTTGGAGGTTTTAGTTTAAGGAAACGATATACCCAATTCTGAATGACCACATAGCTTTCTCATCTTTTAACTGATATCATACTTGGAGTGTATATGGTCCTACCAGTTCTTAATTATTTCCTAGATAAGTCTGTTAGGAGCAAGAATTAGGAAATATAATGCAAGAGTTAAGAGTGTGGGCTCTTGAGAAAGATTATCTGACTCCACCTCTTTCCAACTCTAGGCAAGTTACTTAATCTTCCTAGACTTCAGTTTCCTTATCTTTATAACTAGAGAAATGATAATATCAATAATGGTATCTAACAGGCTTGTTTTAAATATTAAATGAGTTAATACATGTAGAAAACTTAGAACAGTGACACACAGTAAATACTCAATAAGTGTTAGTGTTACCTAATACTGTGGCATTGCTGAGCTCATATTGGTTGGTCAATAAGTTGTGAGTTATTTTTTGGTTATTTTTCTTTTTTGATCAGGGTCAAAAGTAATGATGGGCAGAAAGGGGGTAGGGGTATTATCCCACACCTTTTGAAAAAAGTTTGAAACCATTTGAAACCTTTATATGGTTACTTCTGTTAAAATTCTGGCCACTGATAAGCCTCTAAATCTACCGTCTTCCACTGGAATTACATATGCAATATGCTGTTTGCCTTCTTTCAAGTATTTTAAAAATGGTATATGATTCATCAAGCACCTCAGGCATAACAGCTCCTCAAAAGAAACAGCATACTTATTATAAAGCTGACAGACTAAAATCCCTCCCTGGCAAACTAGGAGTCATTGGTTTAAAAAAAAAAAAAAAAAAAGCAGGGGGAAGGAATTAAAGATGAAAGGAAAGTTAGTATACTGATGATAATACTTGATTATCCACAGAAAAAAACAAGATAAATAATAAACATAAACCCTTACTGACTTACATGGGAGCCTCTATCTGTTCTTCTGAGAGGGCTTCATGACAAATAACGGGACCAAGCACTTTTGAGAACTGAGCCTAAACCATGGGAAATGCAACACAATGTGGCCTCAGCCCACTTGCAACACAGGAAATAAACAAGTCTAGAGAGAAAGTAAACTCTGATAAAGAAAAAGTGGGAATAAAAAGTCCCTCTGCTTTGGAGACACCAAATCAGAAACAAGAGTTCCCTTTCTCAAAGTCCAGAGGGTTTTCCCAAACCTACTCTTCTCCCATAGAATTTTCCATTCACTCTCTTCTAGCCTCCCCCACCCCTGCCCCCAAGTACTTTCATATTTAGTCTCTAGGGAATGAAGGCCCATTCCTGCTAATACACCATTTGCAAGAAGCTGAGCACTAAGATATTCAGTTCCGTCGCTCAGTCGTGTCCGACTCTTTGCAACCCCATGAATCACAGCATGCCAGGCCTCCCTGTCCATCACCAACTCCCAGAGTTCACTCAGACTCACGTCCATCGAGTCCGTGATGCCATCCAGCCATCTCATCCTCTGTCCCCTTTTCCTCCTGCCCCCAATCCTTCCCAGCATCAGAGTCTTTTCCAGTGAGTCAACTCTTCGCATGAGGTGGCCAAAGTACTGGAGTTTCAGCTTTAGCATCATTCCTTCCAAAGAAATCCCAGGCTGATCTCCTTCAGAATGGATTGGTTGGATCTCCTTGCAGTCCAAGGGACTCTCAAGAGTCTTCTCCAGCACCACAGTTCAAAAGCACCAATTCTTCGTCGCTCAGCCTTCTTCACAGTCCAACTCTCACATCCATACATGACCACAGGAAAAACCATAGACTTGACTAGACGGACCTTAGTCGGCAAAGTAACGTCTCCGCGCCCTATTCTCCAAGCACACAAGGATGTCCTGGTACTCCCATCTCTCCGTAACTAGACTTGAAGATCACCCTCTCACATGTCCCCCTCAGGCATCTCAGGTCTATCCCCTCATGCACTGTTTGGGTGTAAACTGTGTGGTTATTTGAGCACCTTTAGTCTGACCATTAGCCTGGCTAGGACCCTGGGATATAGTGGCCAGACAGATGATACCCAATAGCATGGGTGATATATACATTGTAGGAGCTCAACAAATATTTTTGTTCAAAGTCCATGAGCTTTTTTAGGTCACTCTCTCCCATGCTCTGCAGGTTCTCTGAACCCCACCTCCAATGTCTTAGAGGTTCCTCAGACCTCTCTCATTCCTCACCCTCCACCCTTAGCCCTAAGATCCCAAGCAATCATACTTATCACTTACAGGTCCTCACCTCCTTCTCCTCAGTCTTATCATTCAATGTCTGTGAAGCTAGCAGGGACACAGACCCGCTTTGGGACCTCAGACCTCATCCTCACCATTACCCATCAGACTCTGTCACATTCAGTCATCTCCTGCTTATGCCCTAGAAGACCACCCTCCAACCCCTCAGACAGCCCTTTCTGTACTTACCTTACTGAAGGAGAAGATTGGAATGGCAGGCTCCATCCATTTAGGAACCTGAGGATAATCTCGCACGTTGATCACCATCTCCATGTCAGGGAGGTGCCCAATAACTTCCAAAATAAAATGTTCAACACCACTACACCTGTTAACCAGAAATACCACAACTTCACCAGAGCAATGCCTGCTCTCAGACAAGGCAGGGTCCCACTGACACTTTCAAGGTAAAACAAGCCAGCATTCAGATCATCAGCCACCTGGAAAGTGTCCTGAGAGCAATGCTTCTGAAAGGACTATTCCACTCTTTCATGTGATGCAAGTTATCTTTCCTGGCTAAGCTTCTCCAGCTTACAATAATAAAATTCTCCAACTAAATCATCCTAAGTTTGATGGGAATGTTATTGCTACTCCTATCACTTCCTCTCCTCTTTTCATTTCCAGCATTTATTTCTCCTACATGGAATAGTTTAGTTGGTAAGCAAGACGTAAATTTTGATAGGAACTGGAAAAGCTGATTTTCTAATTGTGTCCCCTGGGCTTTGCGTCTCACGAGGACATTATTTTTATTTCCACCATAACTAAGTCTCATAGTTTATGGGGAAGGATAAAGAACCTTTCATTACCTTCAACCTAAATACAGAACATTCTCAAGAGCAGCTTTGCAAGCCAGAAAGAGTGCCAGGTACATAATCACAAAAATTGTAACATAACGTTCAGAACAGATTTTCTAAAAGGATTTCTGGAAAGGAAGTAAGTGTACACTGAGAGCTAACTTTCCTGCCCCATCCTTGAGGTCCAGACCAGCACAGTACTGGCAGCAACATTCCAAGGTCTGACCAAAATTTTCTGGCAGCGTGATAATGACTGATTTATATATAGGGTGATAACTATGTATCAATATATAGGGTGATAACTAAATATCAATCATTCATAAACATAAGAAAAGATGGTCAACTGTACTACTAACAAATAAATGCCCCCAAAGCCAAAATTATAAAAACAGAGAATAAAATGGTGCTTATCAGAGGCTGGGGAAGGAGGGGATAGGACAGATGTTGTTTAAGGGAACAAACTTACAAGGAGCAATAAATAAGCCATAGGGATCTAATGCACAGTGAAGTGAATATAGATAATAAAATGGTATGATAATTATCAAACTTAAGAGACTAGAATTTAATCATTTCCACTATTAAAAAAAGAAAATAATTATGTGACATGATATAGAGGTGCTTATTGTTGCTACAATAGAAATAATATTAAAATAAACTTATCAGATTAACATGTTATGCACCTTACACTTACGCATTATATGTTAAATATATTTCAACTAAAAAGTATCAACATGACAAAAGAAAAAATCTAGTGAAGCTACATGCTGCTGCTGCTGCTGCGTCGGTCGCTTCAGTCGTGTCCGACTCTGCGACCCCACAGACGGCAGCCCCCTAGGCTCCCCCATCCCTGGGCTTCTCCAGGCAAGAACACTGGAGTGGGTTGCCATTTCCTTCTCCAATGCGTGAAAGTGAAAAGTGAAAGTTAAGTCTCTCAGTTGTGTCCGACTCTCAGCGACCCCATGGACTGCAGCCTTCCAGGCTCCTCTGTCCAAGGGATTTTCCAGGCAAGAGTACTGGAGTGGGGTGCCATTGCCTGTTTTTACCAATTAGATTGTCAAAGATCAAAAGAGCCTGATAATACATAGTGTTACTGAGTGTGTGAGGTCTATTCTGAGTATGTGATAAGAGGGTGGTGAATATGTAAACACAACCTCTTTGGAAGACAATTTGCTTCTATTTATTGAGATTTAAAAACACTTTATTTGCCTAATTAATTTTACTTCTATACTGTAGATATATTTACAAAGGGGCTTCCCAGGTGGCGCTATTGATAAAGAACCTGCCTGCCAATGCAGCAGACCCAAGAGACGCGGGTTTGATCCCTGGGTTGAGATGATCCCCTGGAGGAAGAAATGGCAACCCACTCCAGTATTCTTGCTTGAAGAATCCCATGGACAGAGGAGCCTGGCGGGCTATAGTCCACGGAGTCACAGAGTCAGACATGACTAAAGCGTCACTGCAGCATTGTTTCCATTAGTCAAAAATTAAAGGGGGAAAAAAAAGGGAGAGATGTGGAGTAATTAGGCATCCATTGATTTAGGACTGAATAAAGAAATCCATACAATGGGGTTTTTATGCTGCTATGAAAGAGTTCTCCATGTACTACTCCTATAGAATAATTTCAAAATCTATTGATACATGGAAAGGAAAAGTAAGTTGCAGAACAGAAGATACAGCATATTCTGGTTTGCTGGTGAATCTAGACAATTGTATATGCAGATTATTTCTGGCAGGATATACAATTGTAGTTGTCTCTTGAGAGGAATACTCAGGGACTAGTGGTATGGTGGAGGGCATTACTGTATATACTTTTGAGTTAACCAAATATTTGGTTGCACAGAGTCAGACACGACTGAAGTGACTTAGCAGCAGCAGCAGCAGCATATAATACTCCTTTGATGTTAAAAGAATTACTAGTTACAAAGTTTAAAAATGTATTATTACATTTTTATTACATATTAATTATATAATGTAATAATCATCATTATTATTACATATTATTACAATAATACATTTACATATATTTACATTTACATGTTAACAGCTGAAACATTTGTTATTTTCTTTCACACCTGGCTTTTAAAATAGCACTCTATCACATACTGCATGATTCTATTTATATAAAATCCAAGGAAATAATCTATAATGAGAGAAAGCAAATCAGTGGATACCTGAGGACAGGGATAGGACAGGAGGAAGGCATGACAGGCAAAAGGGGAAAGAAGGGCCACAAAGGGGCACAAGGTAACTTTTGTAGTGACAGACAGGTTCATTATCTTGGCTACAAATTTTGATATATGTTTTGATACATATTTTGATATATGTATCAAATTGTACACTTTAGATATGTGCAATTTATGTCAACCGTACTTCACTAAAGCTATTATTTTAAAAAATACCATTATTCTCTATCTTTGAAATGATGCATCCCCAGGGTTAATTAGATGGTGCTCCAGTTCCTTAGCAAAATCTTTCAGCTCATCCTTAAAATGCTGAGTTTACATGTCCTTTTGTTCAGAATTGAATTCTTTAAATGTCACTGATATTTCTCAAACTAGGTGAATTAAAAGTATCTAGACCTAGAAAGATACTACTTTTGCCCAGATAAGAGTCTGAGATATTTCACAACTGTGTCCATTTCATTAAGGACGCTGGTTCTAAATATTTTGTTTTGTTTCTCTTTTATTTAACTCTCAATTCTTAAGCTGTGTATGTAGTTGGGGTAGGGAACTTTCAGTGTATTAGAACTCTAGACTATTTTATTGCCAATGAAAGGTCCCATCCTCTGTTAAGAATATTTCTAAGAGCTCAAGATTCTGACCACAATGATCTGGAGTAAGGAATAAGTGCCTTGCAGAAACTTCAAGAGCACAATTTAATTTGATCTGGAGATTGTTCAGCTAACTATCAAACACTGGAAAACCTTTTAAAGTCCAAAAAGATCTATATTCATATTTTCTTTCTCATTTGTAGAAATCACAAATTCCTCTATACTCATAATTTATAGTTAAAGTCTCTACTATTGCTCCAAGTAATGAAACAAACGTCTATTTAAAATATCTCAATGATTTTCCCCACTACCACCTTACCTGCCCCTGACACCCGAAAACCAAAATTGTGATTACCTCGGAATATGGGATATTAAATGATCTTTATATTTTTCTGTTGTTGTTTTTATGTATTTTTGACAGCAAAAATATACTAATTTGTAATGAAGTTATTATGACAAAATATAAATCCTTGTGACCAAATAGATGCATGTTTTTTTACAATACTGCTCATTTTACTTGTAATGACATACGTCATTTAGAAAAAAAGATCTTAGTAAGGGAATGCTCTGCCTTTGTAATTTTATAAAGATTTGAGGTTTCTTTTTTGAAAAAGGACTCCTGGGAATTCCCTGGTGGTCCAGTGGTTAGTACTCAGAGCTCTCACTTCACTTCCCCAGAAATGGGGTTCAATCCCTATTTTGGAAACTAAGATCCCACAAGCCAGGCAGCTGCACCAAAAAGAAAAAAAAAAAAGGCTCAAGCGAGGAAGGTTTATTATTTGTTGTAAATAATGCTGCCTGGCTCAGTCTGTGACCCTCCCCATCAGCCTGTAGCCCACTGATAAAGAACTTCAGCTCTCACAGCTCAAGTCCTGCCTAGTGTGGCCTGTATAATCTGCAGCCCTAGTTATTTCTCTTACCTTTCTGCCACCTTTCTTTGAATAGCTGGTATCTAGAACAATAGCTGTCCCCTGACACTCATCGCTTCTCCTTCAACCCAGCTCACTCACACTAGTTAACATCAGCCTGTGTCCTGCAGCTGCTGTATCTGGAGAAGAGGTAGAGCCACATCCAGGACAACCAGTGATGCGCCCCAGCCTTACAAAGAAAGAGGAGACAGACGTCACTACTGTGTGGTCCTGAAATGTGAGGGTTTACTTGTAAGTCCCTTTAATTGGACTCTATATTAGAGTGTCAGTTGCTCAGCCATGCCTGACTCTTGTGACCCCATGGACTGAAGCTCACCAGGCTCCTCTGTCGATGGAATTCTCCAAGCAAGAATACTGGAGAGGGTTGCCATTTCCTTCTCCAGGGGATCTTCCCAACCCCAGGATTGAGCCCAGGTCTCCTGCATTGCAGGTGGATTAGTATTAAGTAAACAATAAGGTCAGAAGATATATGTACCTTATAGCTCTTACCTTGAGGGGAACATGCAATCACTTTCCCGGTATAATCTGTTCTTAATTATTTGATAGTGGGTCCCTAGCTTCCGTCTGACTACCTCTGCCATCATCTTCCTGGAGATACCTCCTCGGAAAGGAGTTAGATCCTCTTCTATGACACTGGAAAAGAAGGGGAATCATCAAGGAAAGCAGGCCAAGAGAGGGGTACCATCCTACTTCTTCCTATCTGCAGGTCTGGGCTTAGTATTAGAGAGCATAGTAAGCTTCGGGAAAGAAGAGGGAGCAGGAATGAGCAACCTCTTTCCCAGAAGCACCACAGGTAACCTAAAATAACAACAACAAAGCAACAGAAACAAAAAAGCAAGCCAGTATCGAGCATCTCTTCCCTCTCCCTCCACCTGGACTACCCCTCCCTTGCCTGATGCATATTCCTCCTCAATACTCATGTCACACCTGTGTCCTCCCAGTTACTGCAGTCCCACTGACCTTTCCTTCTCCGAATCCCACAGAAGGCACAGCTTATGCCTTACAGCTTGAAACCGAGTCTTACGTTCTAGCCTGTTTGGCCCCTACCACCCCACATACTCTAGCAGTATGTGTGACTGACAGGAGTAACTAGGAATTACACTATTTTGTATCCCTTTTAAGGCTTGGTACAAACCAAGTTTTTAGTAAGTATCACATGCATCAGGTGAATTTTTTGAGGAATTATAAAATAACTAACGTAATGAGGAGTTAAAGGACTCTGTTATTTAACTGATAAGGAATCTGATATCTAGAGAAGTGACTTGGATCTGAGACCTGAATCTGGCACTAGAATGTAAGGCTGATTTCAAAGTAATCTACCATCACACTCTAGCCTTAATTTGCATACATCAAAAGATAACCGACAGGAAACATAATTTGATTCATTTAAAAATATGCTCATTCCTTCAACAATATTTATGGAGTACTTACTGAGATTAGGTCTTCTCTTGTGGCTCAGCTAGTAAAGAATCCGCCTGCAACGCGGGAGACCTGGGTTCAATCCCTGGGTTGGGAAGATCCTCTGGAGAAGGGAAAGGCTACCCACTCCAGTATTCTGACCTGAAGAATTCCATGGACTGTATAGTTTATGCGGTTGCAAAGAGTCGGACACGACTGAGCGACTTTCACTTACTGAGAGTCAGCACCAGGAATACAACAGCCAATGCAGGACATATGCCTTGACCTCTAGAAGCTTTCAGTCCACTGGGGAATGCAAACAAGTAGATTCCTTCAGGGAGTTAACAGGCAATGCTGAGATCCCCTGGGCCTCTACTATCCCAGGGTATTTTTATTCCCTAGAAATCAGAAAACCACCTCAGGGACCCGGTCTGCTCTCTGACCACTGCAACCAAGGTCTCGTCGGGATTTTAGGGGATTTCCTCCTGACAAGATCTAAATTCTTAAAGATGGGTGAAAGAAAAGAACTCACCCGTGGTAACAGCTGCAGTTTGGACTTGAACATGGTTCGTAATTCTCCAAAGCCCTGTTAATTTGGTCAATAAATACTTTCCATTTTGAACCTTCAAAAAGTGAAAAAAATGAAGGTTAACAAAACACCCCTGAGTATTCTTATTCACTAGCAGCAGGTAAGTAGAATCCACAGAAAGCCAAAACTTTTATTAGACACCCTCTTTTCATCCCACTGGTGGAAATGGACAGCCAGGAAGGATTCATTCTACGCTCTCCAGCACTCAGGTCAAGTCTGCTCCTCTACACACACACACACACACACACACACACACACACACACACACAGACAGACACAGACACACACACACAGACACAGACAGACAGACACACACACAGACACACACACACAAGAATTATCCCCCAGTGTATCTTAGGGAGGTGCACGGTAGCCAAGCGTGGGCCATACCCGCTGTGGGCATGCCCTCCCCTACCCACTATCACTCTAAACTCTGGAGGATGGGTTACTCTCCAGGGTTCTGGGCAGGAGAAGCAGCGCCGGACACCCAGTGGAACTCTCTGCTCCGAAGAGCCGCCGTGCCCGCTGCCCAGCTCTGCGCCGCAGCGGCCACAGCACGAGAGCGGCGCCGGCAGCACGGGAGAGCGAGGGGCGTGGAAGAGCGCCCCGGAACGCGACCAGACCCCGAGCCCCAGCGGTGGGCCCGGCCCTGTCCGGAGCGCACCTGACTCCTTCTCGCGGCCCGGCACCGGGGGCAGGAGTAGCAAAAGCAGCCACAACCAAAGCTGGGAGGGCGCCCCCAGCTCCATCGCCTGCCGCCCAACTGCGGAGTCCTGGCTGCTGAGCGGATGAAAGCTGAGCCCCGCACAAAGATGGCCGAGGAGCCGCACCACGTGGGCGGAGGGCCGCCCAGCGCAGTGACGGCAGAGCGCCTTTCGGCCTCCCGGTCCTGGTCCCGAGCCCAGCAAACCGCGCAGCTTCTCTGGGAAGGCGCAGGCAGGCAGCCGCTGATCTGCTCGTTTGTTTGGAGCTGAACTCGCGCTCTTAATATATGCATATATATGCATCTCTCAGATAAAATCGAATCTCAGGAGAGAATGAATAAACGGCACCCCGGGGAAAAATGTCTCATATTTGTCCTTTACATTCTATAACATCTTGAAAACATCTTATTCTCCGCAGCCAAAAAACCTGAAAGCCAAAAAGGAAACATTTTTTCACCCAAAGATTTACAGTTAGTGGCACAACCCGGGCTAGCAGTTCTTTCCACGGCCTCAAACTGCTTCTTCTTTTTTTTTTTTTTACTAAATAGCATAGATTTGAGCACTTGAATGTCTACAGTACTGTTAGACATCAAATGATTGCAAATAGTATATAGCACACGTCTCTTTGTAATAGCAATTTATAACAGTCGAAGTGACTCAAAAAAACAAAAACAAAAACGGAGTACAACATTATACTGTAAAGTCTAGGCATATACAGTGATCATACAGTTCCAAGTATGTATTCATCGTGTAAAATGTGCATGGTGACACCCTAGGCTCTGTGGAAATACAAGATGAGATCTGTGCCCTGAAGGAATTTAGATCTAGAAGGGAGAAAAATATTCTTCCCGGGAGCTTATTTACAATTTAAGGCAATAACTAAATGCTACTGGTTTCAGTGGAGGGAAAGATCAATATGGAAATCTGGAGAAAGAGGCAGGAAGGGTGTATTGTATTCCAGGCTGAAGAAAAGGAGATGTTGCAGTTCATGACTATTGTGCTAGAGATGCTGAAAGAGGGGAAGCCATAATTTGCAGGTGGGAATAGAACCTGGGTTGATGGTAGTGAAGCATTTAGGATGTATGTTGAGGAATGGTGGAAAATAATGTTGATTAGTTAGGAATGGCTATGTAACTCATTTTGGGTGGGTGGGGAAGAGGGGGAAATGAATCCTTAATACTGTATCTTACAAGCCTTTAGGAATCCAAATGAAAACGAATCAGTTTCTTCTACTTCCAGGAAGGTGAGCAATACTTCAAAGTTAATAATCAAAAGCCCACCAAGCAAGGTACTACATAGATGAACACAATAACCTTCCCTTCAAAGCTAGTTTAAAATGAATATAGTGGAAAACAAACATCCTTCCCTTCAAAGTTAGTTTAAAATGAATATAGTGGAGAACAATTATAGAAACTCTAATAAAATAGCTTAGTTTCCACAATTACAGTTTTCTGTGATCATATGATGGAAATCACTTCATGCTATAAGGTCTTTGAAATGAAAATAAATCATATTTTCTGCAACTTTACAACGTTTATATTTGAAGTGAGAGATCGAGAGGTAAGTGAGCCCTCTACACAGGAGGAATAAGGTACACATGAATTTAAATATTACTTGTTTCATTTCCTTAACTGGTAAGATTTTATTTCCAGTGGTTGCTCTATGTCAATGAGTGCTAGAATTCTCCTGGGAATTAAGAAAACCACAGATTTCTAGGCCTTTGCCATGGTCACTAATTTAAAATGCAAACACTATAGTTTAATAAAAGACCCTCCACGTTTGAGCTCAGTGTGTCTTCAAAGTCATTTCATGCTCACCATAATCTGGCTATACAGCTTTACACTGAGTTTCTCACACGTGCCAAGTTCTAACCCACCTTAGAATCTCTGCCTAAGTTTTGTTTTCCACCTGGATTGTTTTCTTCTCTCATCCTGGCATCTCTGGTTCCTTCCCAACATTCAAGTTTCTGTTGAAATGGCATTCCTTCAGACAGATTCCCCTCAAAACAGCACCCTAATTTTCTACCTTACCCCGTTATTTGTCTAGTACATAACACTTAAAAACAGTATTAAATTGATATTAAGTAAATGTGTCTCTCAGAATATAAGCTTCAGGAGAGCAGTTACATATCTTATTCAGAAGCACAGTGCTTGGAACATAACAGGCACTAAATAAATAACTGCTGAATGAAAGATGAATGCTGGTGAGCCAATGGAAAAGCAGCAAAGAGTTTCAGAGTACCAAGCAGTAGTTGATACTGCAAAGAAATGTATCATAATCCTACTGGTGAATACAATGAAAATATGTAATCATCTATATTGCATGAAAGCAAGCTCTGTGGTACACAAGGACAGTAAGAATACTTAGGAATATTACTAACTCTAGTGGTTCCGATATTGGTCATTCTGGCTGTAAACTCTGGGTCTGTCACTTACTAGCTGGATAATATTGGCTGGGTTTCAACAAGTTATTTTTCTTACGTTCAGTTTTCTCTGTAAAAAACAGGAATACTATCAAAACATTGAGATTTAAATCAAATTTGTAAAGCTATTAGTCTAGTGTCTGGCACCAAACAAAAAAACTCTCAGTAAAGGTTAACTAAGCATATGCTGGATAAGGTTTTCTCCTAAGATGCTTAAAATCTGCAAAGTGAGAGATCTCACGCCAAGTATTCCGTTGATACTCATCTGCTAACATCAAAATATAGACAGTTTCTGAATTCTCTACCGATGTTGCCCTCCTTCTTACCTTTCTGTTGAACACTTCCTTTACTAGTAATAGGAAGTTATTCTCCCACAAACTCCCTATTCATCCTCGCAGTCTTGTCTTTTAAACCCCAAGCTCTCTGTGAAGATTTTCTTGGGACCGACACCACCACCACTGCACAGAACTTATTACCCTGTTTTGCCTGTTATCTCTGGACCTTGGACATACTTTTTATGTTACATTTATTGTAATAAATTGTAATTTTCCTGGTGTCTTGTCTCTTCCACTAGACTGTGAGCCCTTTGAGGTATTCACTTTTGTAACTCCAGCATCCATTTAGTACTTTTCTCAACATACAAGAAGCTCACGACTTGTTGCTGACGCACAACTACGTCTTGATCAGCTTTGCTTAGCACTGACTTTAAATGAGGTCTCCTTGTCAAGGCTATGGTTTTTCCAGTGGTCATGTATGGATGTGAGAGTTGGACTGTGAAGAAGGCTGAGGGCCGAAGAATTCATGCTTTTGAACTGTGGTGCTGGAGAAGGCTCTTGAGAGTCCCTTGGATTGCAAGGAGATCCAACCAGTCCATTCTGAAGGAGATCAGCCCTGGGATTTCTTTGGAAGGAATGATGCTAAAGCTGAAACTCCAGTACTTTGGCCACCTCATACGAAGAGTTGACTCATTGGAAGGGATGAGGGAGGGATTGGGGGCAGGAGGAGAAGGGGACGACAAGAGGATGAGATGGCTGGATGGCATCACTGACGCGATGGACGTGAGTCTGAGTGAACTCCGGGAGTCGGTGATGGACAGGGAGGCCTGGCGTGCTGCAATTCACGGGGTCGCAAAGAGTCGGGACACGACTGAGCGACTGAACTGAACCTTCCCCATTTGTAAAAAGGGAATTGATAATTTGAACACGGTTGTTACTAGGAGTCCATGAGATAACAGGAAGGACCCTAGCATGCTGTCCGCATATCGTCGGGGCTTGGTGACTTAGGCTCAGGGAGGAAATACCGTCTTCAGCGCTGGCTTGGGAAGGAGAGATCGCGAGACCCATGGAGAAGGCGAGTTCCACTGCGCAGGTGCACGCAAAAGCGGGCCGGGTGCTCACTCCCCAGGCTGCGGTGTAGTTCCGGGGGCCTGTTTGCCGTTCCTGGGGCTGGCGGCCGGCCGTCGCCGAGCTGACGTCATCGGCGTGCGCTGCCACGTCTGCTCAGCTCCGCGGTAATGGAGGCTGAGGATGAGTGCTGACGGGGCCGGCCTCTGCCTCTACCTTTGGCTCTGGCTCTGATTCTGGTACTGACTCAGGGTCTGGGTCTGGCAGCCCGAAGCCGGGACACCTTTTCTCGACTCTCCGGGAGGGGACAACGCACAGACAAGCAACTGGTTTGCAGCGCCTCAACGTGGGCAGGGAGTTCTGTTGCTTGGGGTCTAGCTGTAAAACCGCCGCCTCCTTCCAGGGATCCCGCCCCGCTGGCCTGGCCTCCTCCATGCGTGAGTGTATCCGAGCTGCCGCGTTGTCCGATTGTCCCGGGCCTGCTTCGGCCCTCCAGCTTGCGCGGCGGGGACCGCTTTGTCGTCCCCGCATAGAGGCCAGTCTGTTGAAGTTTGTGTTCTCTCGCTGCCCACCTTCCACCACCCCATCCCCTCGCCTTCTTCCATCCCAATTTTTTGCTCTACACTTTTCTTTTCCTTTGCTCGTTAATTGGGCAAGGACCAGCTGCCCTTACATCCAGTGGTTTGAATGCTTTGTCTCACTTGGCGTTTGTTAGTCTGCAGCCGAGAGCTGTTAGGAATAGGGAACAGAATATCTGCTGTAAAGTTTGAAAACCAGGGTTTTTCCACGGTGTCATTCTTCAGTTTTTAAGTTGTATTGTTCAGGAAGCAGATTCTTGGTATTCATATTGACAGAACCATAATTTTTCCATAGACTAATGAAAGCACAGTTTCTTTTTATTGAGGGTTTTTATGTATTACTTTTAATCCTGCAGTTTCAGTAATTTCTAAACTGTTTTACATCAGTTTTTCTGGAATGGGCATCTCCTTGATCTCTTTACGATATTTTCACTCTAACATATGGAGATAGCACTTGAACAGTTTTACTTTTAAAGCGTCAAAAGACCTTCTGATGTACATTAACCCATCTTTGTCAGTTCTGACAACCGCCTCTGTAGGACAAGGAATGCTTTTTTTTCTGATGAGGAAACAGACTCAGGTTAAATGCCTCAGAGTCAGATAATAAATGATACAGCTGATCTCAGAATCTAGATCCCCTGATAACAAAACCTAACATTTTAAACAGTGCTGATTCTTTTGTATTTCAAGGGGCTTACTGTGAAATACCACGTCTGTATTGGAACTGTATGTATTCAGTGTTTCTTGTAAACTGATGGTAGAACAACTGTACTGATGAAAGACACAAGTGTGACTTCTCTAATGCTGAACAAAGCTTAGGACTTAGGCTCCTGACCAACTGTAGTCTTGAGTAGTCCTTTCATTAGAATGAAGTCAGTGATAGACCTTGGGAGCATTCTTTTACACGGTCTGCTTACTCAGTTTTTCTGGTGGTTTTGTTACATTGCTTACTTTAAAGATAGCAAACTGATATTTAAATGTCTCTTTTTGTTCAGCGTTGAAACAGGCTGTCAGCCATTAACCTGGGTTGCAACTATAGGAGGCACTGGAAGCAGACCGGTTCCCGGACATGCCCGGTGGAAGGAGGGGCCCTAGTCGGCAGCAGCTAAGCCGTGCAGCTTTACCATCTTTACAGACATTGGTTGGAGGGGGCTGTGGCAATGGAACAGGCCTGAGGAACAGGTAAAGAAGGAATAAGACAACCAATTTGTAATATTCTGTGATTAGTAAGGCTAATACAGAAGTCATCATACTATTCAGATATTTGCTTATCAGGATTATTTTTTGACACCGAAGTAGAAACCCTGACCCTAAAAACTGGAAGCTGAGTATTTCAGAATACTTTGGAGGTAGAAAGTTGTGATGCCCACAAAATAAAAAAAGGCTGATTCATAATTATGGCCAATAATCCAAATTCTAGTTGTCACTCTTTTTTTTTGGCTATTAAAAGAAGGTAGAAGTGAATTACAGTTCAAGATGAATGTGATGGTTTACTTTCTAGGATTCTTCAAGGAGGGCAGATTAAAGCTGTTAGTTAACATGAGATTCTAAAATTGTCATATCCTATCAGGGGTCTTAAAAATTACTTTGTTCCAAAAGTTGAAATGAATAAACTTATCAGCTCTAGCCTAAACATCTTAAGATTTGTGTCATATTGCATGAGAATAAAGAATTTTATTTTCTTAATGGAAATTTATCTCTGTTCCTAATTTTCAAAAGTTAGAATGAATTATTTTTAAAATTATCCTGAATAATTTATCAGGAGGTTCGATCATGTCTCAGTAGAAGGAGATGGTTTTTACTAAATTGTTTGGTCAAGATAATTTTTTTTTTTTTCTATCTGAATAGCATTTTCTCTGTCCTGGATTCTAATGTTCACAGCTAGCAGTCAGTACTACTCTTGTCTTTTTAGGCTCTCTTGATGTTATTTGTTTACCTCTTTCTTTCTGACCTTCCACCCCAAGCTCTACTCAGTCTTCAGAGTCAGTTCTGATCTTGTCATTTCAGTGGGGCTCTCCCTGAAGTTCCAGTTTGAAGGGATTTTTCCAGTCTCTGATTCTCATTAATTTTCAATCCAAGTTTTGAATCTACATATGTAGACAGAGTACTTGTAATTTATTCTAGAGTAATACTTCTACTCTCCTGTTCTTGTGGATTTCCTTATTTTAAAAATGACAATACTTTCTGTTTCATAAATACTTTCTGCTTGGAAATAAATGAAGTAGTAAATTGCAGTAACTTTAAAAAACTGTACTCTGAATTTTCCAAAATTTCTACAAATAACATTTTTTCTTTAATAAAGAAAAAATTTAAAATGAGGATATGTAAAAATGCTCTTAAGGAAAGGTGCTCTCAACATAGAGACTGAGATGAAGGATGTTTCCTATTTGAAGTTCATGGCTTAATTTTACTAATATATACTGACTACTTATTTAGTGATTCAGTGCTTTCAAATTGCCATAGAAAATTACAGCTGTGCCTATCTTGGCTTTCAAGGTTTTCTTTATGATTGCCTTGATTCTCATTTAACATATATTTCAGCTTTCCTCCTTTAACATATATTTCTTTAGCAGTTAATTGGAATGGTGGGGAGAAGGACTTATTTTTCAATGAATTAGAATAAACTGAAAAATAAAAATTGCTCATGGTTTGAAGCCACTGAAACTGTTACTGAGGGATTATTTTGTGACATTTTTACCTAAAGGGGTTATTTTGGAAGAAGACAGTTCTGTGTTTCTTTTTCTTTTTTCCCCCCGATTTTATTTATTAATTTTAATTGAAGGGTAATTGCTTTACAGAATTTTGTTGTTTTCTGCCAAATATCAACATAAATCAGCCATAGGTATACATATGTCCCCTCTCTTTTGAACCTTTCTCCCACTCCCTCCCTGTCCCACTGCTCTAGGTTGATACAGAGCCCCTGTTTGAGTTCCCTGAGTCACACAGCAAATTCCCATTGGCGCTCTGTTTTACAGATGGTAATGTAAATTTCCATGTTACTTCTCCATACATCTCACCCTCTCCTTCCTCCCTCTTGCTCCCCATGTCCATAAGTCTGTTCTCTATGTCTGTTTCTTCACTGCTGCCCTGCAGATAAATACATTGGTACTATCTTTCTAGATTCCATATAAATGCATTTATCTTTCTCTTTCTGATTTACTGTGTTTCTCGATGGGAAAGAAGCAGCCTGGAATAGGTTGTTTTATAAGACGTGGGGAAAAGGTATAAAAAGTGTGGCTAAAACCAGTGTTAAATAGCCTAGAATATAGTTTTAGGAGGTGTTTTCTAAAGAAAAGCAATGTCCACATGTGGCGAACTCATTTCTGGAGTGTCTGTATTGAGGAGAGAAGTAAGTAATTGCTTGAGTTTTGGATGATGTATGTGATTCTGCAAAACAGATCAGCTGAAAAGAAAACGTTTGGCACGGTTAGATGTTTGTGACTAGTTTGGTGAAATTAAACTTCAGAATGTCAAAGAGCTAGTTTGGTGACACAATCAAAATTGAAATCTATCCTGTCCTGCTTTCCACCTGTGGGGAGCAGGAATTTGTTCTTGGGACTATGTGCTTAGATGATTGCCTTCTAAAGAAGGAGAATATACTGTGGACTTCTGAGTTTTCTAGAGAGCTTTTAGTTGAGGGAGAATCTTACTTGAGAAGGACTAAGAGTGGTTTTGTTTTGTTTTGTTCTTGCATACTTAGTTAATATCACCTGAGCATGTTCAAATGATCACTGCTTTCTCTGTCCCTTTTAGTTCTTTTTTATTCCTTTAAATTTTTCTTGACTTATCTATTTTCTTACCTAAAATGTGCTGCTTGCTAGCTCCATAGAGGCTAGTCTTTAGGTCTGCTGTGTTAAGTCTTTACTGCATACAAGGGCAAAACGGAGTTCAGCATAATTCATATTGTTTGCACAGACAGTTTAGGGACAGTAAGCCACTCTTATTATTTAGAGAAACTTTTGTGTCAGTGGAGGAAACTGTTTACCAGTCAAGTTCCCAGATGCCAGTCTCATAGCCAGTCCTTTCTACAAATTGTTACGCTGAACACCTGCTTTCCTCTAGTCTGGAATTTTGGTAGTGCTAGCTAAAGAGTGTTTACGTGGTGAGGCTGGCCTCCAGTAAAAACACTGCTTGCTTAGTAATGAACCTCCCTGGTAGAGGGACTCTACACATGTTGTCATAACTAGTTGCTAAACTAGTTAACGGCATCCTATATGACTCCATTGAGAAACCCTTGGAAGTTTGCACTTGGTTTCCTGAAGATTTTGCTTGTTACCTTTTCCATCTGCTGGTTTTGATTTGTATCCTTCTGCTGTTACAAATTGTAGCTGTGAACACAACTACATGCCCTGTCCTCTGAGTCCTCCTAGCAAATCATCAGCTTAGGCATGATTGTTGGGACTGCAGCCCCATTTGAAAGAGAATATTCAGTGTTAGCACTGAGAAAATTTATTTAAAAAGAATCTTTTCCAACCCCTGTATTATAAATGAAGAGACTGAGGCTTAGGGATGTAAAGTTATTGTCTCAAAAACCACAATTGGGGGACTTCCCTTGTGGTCCAGTGGTTAAAAATCTGCCTTCCAAAGCAGAGGACATGGGTTCCATCCCTGGTCAGGGAACTGAGATCCCATGTACCCCAGGGCAACTAAGCACGCAAACTTCAACAAAGACCCAGCATAGCCAAAAACAAACAAACAAAAACAAAAAACCCACAACTGGTTAATGGGAAGTCTGGGACTGGAACTCTCCCTCATTGTATCTCAAACCTTTGTGTCACTTTGCTTTTCTTGAATCTATTTTATAGTCTTTCAGAGGAACAATGCTTTTAACTTTTCTTAAGTGATTTCTCTCTAAAGTTTCTCAAATTTTTCTGTAATTTTCTGAGATGTATTGACTAAGTCTGTTTATGTTAGCTCTTTTTTGTTTGTTTTTGGTTTTAAAATGCTTTGATCATATACCCTCTCAAATTTTCAATGTGCGAAAATACTTTTCCTCTTTCTCTCTGATGCTCTGGATCACTTTATTTGATGTTTGTCTCTTTGTCTTTTGGCTTGAAGTATAATAGCCAAGGTTGTATAGGATGTCACAAATATAGATCTTTAAGAAAAAGTTTTTTTAACTGACAAAGCAAAAGACTTTATTGGGAAGGGGCACCCAGGTGGAGAGCCGCAAGGTAAGGAAAGCCCGGAGAACTGCTCTGCCGCGTGGCTTGCAGTCCTGGGTGTTACGGGTAATAGGGTTAGCTTTCCAAGTTGTCTCTGCCCAGTCATCTTGCTTTGCCCATATTTGATCTGACTCAGGGTACTTCCTGGTGGCACACTCCATCTTTCAGGCAAGATGGATTCTAGCATAATGGTTTCTGGGAGGTTAGAGGACATATTATGGGCTGGCATCTCTTTCCTCCTTTCGGCCCTTCCCAAATTCTTCCAGTTAGTTTTCAGCAGCAGCATCATTTTCCTTATTGGGATTTCCTGTTATGAGACAACTCATGCAAGCAGTTATTATTATGCCAAGGTGGGTGGTTTTGGTCATTGGTTCCCTAACATCTTGATTTCCGATTACAAGTGGCTTACTGCCCAGCAGAGGAGAGAATATTTCAGTGTTAAATGATAAATGTGATAAGGGAACTGGGGACCAAATTTTAATGGGCATTCAGACAAGTGGCACTTCTCCAAATAGAGGGGAGAAGGATTGAGTGAATCCTTTTTTTAAAAAAATTTTATTGGAGAGTAGTTGATTTACAAAGTTGTGTTAATTTCTGCTATACAGCAAAGTGAATCAGTTATGTATAAACATATATCCACTCCATAACCATATAGATCATTATAGAGTATTGAGTAGAGTTTCCAGTGGTGTATAGTAGGTCCTTATTAGTTATTTCTTTTATAAATAGTAGTGTGTATATGTCAATCCTAATTTCCCAGTTCATCCCTCCCTCCACTTCCCCCTGGTAACTGTAAGTTTGTTTTCTACATCTGTGGTTTTCTGTTTTGTAAATAAGTTCATTTATAGGTTTTTTAAGGTTCCACATATAAGCTCTCTATCATACAATACTTGTCTTTCTCTGTCTGACTTAATGAGTATGATCATCTCTGGGTCTGTTCATGTTGTTACAAATAGCATTATTTCATTTTTTGTGTGTGGCTTAGTAATATCCCATGGTATTTATGTATTACATCTTCTTTATCCATTCCTCTGTCGATGGACATTTAATTGCTTCCGTGTCTTGGTTGTTGTAACTGGTGCTGCACTGAACATTGGGATGCTTGTATCTTTTTGGATTATAGTTTTCTCTGGATATATGTCCTGGAGTGGGATTGCTGGATCATATGGTAGTCTCAAAGATATAGATCTTTTGTGCTTTGTTTTGAATATTTTTCTTGAAGCCCAGAGTGTTAATAACTTTGTTAATGGCAGAAGCCTGGTAGTCTGCTTTATTTAGGAAAATTCTATGAAAACTATTTTAACCTTTAAATCATAACAAATAGTTTAGCATATACTTTTGACTGAAGAGGAATAGGAAATTTTATTTGTTCTAGAGAATATTTAGCTTGTTCTAGAGTAGAGACTCCTCAGAATTTTTTCCCCATATTTTGTGATTAAATGAAGTGAGGCAATAGAATGGTTGCTGGCATTATTTCTCTCCATTCAAGTCCACCAACTTGAACAACTCCAGAGAGACTCTTTCATGTCCTATTCTTTATGTATAACACTTCCTGGAGTTGCGTAGTGCTGTGGCCCAGCTCCCAGAACAGATCAGAGGGCATTGCTGTATTAATGATTAATTTATGATTGAGCAGATGAAGTTTTGAGACCTACTGGTAGATCACAACCCACTCCTTGGTAGGCTTGCTGTATTGCAATGTACTCTGAGACTGAGGGGAAGAAACTTTAAAAATTTTTTCCAGCCCTTACCCATCCCTGTTCTTCCCTTCTAGATCTCTTCCCTTCCAGTTTCTGCCATGGTATTCTTAACCATTCAGAACGGTTCAGAATGAGCAGAGTGTATATTCCCATGAGTCATGTTAAGTGCTGTCAGTGTCACATACTAATGCGAGAATTCTATATTTGGAAATTTTGGAGTAAAATGGTAACACTAATGTTAATCCCTCTTTAGACTCTTCTTTGGAAGTAGCCAAATGAAGCCTCTTTTCCTTGTTCTGTTAACGTCATAGACCCTTAGATCTAGATCTCTTACTGTTCACAGGCATACAGTTTTATTCTTTAGCCTTATCTTACCATTTTAGATAGTCCAGCTCGTTGTGACCTATAAGAGAGCGTAAAAGAAAGAATAAGATAAAGGTTAAAATTTCTACATTTTAATCTGTGTTTTGAGAGAGCTCCCTCTTTTTCATGACTGTATTGGTCTACTGTCTTCTCAACCTAAAGGTATATAATTGCAGTGAACTAGGAGAAGTACCTGGAGAAGGCAGTGGCACCCCACTCCAGTACTCTTGCCTGGAAAATCCCGTGGACAGAGGAGCCTGGTGGGCTGCAGTCCATGGGGTCGCACAGAGTCGGACACGACTGAAGTGACTTAGCAGCAGCAGCAGCAGGAGAAGTACTGTTTCTGTCCTTAAGATTATGATGATAGACAAAAAGATGTATACAAAAAGTTACATAACAGTATGAAGAAATTATGTAACAATTTTTTGAAAATTTTAACAATTGAAAAGTGCAATAAAGGCATTGTTTAGGTGTAATAGTGGCACAGAGGAGAGATGAATTGATTTTGATTGAGTCAGAGTAATCTTTTAGAGGTTTTTGGTTATTTTAAAAGTCTCAAATTTTCTCTCTAAGTGTATATGTGAAGGATTAGGGAAGGTGGTTTTAGAGGACATTGATGGTAAAAGGAATATTGTGTACAAAGCATATGTATATATATTCACAGATAGCAAATAGCATGGGTAGTGTTTAGCGTGCATGTGGAGGAGTGATAAGAGATGAGACTAGTCTGTTAAGCAGAGAGCCTCATAGGAATAAACATTGTTGGGTGTTATGCTACTAGCAGTAGAGAGCAATGAAGAGTTTTAGGCACGAGAGTATACTATCAGAGTTTCACTTTAGAAAGATGTGTAAAGGTAGGTTGGAGGATTTGGTGAAAATAGACTTGAATTTAGAGGGATTACTACAGTGGTTCAGGTGAAAAATGGCAACTCCTTGAACTAAGCCTATGGGTTTAGAGAGGAAAGTGCAATTTGGAAAAAGATTTATGAAGTGGAGTATATGTGATTTAGAGAGTGATTTACAGAAGAAGATTCCTAATATGATTCCCAGGTTTCTGATTTGGGCAGCTAACTGGGTGGGCCATGGACTGTGATCAGGACTTTAGGAAGAGAAACACAGATGCCTGGTAGACAGCTTGATGACATGGATCTAAAATGCAGCAGTGAGCTTTATGGAGAGAAATTTTAGTTTTCAGCATGTAGGAGATAGTGGAAACCAAGACCACATATTACATGACTGAGAGAGTGTTGTAGAGGGAAAAAAGAAGAGCGAAAGGTCTCAGAGTCTTGAGGAAGGCCAACAGTTAAAAGTGTAGGTGACTAAGGAAGCAGGGCTCCTTTATGCTCTTTGACACTGAAAGGTATCACCATTTGATTTAACTGTAGTTTTCTCTTTTCAGGAATGGTAGTGCTATTGGCCTTCCGGTCCCACCTATCACAGCCTTAATCACCCCAGGTCCTGTTCGTCATTGCCAAATTCCTGATTTGCCTGTGGATGGAAGCCTGCTCTTTGAATTTCTCTTTTTCATCTACTTGCTGGTTGCTCTGTTCATTCAGTACATCAACATCTATAAAACAGTGTGGTGGTATCCTTATAATCATCCTGCCTCTTGTACTTCATTGGTAAGTCTTAATAGACCTCTAAGTTCTTCACGATACTTAGCCAAGAAACTAGTTGGAAAACTTTCATGTAGAAATTATTTTTCGTGGAATAAAATGTTTTTATATTAAAGTACAGATTACTTTCAGAATATAATATCATAAAATTGTTAAATATCTGGCTTTGGTCCATAACCAGAGATAGGAAAAAAATATAAAGAAAACATGGAAAACATTTAAGTAATTTATTATAACAGCATCACAAAAAGATTTTTATATTTAGCTTTCTCTACACCCAAGGTGGATATGATCTGTCCCTGATTACCAGAAAGAGAAAAGAACATGGGGAAACATAAAGGAGAGTGTTTTCATTTAGACCAGGTTCATATCATTTTGACATGTATCTGCTCCTAACTAGAAGAGAAGCTGGACAATACGGCCCCTTAGCTGAGTTCACCGTTAACCGTGGATAAAATTGGGTTCCGTTACAAAAATAAACTAGAAGCAAGAACTAGCTATCTCTGCTGAAGTACATCAAAATATATTGTAGGTTTCTTCTGCTCTCTTTCCAGTTTTTAGGAACACTGTGGTAATATTCCACTTCAGGGTAGTCAGGTGACCTGGTAGGTAAGTGGTTGGCAATGGAAGATTTGGATGGATGATAAGAGATGTGCTCTAAGAGAAAGAAGACTATTGTCCTGGTAGCTTATATTGTCTGAGACTTCTAAATGATTAGAAAATCTCCCTGGTCTGGTGAACATAGGAAATGTGGACCAAAATATTCAAGACTGTATGAGAAGGGAATAAACAATTTTATTTTAAACATTTGTATCACTTGGTTGCTCCTAAAATTAACTGTTAAGAATTTTCTTTCCATATTGATCATCTCGGCTTAATACCAGGTGAAGAAAAGTTTAGTTTCTTTATTTTAAGAATTATAATGATTTGGTGCCAAATAATATGCTTTTGTTTAAATAGGTTTTTTTTTTTCTACCTGGATTATGAGTTTATTGAGTATAGGAACCCTACTTCATTCATCCTTCTTTGGCCATGGTGTTACAGAATGAGAAGGTTGGATTAGATGATCTTAAGGCTTCTTCCACTATGTAGTTCTATAATCTAGATACCTGTATCATAACAGTGACATTGGCAAATACTTACTAATATATTTACTATGCTATTTGCAAGTATTATCTCATTTACTCATTCTGAAAACAGGTATTACTCTATGATTCCCATTTTATAAGTGAGAAATATGAGACCTAGAGATTATGAAACTGGCTTAAAATCACATGTGATCAAGTGAGCACTCAAATCCAGACCTATCTGCTCTGCCCTACTCCCTGTATTTATTCTTTATTTACTCCATGAGTACCTTTGGTTAGTTCATTATACTGTTTCCACTTTGACATCCTATGGAAACTTCTCTCTTACTGAATTTTCAGGTTAATCACAGAACTCTTACCAGTCAACTTCTGACAACTTCCCAGTCAATTTCTGACAAGAGTTCTTGTAAAAGTCTGTTGCAAATGTTGCCTTGAAAGGAGCCAGTGCTCCTGTTATAATTGGGAAGCTGCTGACTCTAGAATTATGCTTCCTTTGCTGTGACTCATAGCACCAAAGGTGGGTGCCTTTTACCCTGCCTCTCTCCCCACTTCACTCAGTTTATGTGGTGCCTTGTGGCTGGCAGATATTAAATCTAGTAAGTTCAGTTACAGGAAAGTTTGGGCATGTAGTTTTTAGCTTTCCAGTCTCTGCAGTAGAGGAAGGCACACTTAAAGGAGAGTGTCATGTGAGCTGGCTAACTTATCTGTCACATATAATCCTTGATCACACAAAGGTTAAAATTTAACTCTGGACCTGTAAGTAGCATACGTGGAATAGCAAATAAGATTTTAGCTCATGAATCTGAAGGCCTGCATCAGTGAACTGTTAAAGATGAATGGGCTGCCAGAGATCTGATTCCTTCGTGCCGCTGAAGGAATTCAAGCCTAGCCCGTAACAGCTTGACTGGGACGCTCGCCATGGGATTTACATTTCAGCTAGTGATTTGTCTCTTTTAAGCTTTCTTCCATTAGGCATGCCTGACTCACACACTTGTCAAATTTATATGTTAGGTTTTCCTTTTCCAGATCTTAATTATCAGAAAGAAAATGTGGGCACCTGAATATGTAAAATATCATTCTATCAAACAATTATCTGAGTTAGTCTTAACCCTAAGAAAAATACAAACTAGTAGTAGTATAGGAAGTTATTCAGAATATTCAAGAGTGGAGTGCTCTGATTAATCAAATATTCTGGTTTGTAAAGGTTAACCAAACGTAAATTACTATTTTTCAATGATTTAGAATATAAGTGTGTTTAACAACGAAATACCTTAGGCACTTAAATTTTTTTTTATATAAAAAGTCTTAAATGGACTGGTGATACATATAAATAAGACCCCCAGACATTAGCTAGAGGATGTAGTGAATTTGCTTACATTATTTTAAAGAAGTAGGATGAGCATGGAGGAGTCTCAAGAGGGGATAAATAATTGTTAGGATCTGAACACTCCAGGAGTTGGTGAGGGACAGGGAGGCCTGGTGTGCTGCAATTCGTGGGGTCGCAAAGAGTCGGACACAACTGAGCGACTGAACTGAAACATTTCCCTGGTGACTCAGACGGTAAAGCGTCTGCCTACAAAGTGGGAGACCTGGGTTCGATCCCTGGGTCAGGAAGATCCTCTGGAGAAGGAAATGGCAACCCACTCCAGTACTCTTGCCTGGAAAATCCCATGGATGGAGGAGCCTGGTAGGCTACAATCCATGGGGTTGCAAAGAATCAGACACTACTGAGTGACTTCACTTTCTTTCTTTCTAAACACTTAGAGAAAAGGAAATAGTCTGAGAAGCAGTAAGCCATTCATTCTCTTGGCATTTTGACTGCTTTACCTTTAAAATGTATCCCAGATCTGGCAACTCCTAATTGCTGCTGACTCTGTTTGAGTGATCATGTTTTCTCACCTGAATTTAAAGTGATAGCTTCTTAACTGATCTTTCCCCAATAGAATATATTTTCTACACAGCAATCAGCATGAGAATTTTAAAATACAAGTAGAATCATGGCACCTTTTGCCTAAAACACTCGTATAACTCCCCCTTAGGAAAAGAAAGTAAACTCAGTCTTTATTGCTCATTACCTCATTTGAGCCTTCTTGATGATTTTGAGACATACCAGGCATATATTTTCCTGCCTTCAGTTCAGTTCAGTCTCTCAGTCTTGTCCGACTCTTTGCGACCCCATGAATCACAGCACACCAGGCCTCCCTGTCCATCACCATCTCCCGGAGTTCACTCAGACTCACGTCCATGGAGTCGGTGATGCCATCCAGCCATCTCATCCTCTGTCGTCCCCTTCTCCTCCTGCCCCCAATCCCTCCCAGCATCAGACCCTTTTCCAATGAGTCAACTCTTCACATGAGCTGGCCAAAGTACTGGAGTTTCAGCTTTAGCATCGTTCCTTCCAAAGAAATCCCAGGGCTGATCTCCTTCAGAATGGATTGGTTGGATCTCCTTGCAGTCCAAGGGACTCTCAAGAGTCTTCTCCAACACCACAGTTCAAAAGCATCAATTCTTCGGCGCTCAGCCTTCTTCACAGTCCAACTCTCACATCCATACATGACCACAGGAAAAACCACAGCCTTGACTAGACGGACCTTAGTTGGCAAAGTAATGTCTCTGCTTTTGAATATGCTATCCAGGTTGGTCATAACTTTTCTTCCAAGGAGTAAGAGCTATGTAATTATTTTTTCCTTGCCTGGAGTGCTCAGCACCTGATCTTCTCTTGGCTGGTGTGTTTTTGTCATTCAGCTGTCAGCCTAAATGCCACCTTTAGCCAAATGTTGCCGTCTTAGAGATATCCTTCCTAATCACCAGTTTAAATTTGTTCTACACTCCCTTTCCCAGTCATTATTGTTTTTTTTCTTACCAGCAACATAACTGTTTGAAATGCTTTTGCCTGTTATCTTCTTTATTGTTATTGCCCTCCCTTCTTAAGCAAACTGGGTGCCCAGCTCATATTTATTGAATGAGTTGAGAAATTCTGGAAGGAGAACTGTAGAAACTTAGAGACCTTTTGATCATCAAAATTAAAATATATCCTATTTTTTGCCACTAAAGACTTTTTATTTTATTATTACAGTTAAATATACAGACTTAGAGCTAGAAGGAACCATGCGCATCATGTAGGTAATGCTGTCATTTTATAGGAAGAAGAGATCAACATAAGCATGTTTCTAAGTCAAGTTAAGGGAAAGGACTGAGTGTGTTGATGTATCAGTGAGTTAGGGAGTTTAGGTTAATAGATGCCCAGTTAGATTAATTTAAGTTTTCTTAAAGAGAGACCAACTACAGTAGCTCTTAGAGACTGGAAATTTAAATTTGACACTCATTATAAATATAGCATTTTGGATAAATTATTCTTGTCATAATTCTGCAGGTTGGTACTTGTTAACCCAAAACTGCAGTCTTTTCCCTTTAATACAGTAAACTTTCAAGAACAGAGAAGATTACATTCCAGATAGTTTAAAATAGTGTTTTAAAAGTTAAAGCAATTTGTCATGAAAGAAGGAGAAGGTAGGTAGTCTCTTTAAGGTCTCCCAAATTGCTGCGGTCTGTAAATGTAAGGTGATATAAGACGACCTTTTGAGGAGGCAAGCTTCTTCATGTAGTAGTTACCGTTGGATATCCATATTTCTTTCTGATGTAGTTATTTGTTTCTCTTACAGAATTTTCATCTCATTGATTACCACCTGGCAGCATTCATCACAGTGATGCTTGCAAGGAGGCTTGTATGGGCCCTCATCTCAGAGGTAACAGCTCATTCACTGTATTCTATCACTTGTAGCTAGAGCTAGTCACTAGGATGTGTTCAGGTTGAAAATGTGAAGTGTCAAAGTATAATTTAAATGCTGTTATAAATAATTTCTTTACTCTCACATGAACTGTGCCAGTTTTTTTAAAAAGGTTTTCTCATAATATATTCAAAGTTCAAGTGTGAGATACTAATTCAGCTGTTAGAAATTTTATTCGTCCAATAGGAACTTAATTCTAGCTTCTGAGTCCTTCAGTATAATCTTTCTAATTTTGATAGTTATAGTAAAAGTAGGATGGATTTTAGGTAATTGTTACTAGGGAAAGTTGCATCTAAAACAGTGATTCAAGTAACATTCAGTTGGAATTATTTATATACCATTTGTGGAGTTGCTAGCAAGAGACATTTGAGTTTATTAAAACTTAGAATTTTTCAAAGACAGCATCCACATTTGCATAGGACTAATCTTGAAGATTAGAACCTAATTAGTTAAAAAGACCATGTTAACATTAATATGATCTTTTTATGAAATGGCCATTGTTAAAATAATTTTTTTATATTTGGAAACCCCAGTGAAGAAGATAAATGTGTTTTTTAAAATTTTATCTTGTGCCCTATGCTGCTGCTGCTGCTAAGTCACTTCAATTGTGTCCGACTCTGTGTGACCCCATAGACAGCAGCCCACCAGGCTCCCCCGTCCCTGGGATTCTCCAGGCAAGAACACTGGAGTGGGTTGCCATTTTGTACTCTATAAATGAATACAAAACCAAAAAATGTTAACTTAGCTAAAATGGCTAATAATTTTAATTTGTTTTTAACTGTGAAATTTTGAATAAATCATTGCTATAGTCACAGCTAACTTAGGGTCAGCTCTTTTCTTCTGAAACATACATGGGAAGTCTGTGTCTGCAGGCTCTGATTTTCAGGAACCTTATTTTTGTGAGCACAGAATAATTGCAGATAGTTAAGTCATAATCTGAAAGCTATTTGAAGTTAACTTTAAAACATTGATAGTAAGAGTGCAGGTTTTTCATGGTGAGAAAGGCTATCTATGATTTTTTAATCCCAAGGTCTTTATTTAGGTCATGAAATTAGGTTCTTGCTTTTGGATGTTTGAGAAAGTCTCTTCTTTCTTTAGAGAAACTCAGTGGGATTTTATGTTTGCATCTGTTAAAAGAGGCAAGGATTAATTTTGTTTCATCTTTTTAGTTACTTAGAAATGGTGCTTGTGTATGTCAGATTAGTATGTAAACCCTTCTAGTTAGTGTGTAAGCCCTTCATAAACAGAGGTTTCTACTTTGGAACTACAAGGTCTATACCTTGAAAAACTATTGTTCTTTTACTTAAGAATAGTTTTAAGAGCTTTTGCATGACTTTAGAGAGTTTATTGTTGTTTAGTCACTAAATAGTGTCCAGCTCTTTGCGACCTCATGGATTGCAGCATTCCAGGCTTCCCTGTCCTTCACTATCCCCTGGAGCTTGCTCAAACACATGCCATTGTGTCGGTGATGCCACCCAATCGTCTCATCCTCTGTTGCCCCCTTCTCCTCTTGCTCTCGGTCTTTCCTAGCATCAGTCTTTTCCAGTGAGGAAGCTCTTTGCATAAGTTGGCCAAAGTATTGAAGGTTTAGTTTCTGCATCAGTCCTTCCAATGAATATTCAGGGTTGATTTCCTTTAGGATTGGCTGGTTTGTTTTCCTTGCAGTCCACGGGACTCTCAAGAGTCTTCTCCAGCACCACAGTTCAAAAGCATCAATTCTTTGGCACTCAGCCTTTTTTATGGTCCAACTCTCACATCCATGCATTGACCACTGGAAAAACCATAGCTTTAACCATGTGGACCTTTAGCAAAGTGATATTTCTGCTTTTTAATACGCTATCTAGATTGGTCATAGCTTTCCTTCCAAGGAAAAAAATTTTCATGGGTGAATTCACCTTCTGTAGTGATTTTAGAGCCCCCCCCCAAATTAAATCTGTCAATGCTTCCTCTTTCTCCCCATCTATTTGCTCTGAAGTAATGGGACCAGATGCCATGATCTTGGTTTTTTGAATGATGAGTTTTAAGCCAGCCTCTTCACTCTCCTCTTTCACCCTCATCAGGAGGTTCTTTAGTTCCTCTTCACTTTCTGTCATTAGAGTGGTGTTATTTGCATACCTGAGGTTGTTGATCTTTCTCCCGGCTATCTCGATTCCAGCTTGTGCTTCATCCAGCCCAGAATTTTGTATGATGTCCTCTGCATAGAAGTTAAATAAGCAGGGTGGCAATATACAGCCTTGGCAAGCTCCTTTCTCAGTTTTGAACCAGTCTGTTGTTCCATGTCTGGTTCTAACTGTTGCTTCTTGACCTGCATACAGGTTTCTCAGGAGACAGGTAAGATGGTCTGGTATTCCCACCTCTAAAGAATTTTCCATAGTTTGTTATGATCCACACGGTTAAAGTCTTTAGAGTAATTAATGAAGCAAAAGTAGATGTTTTTCTGGAATTCCCTTGCTTTTTCTGTGATCCAGTGGATGTTGGCAATTTGATCTCTGATTCCTCTGCGTTTTCTAAAACCAGCTTGTACATCTGGAAGTTCTCAGTTCATGTACTGTTGAAGCCTAGCTTGAAGGATTTTGAGCATTGCCTTGCTAGCATGTGAAACTAACACAATTGTACAGTACTTTGAACATTCTTTGGCATTGCCCTTCTTTGAGATTGGAATAAAAACTGACCTTTTCTAGTCTTGTGGCCACTGCTAAGTTTTCCAAATATGTTGACATATTGAGTGCAGCACTTTAACAGCATCATCTTTTAGGATTTGAAATCGCTCCACTGGAATTCCATCACTTCCACTAGCTTTGTGGTTAAGAGCTTGGGCTCTGGAATATGGCAGAAATTGTAAATACATTCAGGTTCTGCTGCTATGCTGACACTAGGCAGAAACAACCTTTTTGTTGTTGTTGTTAACTAACCCTAAACATTTGAGAGTGGAGGCACTGAAGTAATTCCAGTGGCTTAAATGCCTTCTCTTGACTTTGACACATGAGGTACATACTGGCATGAAGTATGTATCGGGAATAATATGCAACTGTTTGCCATGCTGTTACTGAGAACAGCTTGAGCCTACTTCACAGTTTTGAGGCCCAGGCAGTAGTATTAATCAACTGCTCCTGTGCTTTTATAAGTAACTACACAAACAGCATATATTGTGTGTATATTATTTATGCTGTGTATTGATAGCATGTTGGGTGAACTAAGAAATGGATGCATAGGAGGTACCTGGGAAACTCCTCCTTTTCCATGTGCTATTGACTCCAGAGAATTGTTTTTCTGAGTTCTGACATTGCTGTTCCAGAGCTTATAAGAATCTGTCATTTCCCCCTGCATTTCACTCATTCTCTCCTTCCTGGTTCAGTTTGTAAGAAAATTTGACATTGCAGAGCCTCATGTTTAGACAACTATGGTTTCTTGCTATATTTAATCAGTTTTAAAGATTCAGGAGACGAGTATTTGAACAGCTGTGATGTGAAGATCTAGAAGTAAGGACCATGGATTATTTTCATGTTTGCTAAAGTAAAAAAAAAAAACAAACTTCTATTTATATAGGGATTTGTCAAAGAATATCTCATTATTTTTGAAGTTTCCATAATTTATTAAACATTAATTCAGCAAGCATATTAGGGGGAAGATTCAAATAAAAATAGAAGCACTGTTGTTGCTGTTGAGGCCATTACTGACTAGTTTGGAGTCAAATTGCTGCTGTTAAATTGTTTCAGTTGTGTCTGAGTCTGTGCAAACCCATAGAGGGCAGCCCACCAGGCTCCCCGGTCCTGGGGATTCTCCAGGCAAGAACACTGGAGTGGGTTGCCATTTCCTTCTCCAATGCATGAAAATGAAAAGTAGTGGCTCACTATTTTTATGTATATAAAAATCACTTGGTGGGTTGTTAAAATACAGGTTCCTTAACTTGTGAGTTTATTCCCTGTACCTGATGATGAAAGCAAGTTGGAATTTGCATGTGCGGTGAGCAGCCCCAGTGACTCTGATGAGTGTGGTTAATGGAACATACTTTGAGAAGCCCCAATGTAAATAAATTAGAAATTTCATAAGAACTTGTGTGGAGGTCTGTGTGAGGCACTATGGGAATGTAAGGAGGAAACAGCCAACTGCCTGGAGTGATCTGAATCTTCCAGAAAGAGGAAAATAAGGCAGGATGGGCCGTTTTTCTCCTTTCCTTCCTTCCCCCCACCGGCCCCCACCCCACTTTATCTTCCTCTAAATTTACTCAGTCCTTACTGGAGTCACATTGCTTTTGAGTAAGGTCGTTTATAAACTTTTATTTTTGGTGCTTCCAAACTTACAGGCCACTAAGGCGGGTGCATCATCAATGATTCACTACATGGTTCTGATATCAGCTCGCTTGGTGCTACTTACTTTGTGTGGATGGGTACTTTGTTGGACCCTCGTCAATCTCTTCCGAAGCCATTCAGTCCTCAATCTCCTTTTCCTTGGCTACCCGTAAGTACTCCAGTTTTACTATTTTATTAGTAAGTCTTAAGAAATTATTTGGGTCATGCCAGATGATGGTATAAAAGGGAGGGAAATGAAATTCTTCAATGCAAATCTGAAGTTTAGGCAATTGGTAAAAATCAGTGGTTAGGGTGACCATATAATTTATTTTCTAAACTGGAATACAGTTAGGGCAATAGATACAAACTAAGATTGTTCCTGAGCAGTACCAGTGGAGAAGATTTTCATTAGCTTTATTTGCCATATAAAATTCATATACAGTAAAATTCACAAATCTTGTGTACATGTGCTGAGTTTTGATAAATGCATATACCTGTGTAAATCAAAACCTCATCCCAGTATGGAATGTCACCATTACTCCAGCGATTCCTTCATGTCCCTTTCCAGTCAAACTCCACCCTTTGCATCCCAGAGCCAACCACTGTTTTGATTTTTTCCCCCACCATAGATTAGGTTGCCAGTTCTAGAAAGTCATATAAATGGAATTGTACAATATGTACACTTTCAAGCCATCTTTGACTCAGCATGTTGTTTTTGAGATTTGTCTGGGTTACATATTATCAGTAATAGTTCATTGCATAAATATATCACAGTTTATTTTCCTCTTGTTTGACATCAGGATTGTTTCTAGTTTTTGACTACTCTTTAAAAAAAAACTATTATACACATTCTTATACAAGTCTCTTTTTGTAAAGCTACCTTTACATTCTCTTGGGAGAGTTATATATGTAGGAGTGGCATTGCTAGGCCACAAGGTAGAAGTATGTTTAGTTTAGTAAGAGTCTATCAGACTTTTTCCCAAAGAAGTGGTATCCTTTCACCAGTACTGTAAGAGTCTGACAGCTACACAGTTTTGTCAGCATTTGATGTTTTCCATTTGAAAAATTTTAGCCATTCTGATGGTTGAATTGTGGTGTTTTATTGTAGATATTACCTTATTAAACTAAATATGTTGCATTGTTTTTTAATTTGTATTCATTTGGCTAAAACCTTCATTAGATGTAACAGATAGCTATCATTTATTCAACTCTTATTATGTGTTAAGTGTTGGGCTAGGTGGTGCTTATAAACATCACCTCATGAAATCATTACAATCACCCAGGAAGTAGTATATTTAATTTGCTGTAACAGATCTAACATACTAGAGGCTTTAAAAAGTTAGAAATTTATTCCTCTCTCCTGTACAGTGTGTATTTAAGTTATGTTGGATAGTTGTAGTAGCTCCATGGTGTCAGGACTCAAGCTTCTGTTATCTTTTTGCTCCACTTTCCCTAGTAAAATACATTGTAAGGGAGTCTGGAAAACTGAATCTTTACCAGGGGAGCTGTATCTCAACTAACATTTCTGTTGCTATGGAAGAACAGAACAGTAGCTATTGGCAGACAATTAGCAATTTTTGGCATAGGTAAAGACAGATTAAGCAGGTGAAAAATTTTCCTACGGTTAGACAATTAATGAGAAAGACCCAGGTCTTTTTGATTCCAGAGCCATTGTCTTAACCATTACTCTAAATTCAGTAGTTCCCAAAATGTGGCTCCCAGAACAAGAGCATCACTACCTCCTAGAAATATGTTAGAAATAGAAATTCTCAGAATCAACCCCAAACTGAAACAGAAACTCTAGAAAGTATGGCCCAGCGATTTGTCCTTTAAGTCCTCCAGATGATTCTGATGCTAGCTCAAATTTGAGAATCATTGCTTTATACCATTTAGGATGCTATAACATAAGCATGAATTTATATGTGTCGTGACTGTATACAATAAAGACATACTCAGAGACTGGGTGGCCAAGTCTGACTTTGTGGCAGGAAGAGTCTTTATATTGGTTGTACTCTGTAAGGTTCTAATTATAATGCTTAAACAATTATTTAAAGCACTCATCAACTTGGTTCATACAGAATGAATTTTCTTGTTATAAACTTCATTTTTCATGATTCAGATTCCTTATAAGGTATATATTTTACATCAGTTGTTTCTGTATTTTTAGATTAACATTTCACCTGTTTGAGTTGAAAACAAATTATTTAGTTATTCTGTTTATCAGCAATATCTGATTGAATCATTTAGAAGATTAACTATATCTAACTTGAAAGGCTAATATATGGATATATCAATGAATATTTTGGCTAGACTGAAGAGGATTACCATCATCAGAATGACTAGCAAACTTTTTCATTTCTTTTTAGATACGTAAAGAAGCTTATTTTTGGAGGCTGTCCATACCCTTGTAAAAGAATGAAATAAGCATGTAATTCAAACAAATTTTATGTCTAAATATATTTACTAACCCTCTTTAAAATTCTTTAATGAATCATTTTTGTACTTCCCAAAACTCTCCATGCCCTAAGCCTTTGATGCTACCCTGTATCAGTTATCTATTGACATATGATGCTGTAACAAACATCCGCAGAGCTGTGGTAGCATACATACCACTCTATGTATTTATTGTGCATATGTTGGGATCAGCTGGAAGTTAAGAGGCTCTCCCAATCTTATCTTAGCTGGGTTCAGTCACATGTTTGAGATTGATGGCTGTCTGTTTAGGCAGCTAGGACAAGGAAGCCCTGTTCCATGAGTCTCTCATGCTCTGGCAGCCTTCTCTGGACATGGTCACATGAAACCGACAGAGTGGCAAAAGAACAAGCCTGAATGTACAAGCCCATTTAAAGTTTCTCATCCTAGCGTGTCTGCTGACATCCCATTGGCCAAAACAGATCACACTGTTGAGCCCAGCACGGAGATCAGGCAGGGTCACTGCACACGTGGAAGGAGGGCTGTGCAGTTCCATGACAGTGGGTGAAACTGCTGGGAAGGGTAAAGAAATGGGGCCATCATTGCAATCTACTACACACCCCAGTTCTCACCCCCGCCTCCTGCATGTGCGGTTTCAGCAGTATTGAACTTGCAGCCTTCTCTAACTTTTGCAGTTTGGCACATGTGTGAGTTTTGCCTGATACTTTTGCATTTACTCTCCTCCCATTCTGCTGCTCCAGGGCACATTCACTTTGGATCCCAGAGCTGCTGCTCACCATCCTCCTAATTAGTAATAAACTCATCCTCTCTCCCTCTATAGGGAACTATGAACAAGTGACATTTGTTAATTTTTAAAAAAATAAAAATTTATAATTAAATAAGATGTCTTTTTATTTGCTATTTTTAATATCTAAATTTATATCAGTGAAATGACCACTTTATTTATAATACAGACCTAGATTATAATGTGGAAGTTTCTTAAGACTTAGGGAAGTGTTTAAAATGTTTTTAAGGAACCAAAGTTTCAAGTAACTATAAGAAGTTATGAGAAGTCTCACAAATTTTTAGTCCTCTATCCAAGTAATTTTACCTGTAAAAATTTATCTATTGTACTTCTGAATTGTTTTTATTAATCTTATCAGGTATTTATTTAGTGCCTACTATGTTTCAGCCTTTATTATAGGTATCAAGGATATATATAGCAGTGAACTAATAAACAGACTAAAATCTCTGGTTCCTGGAGCTTTTTACATTGTAGTAAGGGGAGGTTAGACCAACGGAAAAAAACACCAAATAAAAAACCTAATAAACATATAAAATACATGATCTTACCAGTTCAGTGGAGAAAAATAACCAAGGGGAACTAGGGTGGTGATATGGGTGATGTTGTGGGGAGGCAAGGGAGCCCCGTCACTAAAAAGAGAAAACTGGAAGTAAAAGGCAACCCTTCAAAAAATACCAGATGTACACAAAGATGTGTGTGGGAAATTATTTATTCCATTGGTAATTACGATAGTGGAAAATAAGAAATAGTATGTTTCTAACAAGAGAAATAGGTAAAGTATGGTATAGCTATATGAGGACGCTGTAGTACCTTTTAGAATTGTTAACAAAAACATTTAATGATGTGAGAAAATACTCCATACATGCAAGCTACAAAATCACACACCCAAAGTTAAAACAGTAGTATACAAAACAGTTTATACTGTGTGAAGCTAAACATAGAAAAAATATAAAGCCTATGCACCCAATTGTAAAAATTATAAAAATGATGATTTCTAGGTAATTGTCATGATTTTTTTGTAGTTTCTTATCCTATAGTGAATATATATTGCCTTTGTGAGAAGAAATTAAAGAGCTTCCCAGATAATGAATTTGCCATCAGCCAAGTCCCCATTATATTAGGTTCATTCTGAAAAATCGTGACTATTTTACTAACATAGTTATGAGATCTGATACTAGGTGGCATCTGTGATCTCATTTTCATACTCCTGTTTTTCTACAGGTTTGGTGTTTATGTTCCTCTCTGCTGTTTCCACCAAGATAGTAGAGCTCATCTCCTTCTCACAGACTTTCCCTATGTGGTTCAGCACCAGGCAGTAGAGGAAAGTGCCTCAACTGTGGGTGGCTTGGCGAAATCCAAGGACTTCCTCTCCTTATTGCTGGAGTCTCTAAAAGAACAGTTTAATAATGCCACGCCCATCCCCACCCACAGCTGCCCACTGTCTCCTGACCTCATTCGCAATGAAGTGGAATGTCTGAAAGCAGATTTCAACCACAGGATCAAGGAAGTTCTCTTCAACTCTCTCTTCAGTGCCTACTATGTTGCGTTTCTTCCCCTGTGTTTTGTGAAGGTAAGTGGTTATGTGCTTTTCTGTGCTTCCTGGATTTGGGTGTGGATGACATAAACTGGGTATTTCTTATTTAATCCCCCTTTTCTCTGTCTCCCCTTCGGCAGCCTGGATGGTGGAGTTCGGCTGCATCTGGAGTGCACCAATACCTGGTTGGTGGATAGATACTTCCATATCTGTGATGCACCCGTGGTGGTCCCCTCTTGTTTTCTTTCTTTCTTTTCTTTCTTTTTTTTTTTTTTAGATTTCCCCCACCCCCAGTTTCTGGAGAGAGTAAACTTGTACTTAGAATCAGTGTATGGTAGCGTAAGAGGACTGAAGTTTCAGTAAAATACAGCCTACCATGGTTGATCTTAACATGGTCATCAGGAGTTTCCTTGAATTTAATCTAACCTTTATTTAAACTTTATTTTGGTAGAAGAGAAAAATGGTCTGGATGTCACTTGGGCCCAGAATCTTTTGGGTCATTTTAGTGCCCTTCCTTCACCCATTGAGCAGCACATCTGCAGCTGGAGTGGCCATTCACAGAGAGCATTCACTTCTAGAAAGGAAGGACTTCAAGTATCATTGCCTCTCCCTCCCAACCCTAACTCATGCAGCCAGAAAGTCAGGTTGCAGGATTTTGGAGGACTCTGCTCTTGAACCTTCTGCACGGACAGCAGGACAGCAAATGCATGTGTGACTCAGAGTGGCATTGTCTGCAGGGCGTATGTACACGCACCCATCCCTGCCTTCTTGCTCGCCAGCACATGATCATTCCTCTCTTCTAATCTCTTCCAGAGTACCCAGTACTATGACATGCGCTGGTCATGTGAGCACCTCATTATGGTGTGGATCAATGCTTTTGTCATGCTCACCACACAGCTGCTGCCATCCAAGTACTGTGATTTGCTGCATAAATCAGCTGCTCACCTGGGCAAGTGGCAGAAGCTTGAACACGGCTCCTACAGCAATGCTCCACAGCACATGTAAGTGGGTTAGAAGATAAAACCATTTAACACCTTTTTACATGCTGCTGACCATGTTTATTTGCTTTATATGTCATTCTTGTTCTTGGCTTTGAACATTTAATTTTTAGTTTTTGCCCACTTGGGTGCTTGTCATCACTCTAAACTGAAAACAGGGAACATTAACTCATTTCCACCACCATCCCCAGTCCCTCCTCAAATGCCTTCTACCTTTCAACTGCCCAGTCACTCTAGAGTGTGTAATTTGTTTCCCAAACTATCATCTTGGAGTTTTCTTTCAGTCCTAACCGTTTGCCCAAATTCAAAGACTCATGATATATTTTTAATTTTCTTTAGAAGACTGTGAGATTCACCTTCTTATTTTCATTGCCACAGCTAAATAGCTGCTGGCTAATTGTCTTAGGCAGCTGGACTTTGCTTCTCTCGTCTTTTCTCTCTAATAAATGTAAATTTGCTCTAGTAATTTTCCTAGCCAGCATTTTTATTGTTTGTTTACTTATTTTTGGTTTTTTCTTTGTTTGTTGTTGTATTAGCCTGCATGTTTGTGCATTTCTTTTCCTAAACTCACTAATGAATGTTGCTCTGCTTTTCCTATATTCAAATGAAAACTGTCCCTAATTGAGTTCTTTCTGAGTATTCCTTTCATTGTGTCCCCCTGTCAGTCATTTCTCTGCATGGTACCTATGATCCAAAATGACTGACTGTAGAATCTTTTTATTGTCTTGCTTCTGAGACCTTCATCATGCCTTTCTCTCAGACCTGGACCATTTTCATCTTCCTCCCTTTTATAATTTGAACATTTCACAAATTTCATCACCTAGAAATTCTTTCCTAATTAAATTAGGAAATTAAAGGTGTCCTAATTAAAGGTGACATTCCCTTCCCCTCTTCCCCTCAGAGTGCTCCCTTCAATTATTTGCCTTGATGTCTGATACAGATTAGCACAGGCCTTCAAGCCCAGGAACTGAAAGAGATTGGGCCAGGCTGAAAAGAAACCTGACTGTGGGCAAAGGACAGATTTCAATAAAAATTGAAAATCCAATGCACAGTGCTAGTACTGTACATCTTCAGGCTCCTGATGGCACATGGCCATGAGGTGTGTCTTCACTTTAATGCTGGTAAGTGTGAGCAAGGCTGATGGAACATTTTCTGAACTGGGAAAGCTTCAGGGTGCTAGACTTTTTTTTTTCTTTAACATATTTAAAATGCTGTCCCAGTTCTTACCCTAGGAAACTAACCTTTCCAAAATCAGGAAGAGATGAATTAACTTAAGATTTTTTTACAAAAAGTTTAACCTGAAGATCCCCCATCCCTACCCCAACTCCATTATGTTGGTGCTGGAAAGAGTGAAGGTTCTTCCGTAACTTCTTTTTCCTAGAGAAACCTCTATAAAAATAAACCAGGAAAGCAGTAAAAAGTCTGTGTGTTGGTACCTTGTGTGTCTCTGTATTCTTCTGTATAGCTTCTCATAATATGAAGCACTTGAAATGTGTGATAAATGAGTAGATTTTCTGTAGCGTGTGGGATGTAATTCTGCAGTAAATGTCACGCTAGTTTGATAATGTGTTAATTTCTCCACTCTTCTTGTTACCATCCACTTTCCTCTTGTTTGTTCCCTCTAGCATTTCCACCAGTGGACTCTGCTCACTTGGGATTGAGGTGACAGTCCACTTGATTTTCTGGGTCATAGATACCTTACTTACACATTTGTTCCTGCTTGTTCTCCTAAGCCTGTTAAGTCTTTGACACTGAGTTAACTTTGCAGTTAACTTTTCTCTTTAAATTAAGCAGTGAAGTTATAATAAATCCTTTCTAACTCCTTCCAATCTGACCATGGAATTACTGTCTTTTCAGAATTCAGGCAGATGAAGACTTGAATACTTAATCCTTTCCATAGAAACATAGCTGGTTTTGCCAGACACTATCTTATCTGTGATTGCCAATATGCTAACATTACATTTCTTTCTCCCTTAGTTGGTCAGAAAATACAATATGGCCTCAAGGGGTGTTGGTGCGACACAGCAGATGCTTATATAGAGCCGTGGGGCCTTACAACGTGGCGGTGCCTTCAGATGTATCCCATGCCCGCTTTTATGCAAGTACCGCTTATTTCTTTTCAAACATAAGCTTAGGAGTGTTAGGAGGCCACTCTGTGTGTAAACATCTAGCACAGAGTATAGCACATACTAGGAAGTGACTTAGCAACAGCAGCAGCAGGACATTAATACAGGGTAATTATTTTACTACTGTAATGGCCTCTGTCCTTTGGGAATACTTCTGAAAGGCAGATTGAAGGTGAAATGCCAGTATCTCAACTTTAATAGCTTGACTGGTTTCTCTAGTTACAGTGGAATTTGTTGAGTCTAGTATTACTTGAAAGAAGTACACAATTATTTAAGACTTCCATTTTCATCTTAGAGTCTTTAATTATGTAATAGTTTGGTTTAGTGGTATCCCTATTATATCTATGTATCATTACACAATATTTAATATAGTAATAATATGATTTTAGTTTTTGGTATTTCTCATGTATATCATCTCCTTAAAATACTTAGATTTCCCTTTGAAACACAGGCAGATGACATGATCTGTGGTCTTTTACCTTTTTTCAAATTAAAAGGAAAAAAGCCTTAAAAGTTTGAAAGGAAAAAAGCAATAGATACCCACTAAAGCCAGTTTCTGTCCCATTTGATTTATTTCTTGGGCTATGTTCTGTTTGATCTTTCAGTTTTCCAGAAATTCTGGCTCTAGGAGGGAGAAATATTTACTTATTAAAGAAAGACAAACTGATTAATGGGAGTGGGGAATAGAAGGTCCATGCAGGGAACTGTTTTCAGTCAAAATGCCCAAAGTGCAGTGCATTGCCTTTGAATGGAGATCATATTCTGAAAAAGAATTGGGAGATTTTATTCATTCATTCATTCATTTGATACTTGAATCCCTTTCTCCCTCCCATCCCTCCCTTCATCCCTCTCAGTTCCTTATGAGGGTACTTGGATGTTCTGGTTCTGCGAATGTTCACTACTAAGGACGTTTTCATTAAATACTGGAAACTTGCATCAGGGCAGGATGCTTATAAATAGGGGTCAGTGGGCCGAGGTGGAAGGCCTTTGAATGAAGGAACTACAACAATCTCTTTGACTCCTGTGGGATTGCCTTAAGATGGAGGAGTGGACTTAGGTTATAACTGCACAAACATCTGGTGTCTACACAGAATATTTCATTCAGCCAGCTGAATTCCACAGGCTGTTAATGACATCTGTTGGCCATTATGGTCCCCTGGAAGCCGACAGTAACCAGATAGTTTATTAAAATTTCCTGCTTGAGAAATAAGTATTTTCCCTGCTAATGTTGGACAGCTGAAGAATCAGGTGGAAACCATAGAAGAAAGATGAAGGAACGTATTACTGATCTTGTGTGACCAAACACGTAAATCAGTGCTTCTCAGAGTGGTGGTTGGGTCCCTTAGAGTTAGACCTCTGAAGAATCCTAGGAATTTGCATTATTTACATATTCAGAAATAATTCTTAAGGCACATCGAAGTTTAGAATGGGCCTGCTACCTGTAACTGTGGCTGTCCTCACATTTTTACTCATTCAGTTTATAGCCTACCTACACATTTAATTATATTTGGTATAATTGCCACAGAATCTGAAATTGTCTGATTTTTTTTTTTTTAGAATGTTAATTCTGAGCCAGTATTATACATGGTATTACTGGAGATCATGTAATAAAATCCAGGGTAAACATGTTCTTTCTCCTGCAGAAGAATCCCGAGAACCCAGTTAAACCTTTCAGAGCTGTTGTGATGATTTATTTGGCTTTATTCTCAGATTTGAGCCCCGAGGTCTAACTTATTCTTTTAGATCTGATATATTACCATTAGCACAGTTTGCAGTCTGTGACCACTGTCTTCTATTCATAATACATTTTTATTAGTCAACTAGGATTCAGCCTCTTAGAGTGATGAACTTGGAGCTCTGTGTTTAGCCAATCTCTTAATTCTAACTAATTTTTCCTTCCTTCAATGTTCTGTCTTAGTATACCCTACTTCTCAATATCCAGAAAAACTGGGCAAAAGAAAGCAGCTTGGTGGGTAACAGTTTAAGAAATTAAGAAATTACTGTATTGATATTTCAACTTATATTACCACCCCTCCCTCCAGACTTGTTTACTGTAGGTGTTTATGTCTTAGATCAGCCCACAAACCAATGATTTTTACATTTTTAAGCAGTTACATTTTAAGTGGTTATCTCAAGTAAAATATTTGAGATAAGATATAATCTAGGAAAAACTTTTTTTTTTTTTTTTTTTTTTGAGAAAGAGTTCTTTTGGATAAATCCCTTTCTGTGTCTCAGGGGTATTGAAATAAAATGTATTCCATTATACCTTGAGCAAAAAAGAATGGGTTTGGATCTCTATAGCAAGAAAGAGCCTGATTGACATTCAGTAAGCAGATCTACTTGTTAGTGTACATAGGAGCCTATAACCATAAAATGATTTTAGAAAAAAATGTGAGAATAACTGCCATCTTTTCTATGAAATAACATTTTGCTTTTTAACTTCCTTACAGTTCCTGTTTCATCGTCCATTAAGGCTGTTAAATCTGCTTATCCTTATTGAGGGCAGTGTTGTCTTCTACCAGCTCTATTCCTTGCTGCGGTCAGAGAAGTGGAACCACACACTTTCCATGGCTCTCATCCTCTTCTGCAACTACTATGTTTTATTTAAGCTCCTCCGGGACAGAATAGTATTAGGCAGGGCATACTCCTATCCGCTCAACAGTTATGAACTCAAGGCAAACTAAGCTGCCTCTCAACAATGAGGGAGAACTCAGATAAAAATATTTTCATACGTTCTATTTTTTTCTTGCGATTTTTATAAATATTTAAGATATTTTATATTTTGTATACTATTGTGTTTTGAAAGGTGGGAAGGGCAAGGGATATTAAATGTATCCATAAACAAGGTGATGTGATCTTTCATGTGTTAGTATATTTGACTAATATACAGAGGAGAGGTGCGCCTCTCTAGTAAAGAGATTGATTTGTTTGTATGGCCCTGGAATAACTCATTCATTTCTGAACACATCTCGTATATCACTTGACATGGTACCTTTTGTGTGTCTGCTTTCCTTCCAGTCCTCCTCATCTTTAGTCTTTGGTTGGCCTTATTGTTACAGAGAGATCAGTGGAGTTGCCTGACAGTACTCGTTATCTTTTGTTTTGTTTTTTTTTGTTTTTTGACTGGCAGATAGTATTGGAGTGCATGGGGCAAGAGTGGGTTTAAGTCCTGGTGGGGTTCTCTTTGTTGCCTATGGGAAGAAGCATTTCTGAGGTAGGAACTCAGCATTCTGTCTGCCCTATGACATTTAAGTATACTTTTGTGAAAGCTCTTATCCTAAAACAGGATATTACGCTCATTTTCCCTGTTCTTCCGCTTCTTTTGCTTGAAAGATTTTCCTTATTAGCTGTTTTGAAATAACACTTCTAAGGACAGGGTAGAGTGTCCAAACTTATGAAGAAGCTGGGTATGACTGGATCAGTGGGAGAAGTTGAGCACAGATCCCCTGGCCTGGGGCCTGGCAGGTTGAAGACACCCAGGTAACGGGAGGAATGGGTGCAGTCTAGCAGCAACCCCCTACCATGGCATATTTGGAGTTACGAGTAGAAGGGAAATATGAGAAGTTACCTCTTTATCCTCAAGTAGTTTGATCTGTGTGTGTTCTTAATTTCATACTCCAGAACCTTTATGTCTTGAGTATTAACCCCTTTCAGTCCATTTTCTTGAAAGGGGATATACTTAGTCAGTTTATGTCACTAGTCAACTAAATTTCTGAGCCTTGGGAGCCTGAAATACGTTTTCATGTGTTTTCTATGTTCATTTTGACCTTTTTATACTGTGAAGCTTTTAGTGAAACACAATATGGCTTATGAAGTAAAACAAATAATCATATAATTCCTAATACTGGCTCTGAAAACAGTTCCCAACAGATTTCAGCAAAGACAGCTGAAACACAATATGGTTTATGAAGTGAAAACAAACAAATAATCATATAATTCTTATACTGGCTCTGAAAGAGTTCCTAACAGGTTTCAGCAAAGACAGCACTGTGAGGAATAGGTGTGTATATAGCTACCCAAAGTGACTGCTGTGTGTGACCGTTGTTTCCTTAAATTTTGATGGATATACTTTTTTTTAAGTTACATTATTTGGAATTCGTTTTGAGTGTATTCAGTCATTCAACAAATAAGTGTTGACCACCAGGCACTATTTTAGGCACTGGGGATATAGCAGCGAATAAGAAAAGTAAAGGCCCTACCTCATAGAGCTTACAGTAGGCAGAATGGGAGGTGCAAAATATGCTGTAAATAAATATATATAATGTCTCTAGCTAGTAGTGATAAGTGTAAAGAGAAAATAAGTCAGAATAAGGAAGTAGTACTAGGGGTGGCACCAATGGAAGGCATCCTCAAGGAGACAGTCCCTCAGGTAGGAGCAATTTTGTGTGCCATGTGCTAAGTTGCTTCAGTCGTGTCCAACTCTTTGCGACCCCATGGACTGTAGCCCACCAGACGACTCTGTCCATGGAATTCTCCAGGCAAGAATACTGGGGTGAGTTGCCATGCTTTCCTCCAGGGCATCTTCCCGACCCAGGGGTTGAACCGACGTCTCTTACGTCTCCTGCACCGGCAAGCGGATTGTTTACCACTAGTGCCGCCTGGGAAGCCCGAGCAACATTGGTGCACTGGAAAAATCACCACCAGTGTGTTGGTTGCTTTTTGTAAAGTGGTTCAGCCTACATATGGTGGTTCTTGGAGTGGGGGAAGGTGGCAAAGCTGCCATTTCCGTGTACTTTCCTTAGACTTGATGATACGCTTTTTTTAATTTTTAAAATTGTATTATTTTATTTCTGGCCACACTGCATGACATGTGGGATCTTAATTCCCAACTAGGGATTGAACTCATGCCCCCTGCATTGGAAGATGGAGTCTTAACCGCTGGACCACTGGGGGAGTCCCAAGATATGCTTCTTTTGACTAACATTTTGATGAGATTACTTGACAGCTAAGAGTAAAATGGGTGGCCAAGGCACAAAGATGTTTCATCACAATGACCACAAATTGGTTCTATCACTGTAAAGTAGCCCAGGTAACTAGTTAGAGATTAATAGGCTGGTCTTGAAAGCTGACAGGATTCCTCCTTCCGGTTTGACTTGTCTTGGCTATGTTCTAAAGAAGTAGCACAGAAGGACCAGGTGCCAGCCTGGCCAAACAAATGAGTGAATATAATAAATACAAATAAATTTTGACTAACGGAATTGCACATTACCCTCCTTCTCCTTCCAGATACAACAGCATCAGAAATAAAACCCTTCAGTTTTGTCGACCTATTTTGGCTGACATTTGTAGGTGTCACAGTCAGATAGAGGAGAGAATTACTAGTTACTTGTGTATCCTGTTTCTTAGGGATCATGTGAAAGGACACCATCTTTATTTAGTGATTGGGGAGATGCATGCCCATTAAATAGCTTTTTTAAAATTGTTAAATATTGGGAAATAGTATGTGAAAAAAATGGTATAGGTCAGTTAGGTGAACTTGGGATACTGCAAAAGGGAAGATGCTTGACCAGTTGTCTGGATGGCTTAAGGTGAGTAAATGTGTCTGAGTTAAGGAGGGTGGGTAACATGCATTAACATGATGGAAACTCCTCAGTTATGTTTACTGTGATTCCATGTTTCCTAAGCTGCTTTCCCTTCCCTCCCTATCAGTTACCTCTACACAATCCCTCTCATTTCTATTTATTGAGCAATTACTGTGTGCTAAATGCTGCTGAGTACCAGAGATGCTGATGTTCAGAGTGCATTAACTAGAAGGCAGAGAAGTCAGTCAACTATAACACAAAGGTGCTTAGTCAAGGAAGTATGTGCAAGAGAGTGCAGAGAAGTGATCAACTTTGCTGGGGAACTGTGGTGTCGGGGTGCTGCACTGCATCAGTCACACGTGACGCCTTTTGAAGGAGCACTAGTTTACTACAGAGATGGGGGCTCACGCAATGTGAACAGTGTGCACAAAACCTCAGACTTTAAGGAAGAGTTCAGTAATGCTGAAGAGCTAGGCAAGGAATAGATTGCAGAGGAACTTGAATTCCACATTAAGTGGTTCAGATCTTTATTATCTTTTAGGTCACAGATGGTCAAAGGAGTGATTCTTGGGCTGCATCAGATCTACTAAGGATCTTGAGGGTGAATCCCAGTAATAAACACTTTTCACAAGCACTTAAGATAATTCTTAAATGGACAGAAGGACATTATTAGTGAGAGATTTTTAAGCTGAGGACTTAGGATGACCCAAAGAGTTCTCAGGTCAAGGGTTCTGGAAGTGTAATTTCTGGACCAGCAGTATAAGGATCACCTACCTGGGAACTTGTTAGAAATGGAAATTATCAGGCCGTACCCCTGCACTGAGTCCAAAACTCTGGATGAATACAACAGTCTGTTTGAACACATCCTCCAGGGGATTTTGGTGAAAACCACTATCTTAGATAACTTTGGCAGCTGTACACAGGCTAGGCTTGGCGAATGGGGGGATGTGAGACTTAAAGCAGGGAGATCAGTTAGCCAACCATTTTGAAGTCCATGTAAGAGAAAACAGGAAAAGTGAGGGTGGGATGTCACCACTACTGGGTGATAGAAAAAGCTTTGGACATGAATACAGTAATGTAGGGAAAGTATGTGGCGTGAAAAGAGGACAGAATTCTGATGAATAACAACATACGGGGAAGAGGAAGCTTTCAAGTGAATCAAAGGGAATGGAATACGATGAATAAGACAGAAGATGAATCAAGACGTTCCAGAGAGTCATGATTACAGTATCCAGTATGAGGTAAGGCAAGAATTGACTTGGCTTTGGTGGGATACCACTGGTAACTTTAGCGAGAGATTTAATGGAGCACGAGGGTGGAGTGCTTCCTCTCAGAAGTTTAGGTACACACAGGAATAAAGAGACAAGCATTGTGTGAGGTGGAGGAAACATCTTAAGTATAAACTTAGGAAAGTCACTCAGTTGTGTCTGACTCTGTGACCCTACTATAGAGTCCATGGAATTCTCCAGGCCAGAATACTGGAGTGGGTAACCTTTCCCTTCTCCAGAGGACCTTCTCAACCCAGGTCTCCCACATTGCGGGCGGATTCTTTATCAGCTGAGCCACAAGGGAAGCCCAAGAATACTGGAGTGGGTGGCCTATCCTTTTTTCCAGTGGATCTTCCCAACCCAGGAATCAAACCGGGGTCTCCTGCATTGCAGGTGGATTCTTTTTACCAACTGAGCTATCAGGGAAGCCTGTATAAACTTGTGAAGTAAGCCATTAGGTTTTGGAAGGAGTGGTCCATCTGGAATACTGTGAGTTTTGAGAATGAGGCCACTGCTGAGGTGATAAACCATAAATGTACAATGGCTTTTATCACGGTTTTATGATTTTCTCTAGTTGAACTCAATAGACACAGTAAAAGAGTAGAGAAGTTGGGTGGTAAGAGTCCTGGCTCTGGTTTGGAGGTCTGCCATGCAGGTGTAGCTGAAGGATGGGTGGCCAAGGAAGTCATGAGAATAACAGATGATATAACGATGTACTTGGGGTCTGGAAAGGCGAAGGATGAAGTCTGGTGGGGGTAATGGCCATGAGATAGAGGAAGGCTGGGGCAGGCATGCGTGATCTTGAGCAAGTAGAAAAAACGAAGTTCTGAGAAAGGAATATGGGGGTTTAAGATCACAGACTTCTCTGTTATGAAATAGCCTGATGTGTAACTGTGGAAGCAACAGTTGAGGCAAAAGCTGTAAGCAGTTGTGGCAAATTTTCCTCAGGCACATTGAAGTCATCCAGGATGATGATGGGACATGAGGTAGAAAGGAAATGGAGCCTGGTACCAAAGACTGGAAATCTGGGACATGGATTACATCAGGGCCACAAAGAATGGAAAACTTAACGTAGCTGGATGCCATAAATTCTAGTAGTGAGACTTTTGTATGAGATGGGAAGAAATGGTGCAGAAGCAGGAGGGGGAAATGATAAATTTTCTGGGCTTTTCCTAGTCTGTGTAATGTGGGAGAAATGGGCAGAGAAAAACTTGTCCTCAGGTGAATGTCAAAGTTTTATTGAAGAAGAGGCAGCATTCAGTGAAGAGACTGCAAGGAGAAGAGGACCCGGAGGAACTGGAGGAAAGATTAGGAGTGAGGGGAACTGCTGATGCCAGACTGGAGATGGGGAAGGGTGGTGGGCTTACTCAGGAGGGAGAAACAGGAGTGCATAAGAAGAAAAGGCGTTTACAACAGTAACGAAGGAAGGGGAGCAGGCCTGACGTGTAGAGTTCTAAATAGGATATTGCCAAATGCTTGAATTTTAATCCTCTTGGTAACTACTTTTCACTGCAAATATCACCAAGTTGTGAGCCTAGGCAGTATCATATTTTTTAAGGCCTGACATTTAAACTCACTGAATGCCTTTCCCCGCTCCCTGCAACCCCTTTCTGAAGTAATATATGCCAGGATAGCAAACTTTTGCTTTTCCTTCAGAGCACCATTAACAAAAATCACTGAAACAAATAGTCCTCCCTAACTCAAGTAACAGAAAAACTTGAATGTGAGTTCATGTTTCTGTAGGTAGATCCATATAACTCCTTAAGCTATGGAGTTCTGAGAATAAACTTTTCTCATTTTTCATTATAACATCCATTGATTTATACTGGGTATCTTGGGTGACATGTATGACTGCAACAGTAAGAGAGTGAAGTTGTAAATATCTGACAATTATTAAAATGCAAGATAACAAAAGCAAGAAAATTTTACTGAAGCAGATCATCAGGATTTTTGCCTTGAGGAGACCAAACCTTGAAGTAATAAAAAAATCAAACAAAACAAACTAGAACAATGAGCCAGAAGGCATATAATCCACTTTTCCTATTATTGATGGAGATGATGACCCATGTCTTCTAGTTCATAGTGCCATCATGAGCATTATATATCATTTATTAGAGTACACTTTAAAGCATAACAATCTTTTAATTACACTTAAATGTCTCTATGGATAGGTTTAATATTTATGCTTCTTTAATCAATAGAAAAACATTTTGATTATATCTTTGGAAACATTTATCAAGCTCAACAAACAGCTGAAATCATGTGGCTTTCCGATAAGACTCCTTTGAGAAAGTGCTTTACCTTACAGAATTATAAACCAGGAAGTACTATGGCATTAAGTTAATGCAAAGCATTGTGATTCATCCAGTAAAACACATGACTCTGTATTTCATGGGTTTCTTATATTGAACTACACCCTCCATCCTCCTAGAAGTGATCCCTGTATTGCTCATAAACTTCAGTGCTACTAGATTTTACTGTGTGTCAGTCAAATCAGTGGTGGCCCCAAGTTTACACCATCTGGAATGACCCTGCTCTTAAGCCATCATGCTTCCACCATCTCCCATTTCTCTTCATGCTTGGAAAGGTACTTGCTCCCTCTTCTACCTTTATTAGGAAGGTGTTGACAAAGGAGGACTTTCTTTGTCATTCCACATTTTGAACTGATCTTCCTGCTGGAGATGCCTAAGATCACGCTCCTGGCAACACTTAACCCCAAGATTCACGTTGTCATCAGATAGTACATGGAAGAACATGACTCTAATCGGTCCCTGGGGGGAAATGGACCTTCCCTGAACCTCTCCCATCCCAGACAAATGAATCCCAAGTTTCCCAACAGCTTTTCAGGCAGAACAGGCCTGTGTAGACAAATGACTGCTCCACCCAACTTGAGGCAAATGTTATTACCATGTGTTAAACATTAGACATGAAAGTAACAATATATCTTGGACCTATGACTTCATCACCAACAAGAGTTAACCCATTTTGTGATGAATGGAAGTGTCTAAAACCCCCTCTCATGGAGTATGTAACCCTGATGTTACCTGGTTCATTTGCAAAGATCCAAGAGGATTTCACAGCCAAACTAATTAAGACCACACAAAACCTCAGAATTATTTATTCTTAGTCACCACTCTAATTGTGTCAATTGATCAAAGCAAAATTCTCAACACCTGAATGTCTTCCTAGTACCTTCTACTGCATTTGTAATTGTGTTTAATTTGATTAAAGTCAGTGGGTAACTTGCACACTATTAGCAATCATATTACAAGATGTTAAATTGCTACAAGTTTCATTTGGTAACTTAATGGGTCTAAATCTTGCTACTAGTTGCTTATAGGCCATTTCATTTGCTACCATCCTTCTCCCTCTTTTCATTAGATTCTTCAAGAATTTCAGTTCTTAAGTGCCCAAATATTACTAAGATCTTGCCAAATATTGTCTGTTGAGGATGATGTTTACATTTTTAATCTCCCCAGAATACAGAATTTTGCCTTGGCCAATATTTTGAATTTTGAGGCTTAGATTAGGCTAACAGTGTCTTAATGGAGTTTTTGGTCAGGCCTCTTCATAGTCCATTTGAAGCAGAGAATAAAAGGCACATTCCTTCTACCTGGTACATTTTGGCAAAAACGTCGAGGGGAAAAGGTTGGCTCGCGAGGGCCATTTTGCCAAAATATAGGTTATCATCCTCTTAAGCAGCCATTAACACTGAAAGAAACATTAGAATATGCATATCTTTCACTTTAAATTCAAGTTTTAAATCAGCCACCCCCATGTTGAGGACCAATAGTTGAATTTGAGCTACTCCCATATTGAGGACCAATAGCCCTTTGAGAATCTGTTTCTGTAGCCCTATCTAGGGCACCGTGTAGATCCTCCTATCAACAGCAGCACCTCTTCTCTTCCTTCCCCTGGATAGAAGCAGGCAGTCTAATTTCCATCCAGCCATTCTCAGAGGGGTTCATTTTTCAGTCCCAAGTGTATATCCAAATAGGTAATCTCAGATTTGGGGGGAACAATTTCAAGAGAGTATGAATGTAATGAGTTTTCCCTGTCATTCAATGGAATGTCATCAGTGCCAGGCTTGCCCCAGGAAGCTTATGAAGATGGAGAGGTCCACACTTTAGCAGCAGGACATTGACCAAGAAGGTGAGTCAGCTTCCAAGGCCTTCTAGATTGATTGGCCAGGAAAGCTCAGAACAGGGAATATCTTCAGTTGTTATTTCATAATGACATCCACACATAAAAACCCCTGAAGATGCTACAAATGAAAGATGGCAGAATCTAAGCAACATGGCAGTCATTTAATAAATCTACATGGGTGCCTCAAGTTGAACTCACTTGCTAATGGTGACTTCTCAGTCTATCCCCAAATTAAAATATATCCTCTAAGGGTTACAAACAAAAATTTAAAATCATCATAAACTAGTTACTCGGCTCAGAGTTCTGATGGTGAAGAAAAGTGCTTCTCTCACCTACTAACTGGAACATGATCTTTATCAAAACGTAGATAGCACAGTGTACTGAGACTGACATACCGCCTACCAGCCACATTTGATAAGGCGGAAATGTCCTTTTCAAATCTGAATGTGGCCCTTCTCATCTGACACCACTATACTCCACCTTGCTTGCCTAGTGGGGGATGCTATGCATGAAGGACTTTTCTTATGGGTTTACATCTCACTGGCTGTTGGTCTGATACCTTGCTCACCCAATGAGAATGCAAAAAACACACACCAAAGGCCTATTAACTCTTCCCCTTGCTCACTCAGTGCCCTCTGAGAGCAGAGCTCTTCAGCTGGCCTGCCAGTTATCTCTGCCATAGATACTGATTTAAAAGGTATAGGACAAGGTTTCAAAACACAGTAAAGCTTATCAGGAAGAGGAGAAAGAGTAATACGTAACTGTTGCAGGACGTCAGCTTCCAATTTCTCACTAGAGGAGGTAACTTCAGTTCAGCCCCTAAGCTGCCCAGTACCAGCCTCAGTTGTGAGGTCAGCCCAGAGGTACTGCTAGCTCTTAAGAGAAATATGTGCAGGGACTGGGCTTCTGGACAGAGTTCAGCCAGCCTTGAACCTGAGAAGAGGTGCACAGGGCTAAAAATAGGTCCTATACTTTGTTTCTCAAACAAGATAGATGTCCTCAAAGGTCTGAAAGTGTTGATACCTTGATGGGTTTTGCCTTGAGCAGGGCTCCGGTGAAGAAGCCCTTTTTGGAAAAAGCACCAAAAATCTGTCAGCAGGTTATGTTAATCCTCCTTTCTCTTTACAGTTGGAAAGAACCACTTGACGTTCTAAATAACTAAAATCAGATTGGTTTATTGCTTCCGCTTGCATACAGACAGGAGAAGAGCAAGTCTGAGCACCTGGGGTGGGTGGTGGGTGAGGAGGACTATGGAAAGGGGAGGAGTGCCTCAAAGCTGCTGTTCAGCAACGGAGGGACAACGAGGAAGGAAGGCATCAAGAAGCGCAGCTCTGATCAAGCGGGAGTGATAGCCGCCCTGCATGGGTCCTTTTCTCTCCTAGGATTCCCTCCTTATCTTCTCCTATACTCAGATCCCAGCTAAGGAAAGAGAGTGAAGCTAAGCTAGAGGTGTTTTTTACGAATGTCCCACTGATTTAAGCACTGCAAGTTTAGAGTGTAGTTCTGCCTATGTGTGAGGCTTTTCTCTATGATGACGTCCTGTTCATGAACTCAGACATTGGAAGGAGAGCAGATCACTTCACTATCACACACCTAAATGAAGATTCGGCACATTTCACTGAGGTAACCCTCAGCTCAGCTCCCATCCTCCCCAACTACTGAATTTATAAATCAGAGGCAGGACAGTGGAGTCCCAAATTAATAAAAGCCAGACCCAGAAAGTCTTCTTGAATTGCACTAGTCTCAGAGTCTGCTCTGGAGAATACATTCTGATTTTCTGTGCTGGTGTATGGAGCCATCTGGGACAGGTCTGCAGGGATTCAGGGAAAGCATGGGTAAATCCACCCACTTGGATATTGAAGTGTACGTTAGTTTGCATTTCCAAACCTGCTTCTACTCTGGATAGTACACTTTTACAAAGCTTATCAGAAAACTGGTCTAAAAGAACACATGCTTTAAAGAGCATTAAAAAGCATGAAGTAAATAGGAGGCCTTCAAACCTCAATAGCAACATTTGTCAACATAGGCACAGGGTTTCTCTTTCAAAAGATATTCTCACATCCACCTCTTAACAGCACTACATAATGGCAACGGGGGAGTGATTCAACGTGTTTAAGCCCCACATATCACTGGAGGCCAGCATTTCATCCTTTTCCCTCACCTGATCCTTCCCTGCCTGCTCAAGTAGGCTTATTTAAATGTCATCTCTTGTCCTTCCCCTGACCTCTCTTGTGGCAAATGGCCTAATTAATAAATGGTCAAAAGGCTAAAGAAAGAGAAGAAGAGGCCAAAATAAGCCCAAACTTGGATAACCTCTGCCTGGAATATAGGCAAGGAGCCTTTGTAATAACTTCCAGATGAATCATGACATTTTCTCAGGTACCAGCCCGCGAACTGATGTCATTCTATTTGCCTTCCACTTCTTCCATCCAGAATCACTGATCTCCGCTGGGGCTGGTAAAAACAGCTTGTTGAGGTCTCTAGTCTCTGGCCATTCTTAGGGATGGTCATTTTATTCCTAAGTGTAACCCCTTCTGGTGTGACCCATGTGTTTTCTGCCAACTCCCCGCAAAGCAGGCCAGGGGAAATTGTCTGGGTGGGACTTCTGATAGGGGACAGCAGGACCTTGGAATCTGTCCCTGTCGATGAGGGGGGTGGGTGGTCCATAATGGGGAAAGGAGGACTGAATAAGATTAGGCTCTGAGGTCTTCCTGGTCTAGACCTATGGAAAGGCTTAGAACCCCCTGATGAGCGCTCTATTTTTGAAGAAAGAAGGTTGTCCCCAGATGGCTCTGTCTCTGATGTGCGCTTTCTGCACTGCGCTAGTGCCTCCTGAGTGGGCAGCAGGTTGGCCAGACCTGGTTCTGGAGAAAGGGCAGGGCCCTCGCACACGTGAGGTGCAGTGGTACCCACTGGCAAGGACTCAGTGGCTCCTGTATCTTGCTTTGGCTTTTCTTCCCTGGGGCTTTCCAAGGAGGAGAGAGAATCATCTTTGCTAAGTTTCTGAGAGGTCCCACCAGTGGAGCCAGCTTCCTCTTGGTTCCTCTCCAGGGGCTGAGCCCCACTCTCCTCTGAGCTCTGAGAGGGCAGGGGCTGTGGGATCTGAGTGTACTGAATCTTGGGTGGGATGACTGGGACTGCCCTGGCCTGGCACATTTTAACCATGAAGGAGGTTCTCACAGCTGACACACTCACAGGAGCTGAGTTACGGCGGCCCGTCAGGGCATGAGCAACCATGTCCAGGTCCGGAGAGTCCTGGGAGTAAACCCTCCAGGGGTCTACTTTACCATGAGACGAGGTCAGCCATGTGACCTTTGGGTCTCCTGGCTCAGAGAGGTGCACTTCAGGTGACCCAAATGAGGCTACATTCTCAAACCGGAAGAGGTCAGTGATGGGAACGGTGGAGTCCAAGTTGAGAGACGAAGGCCTGTTTTTCCCCTTTGGGGCCCCACCCTCACTGCTCTTGCGCTGGAACTTAGGGGGATGCTCTCCAGGTGAGGTGTGGTCCTGCACACCAGGTGAGTTCTCCTTGCTGCTGTCTGGCTCAGGATCACCACCAGGCTCAACTCGAGGGTTGTGTGGCCCCTCGTGTGTCCCCAGTTCCTTTCCTTCTGCTAGACCGACAGGGCTGGATTCTGCTGATGAGGGCTGTAAACCACCTGGTGCCTTCTGCTTAGGAGGAACCTCTGTCCTTTTCAGGCCAGAGAGCTCTTGAAAGGACCTCATGGCTTTCTCATCCCACCCAGTAATCTCACTCCTGGGTGCCAAGGGCTGCAGGGGGTTGGAATTCCTCTCTGCTTCAAGATCAGCACAGCTGCTGGAGGAGGAACTCTTGAGAGTCCACTGGCTCTTAACCATGGTTTTGCCATCTAGAGAGTGGCTCTGGCGAAGGCTGGGCCTGTGAGAAAGCCTCTTCTCTAGTCGGTGGCCCTGGGGGCCCTGCATCTGGTTCTCTTGTGCATCTTTAAGGGTGGGCGAGTGCAGGGGACTTGTCACCCACTGCGGCTCCTCCCAGGGCTCCACCATCTCCAGGCCATGCTGGGCAATGTCTGTCACAGTGTCGTCGTCATCACAGTCTGAGGGTTCCTGTACTGAGTGGGCTGCGTCCTCCTCTCCTTGTGGGGAAATCTCGGCCTCTCTGGTTGGGCTAGGAAAACTAGAGCCTTTGTGCTCAGGAGCAACACTCTTCGAATTTTGCTTTTCACTTTCTTCTGAAGAGGCCTTGTCTCCCTGACAAAGACTGGGGATCCCAGGGCTGCCTTTGGACTTCAGTTGGTCTGCATATGGATTGGCTCTCAAATTTCCAGGTGAATCTTCTCTCTCAAGGCCACTCTTCAATAGCTGGACTCGAGGTTCCTCCTCTAAAGGTGTTGGAGGGGGAGCAGCAGGTGGGAGCAGAGGAGACAGACTCCCTGGGGCTCCCACTTCCATCCTTGCTTGTGGAGAAGACTTCTCCAATGGAACTATTTCCAGAGGAGTCAGGCTGGCAGGGTCTGGGCGCTGGCCCTTTTCGGGCTCTGGCTCAGATCTAGGGAGGATGCTGGCTGTCTCCAGCTTTTCTCTATTGGCTACTGTGGAAGTGCCCAGTGTACTCTGATTGGTTGGATTCTTAGTCCACTCCTCCAGAGGGGCGGAGACTGGAGCTGGGGTGGAGCTCCCAGGGGGCTCGGGGGAAGCAAAGGGCCCTGGACTAGATTCAAGAATAGGCTGAGTTGGGCTGATCTTTAGCACAGGTGGTGCCAAGGAGAGTTCCTCCTCAGATTCAATAATTTTCAGCTCCTGTTGAATCTCAGACCAGATCAGGGCGTTGACCAGATCATCTTCATCCTGAAAAACATCAAGAAACTGATTCCTTTAGAGCCAAAGACACTGGGCACAGTTTCCCAGGGAAAGAAGGGACTGCACTACCGGCTGCACTACCCCAGCACACAGAGGATACAGCACTAATGGTAACGAGGATGCTTGTTAATGCTTACGGTGTGCCACGACACACCTTAAACGTGCTTTCTTAATTGTCCCAAGAACCCTAAAAGATAAGTGCTACTGTAATTACTCCCATTTTGGCGATGAGGCAACCTATGTTCAAACAGATTCAACATTTTGCCCAAGTCACACAGCAGCAGATCAGGATTGAAATCTAGGTTAGTCTACACCAGAACATAAGCACTTAATCCCTGTTCATTGTTGCCTTATAAAACCAAACCTTTCTTACTACTGAAGAAATACATATTTCACATGGGAAAAAGATATGATACATATTAAAAGAAAAAAGAATGAAAAATAGCAAAGTGGGACTTCCCTGGTGGTACAGTGGTTAAGAATCCACCTGCCAATGCAGGGGACATGGGTTCAGTTCCTGGTACGGGAAGATTCCACAGGCCATGGGCAACTAACACCTGTGTGGCATAGCTACTGAGCCCAAGCGCTGCAACTACCAAGGCCCCTATGCCTAGAGCCTGTGCGCCACAAAAAGAGATGCCACCACAATGAGAAGCCGTAGTGAAGAGTAGCCCCCACACACAACGATTAGGGAAAGCCCAGGTGCCGCACCAAAAAATAAATAATAATAAAACAGTTGTTCTTTTTTAAACTATACAATTCTGAGCAAATCAGAAGAGTTTCCATTGCCCTTAGGTTGAGCTCCAAATCCCTTCCAAGCAACCCTGCATGACGTGACCCAGGCTCTGCTCTGAGCCTCACTTTCTCTAGTCCGTGTTCCCATTCTCCAGCCTTGTTCTGGTTCCTTGAATGTTCTCTGCTCTTTCCCATTTCAGATTCATGGCACATCTTACTCTTTCTGCCTGGGAGTCTCTCCCTCCCTGTTCTGCTCCCTACCCCTTTCTCCTAGCTTAAGTTCTGAATAGAAATATCTATTCTTCAGACATACCTTTCCTGACCCCCATGAGCCCCCTCCTCCCTCTGACTAGGTTGGGCCCTCCTGTGACATGCTCCCACAGAAGCCATACTTCCATAGCATCCTAGAAAAGACTTGGTTCGTGATCTTTCTATCTGTTAAGCTGTCAGCTCCAAGAAGACAGAGATGGTGACCATCCTGTACACTGTAGGGACCCCAGTGCTCAGCAGAGTGTCTCACACAATATAGGTATTTAATACATGTTTTTAAATGAATGAACGAATTGCTGCTTTTACTTGTTCTCATGAATCCAGCCTGGTTCTCCTAGCATAAACTTCATCTGCATCTCAAAGCAATGTCATTCATACTTTATCCCTCCCAGAGTTCAATCCCCAAAATAATCTTTGCATCTTTCTCTTTCTATAAATACAAACATACTTTACAGGAACCCTTAATCAGCCCTCCAGAGGCCACTGTGGTGGCCCTGCACTGCCCTAACTTTTAGCCCATAGGCCTTTTATACCCCTCCCAGAGACCAAGTTCCTGAAAGCTACTTAAAAGGCAAAGTTCTTTTCTCCTCTGGCATGCTCCTCCAGGTCACACTCAGGTCACCAGAGCTACTTTCCAGATGCAAGACTCCTCTCTCGGTGTCCCGGAAAACCTCCTCAAACTTCAGCTTAAGCAGTGATCTGTCTTCCCCCAGAACCTTGGAAAATCCCACCTCTGAAAGGTGGAAAAGGTTCAGTATGCCCTGGCATCATGTTTAAAGTTCTGCAGAGCCATAGGAGGAAGGAATAGATCCTGAAAATCTTACAGAAGATTTTTATGAACAAGCATAGATAACTGTCTGTCCAGAATGTCTGGAAGAAGAGAGCTGGACCCCAAGAGTGGGCATCATGTTTGGGACCAGGCCATGACAAGCAGGTTTTGTCCTGCTTTCTGGACTGAATGTCACCACATTCCCAGGAAAAATTACTGATTTATGGTGACTTCAGGTCAGAAATATTTAGAGCTGAGTTTGTCCTAGGGAATTTGAGCTGAATGGTTACTTATTATCACCACAGGACCCCTGAAAAGTTCACTGCAGAAAAAAAAAAAAAAAATCCCAGACCTGATTAGAATGCTGTGCCCTAAAGTCTCTTTGGCAGAAACTGGTTCTTCAAACAAATAAACAGCAACAAAAACCTTTAAACTGTACCAAGAGCCCTTGAGAAAAAGAAGACCCTACTGACTGGACCAGGCAGTGAGTCTACCTTACCATCTCATGGAGAAGCACTGCTTCAGCTCTGGCCCCAGGGTTCTCGTGCAGAGCACTGACCGCCACCTGGCTGGTCTCTCCACTCTCCTCCACCACCTTCTCTGCATCCAGCTTCTTCTCTAATTCACTTGAATGCTGAGAGGCCAGGGAGCTTTCTGAGGTTTTCTTCTCCTCCACTTGGGTGCCTGGCTCCAGGGGAAGGCCTTTGCTGCATTCCAGTGTTCTCACCGTGTCTGGTCCTGGCTTGGTATTCTCGAGAGCTGCCTTCTTAGGTACAGATGCTGCAATGAGGATAAGAGTTATCAGCTGAAGGAGACTCCATGCCAAGAGAGGCCGTTCCCAGCACAGTCATAGTCCTGGACTAGCTCTGCTTCACAAGGATGGAGCGGATTCTCCCAGCTCCCTACTCCCTCACATTCTTTACCCTTTGCTCCTATCAATGGTCTGTCCTCAGATCCCAGAGTCTCAGACTGCTGGAAGTGGGAGGGACCTCGAAGATCATCTAGTCCAGTTGTTTTCAACTGGGAACCATGGACTCCTCCCCTCTCCAGGGGACATTTGGCAATGTCTGGAGACACTTCTGGTTGTTGCAACCAGGTGGGGGAAGCAGCCACTGACATCTAGTGGGTGGAAGCCAGGAAAACTTCTAAATATCCTACAAAGCATAAGACAAGCCCCCACAGTTACCCAGTCCAAAATGTCAATAGTGTTGAGGTTGAGAAACCTGGTACTAATCCAGTCTTTTGCTTGCTGTCTAAGGTCACAGAAATCTGTTAGCTACACCAAGCTACAAAGATGTATTATGATTATGACTGCAGCTTCCTATGTGACTCTTCTCAGGGATTACCTGCACATTCACTTGGATATATATTTACATCTAAAGCTCTGATCTTAAACAGCAGAGAGAGAGAGAGAGAGGCAGCAGATCTCATGTTTGGCCCCTACTGCCTTTCATGAAGAAGGTCCTATTTCACCATATAAGGCTGTTTCCACAGTGCAGGATAAAGTCTCCATACCTTGCATAGTGCTAGTTATATGGAAGATCCTCAGTGATATTATTTGCATTGGAATTAAAGAAGCTTGAGTTCAAATGTTAGTTTCTCAATGAATCTTGTAATCTTGGTACATGGCATAATACTATATAATAATATATTACAGGGCTGTTGTGAAGATAAAGAAGATTAGGGAGGCAAAGTGCCTAGTATAGAGTCTGACATAGAGTACAAGCTCAGGAAAGTTTATTGATTAAGGACAAATTCTTTTCATTGCCACTAGTTATGCTGGTGTCTTAACTCAAGGCTTCTGACCACATGATGGCCTTGAAGCTCAGTCAGACCCAGTAACAGCATCCTGATGTCGGAACGAATAACACTTCAGACCTGACAACAGTGCTGTTTTCTCCTGCCCATCATTTGGCAGGCTTGTTTTTTTGAAATTTAATTTAGTTTTTGAATATGGAAAACAACTACAGAGTTGAAAAGTTAAAATTATATGAAACAATGACCTCAGAAAAGTTTAGCTTTCATCCCTGTGTTGCTTCCAGTCTGTTCCATACCCTCACTATCTCCTAGGGATAACCATTTTTATTAGTTTCTCGTTTATTCCGCCATAGTTCATTTCTGCATAGATAAGCAGATACTTGTACCATCTATTTTTTATTCCCCACCTTTATTACACAAATGTGTAATAAGATCTATATTACACATGTGATCTATACTGTTCTTGCTTTGCATTTTTTACTTAAGAACCTATCTTGAAGTCTATGCTATGTTAGTATATAACGAAATTGACTGTTCTTTAGGATGTGGGCTTCCCTTGAGGCTCAGCTGGTAAAGAATCCACCGGCAATGCAGGAGACCTGGGTTCGATCCCTGGGTTGGGAAGATCCCATGGAGAAGTAAAAGACTACCCACTCCAGTATTCAGGCCTAGAGAATTCCATGGACTGTATAGCCCATGGGGTCACGAAAGAGATGGGTATGACTGAGCAACTTTCACTTTCACTTTCTTTAGGATGTGGCTGATTTTGAGTTCCCCTCAAAATAGAGCCTTAGTCAAGGTCCTGGCAGCAGGCAGCTTATTTGAAAGGTGATCCCTGGAAACAGGAGTGAGGAGATGAGACAGAGATGGAGGAAATGTCAATAAAGTGGTTACCACAACCAGAGCAACCAGAATGCAGTCCTTGGTGACCCTCTGAAGAGCCATGAGGAAATGTGCCCCAGAGTTATTCCACCAAGGGTGGGCAGCAGGCTCATTAGCCCATTGACTCTCATCGCCTACTGGTTGACAGCTGCCTTAGTTAAACTTCATACTTCGGGGCCTTCCTGAGCAAGGGCTGGGTAAGAGTCTCCCTTCAGAAAAAGCCCTGAGGGAGAAAACCAGAAACACAAGGCAGACACTTGAGACAGAATACCATCTGTATGCAAAGAAACTATCCCTCGCAGATGCATAAGTCTGAGGAAGTGGTGCAGGGCTCCCAAAGCTATGAACCCCATGGAATTCAACAATGGGAATGCATCCTAGTTATTCAATCCATCTCCTAAAGATGACATTTGAGTTGCGTCCTGTCTTTTGCTATTATAAATAATGCCATGAGGTGCATACACATTTTGTGCTTGTGCAGCTACTTATTTAGGACAAATTCTTGGAAGTGAAACTTCTGGGTAAAAGGGTAATGCATCAGTGATTTAAAAAAAAAATACTTTCTTCCCCTTTTACTAACATCTCTTAGTTGGATGTTGGCCAGTGTCTCTTTTTGCAAAGCTCGGGATCTTCCATTTGTTGACTGTAGACTCTTAAAGCGAGGAGTGGAAGAAAGGCCTGCATTACATGTGAGCTTGTTCAGATCACTCTCTGTCCTGCTCAAAGCCTTCCTCACTCTGGCTCAGTCACATGTCCACTCTCCTCCCACTCCCTGGGGTAGACAGTGAGCAGACCCAGTACCCCTGACCGGCTTTATACTCCCCTGCTCTGGTCCTTCCTGAGACTCAAACCTTCCCCATTTCAAGATATTAACCTAATAACATATCTTTTGGAGCCTCCCCAGACCACGCTCTCCCTCTCCACTTCCTACAGTATTCACTGTTATTACCTGTGTGGGGCTAAGCCATCTGGTTACCATTTTCTTTCCACTCGTATGTGACGCCCATCCCAGGGTTAAGCTTCTCAGCACAGAGGCAGTACCTATGTCAAGAAACTATCGTGTAAGGGACTAGGAGTCCCGTACTTGTTGTGGCTGGATACTTGTAAGCTGTAGAGGAGTTTCTGCAGCTCAAAAGAGGAGGAGGGGCATTGTCAGATGGCCAGCGTGGGATGCTTTATATATGAAGTGGGTGACCATGGAGACAGAGACTTCTTATGTCCCCTAGTATCCTTTCTCTTCCTCATTTTGAAATAGAACCATCTCAGCCACTCAAGTTTAGCTAGGTACCTGACCATCCAGTCAGCCACGCTTCTCAGCCTTCCCTGGTCAGCATGGCCATGAGAGGTTTGGCAGATGGGATGGAAGTAGAAGTTTGGCCAAAAGTAGAAGAGTGGGTTTGAGCAGAGTGACTAAAACTTTGAATCGGGTTACCTGGAAAATTGTCTTAATTCTTTTTCTTTTAACTATTGCTATCGCACAGAAGAAATAAATAATGTATTAAGGAAGGTGGAGTTCTTCATTTGGAATAATTATGAAAGAAGGTAATTAGAACCGATGTTAACCTAACCCCACCAGAGACAAAGGTGAGCCCCCCACGCACCCCGCAATGTCCCTGAAACTTTTGGCATCTCCCTCTGGCCACTGGTCCTAGACTCACATGGCTGCCTCCTATAAGGTCCCTCATTCTGCCCTGTCTGTCACTAGTCACAGTCAGGGAAGCAGGCTGGAGCCTCCACCAGTGTCTTTCCAAGACCAATTTGATACAGACTGGGTATTCTGATTTAGAGAGATGGAAGGAGAGAGGGGAAAAAAAAGATAACAGATGGTCTGCCAAAGACCCCCTTGGGGCCTAGGGACCCTCTTTTTTAAGAAGTCACATAAAAGCCTTTAGAAACACTTTTTTCCTCAAAGGTTTCACTTCCTCTTCTAGCCCTCACCCTGTTCCACCCACACCAGCCCATAGAGCATTCTCCAGATAGGGTATCACTTAACACCCCTGAGTTTTCACTCCTCTATGCCCCATCTTGAAGGGAAGGGGGACAGAGAATGTTTACTGAGCGTCCTCTGAGGGCCACACTCTAAGCAGGCATTTCATGAACAATCTCCCGTGGAGAACTCATCCCAGCCCTTGAGACAGGAGCCATCTCCACTCCGCAGAAGAGAAACAGGCTCAGAGATACCAACCAGATCTCATGCTGCCCCAAAGTGGTGAAGCTCAAATCTGGACCCTTCTAGCTGGAGTCCAAAATCTAGACACTTCTCATAATGGTCCAGGGCCTCTCGGCACAGAACTCCCTCTTCCATATCTTCTGCATTAAAAAGTCCTACACGTTAATGAAGGCCCAAATGTCACCACTTCTGAGAAGGATTTCTGGAATCCTCCTGAGAGGACTGCTTCATGCTATTGATCTCTTTTCTGAACCCCTCTTTCCTAACACTTTGGGAACTTATGTGCTCCCTCATTCAAAAAGCCCAACAGAGCATATATCCAGACAAAACTACAGTTAAAAAAGATACATGCACCACTACATTCATAGCAGCGCTATTCATAATAGCCAAGATGTGGAAAAATCTAATGCCCATCAACAGATGAACGGATAAAGGAGATGTGATGCGTATGTACAATGGAACACTGCTGCTGCTGCTGCTAAGTCGCTTCAGTCGTTTCCAACTCTGTGCAACCCCAAAGACGGCAGCCCACCAGGCTCCCCCGTCCCTGGGACTCTCCAGGCAAGAACACTGGAGTGGGTTACCATTTCCTTCTCCAATGCATGAAAGTGAAAAGTGAAAGTGAAGTCACTCAGTCGTGTCCGACTCTTAGCGACCCCATGGACTGCAGCCTACCAGGCTCCTCCGCCCATGGGATTTTCCAGGCAAGAGTACTGGAGTGGGGTGTCATTGCCTTCTCCAACAATGGAATACTACTTAGCCATAAAATAGAATGAAATAATGCCATTTGCAGCAACACGGATGCAACTAGAGATTATCATCCTAAGTGAAGTAAGTCAGAAAAAGAAAGACAAATACTATCTGATATCACTTGTATGTGGATATTACTTGAATATGGAATCTAAAATATGACACAAATGGGAACTTCCCTGGCAGTCCAGTGGTTAATACTTCACCTTGCTTGGTAGGGGCTGTGGGTTCAATCCCTGGTTGGGGAACTAAGATCCCACATGCCTTGTGGCCAAAAAACCAAAACATAAAACAGAAACAATACTGTAACAATTCAATAAAGACTTTAAAAATGGTCCATGTCAAAAAAAGTCTTTAAAATATGAAACAAATGAACCTATCTGCAAAACAGAAACAGACTCGTGGGCATAGAGAACAGACTTGTGCCTGCCAAGTGGGAGGGGTTTCGGGAGGATGGGGTTGATAGATATAAACTTTTATATATGGAATGGACAAACAACAAGGTCCCACTGTATAGTACAGATAACTATATTCAACAACCTATGACAAACTTTAATGGGAAAGAATATTAAAAATGTATATGTATGTATAACTGAATCACTTTGCTGTACAGCAAAAATTAACACAACACTATAAATCAACTGTACTTCAATTTAAAAAAAAGTCTCAAAAAAGAAAAAAAAAAAGCCCAAGCAGGGTGTTAGGCTACTTCTACCAGTTGACTCTGTGCTGCAGGAGGGTGCAGGGTTTCAGCTTCCCCTCCTAGCCTGTGAGCTTGCTAGGGGAAGGGATTGCGTTTTAAGAATCTTTGTAACACTACAGCCTGTAGCAAACATGAGAGGGAACATGGCAGAATGCTTGGATTTTTTTAAAAGTCTGGATTAAAATCCTGACTTTTATATGTCTTTGTTAGGAGACCTCAGGCAAGTTAACAAATTTCTCTCTTAGCAAACAGGGATAATAGTAACTATATAATAACCTCAAGGAGTTGTTGTGAGGAGAAATGAGATAACACATACAGAACCCTTAGGACAGTGCCCGACATCATGATAAGTAATCAGAAAAAGCTAATATTAATTGAAATAGAAATATTCTTAAACCACAATGAGAATCTGTTGGTTGGTCTCTCAGTCATCCTTTCCTCTGAGGTTCTCATTATTTCCCTTTTGTGTTGCTCACAGTATGTTGTTGGTTCTCACTCCAAACAGGGCCCAGAGACTCAAGCTTGGCCAATCTTAGACTCCTATTCATCCAGCCACAGGGACTGGCCCAAGGCTGGGCACATCACCCAAGCAGACCCAATCAGAGTCCTCGCTGTGTTTGACACAAGGAAACTGAGAGGTAGATGCTCCTTCTCATTGCTCAGGCTGCTAGCCATGTTCCGGGCAGACGCGAGGTAGAAATTTGGGATGGGTGGATGGAGAGATTGTGTCTGAAAGAGCTGAATCCTTAATTCCAGCTCTGCATTCCATTCCGTGAGCTTCCCTCCCCTTCCTTCTCACTATGTGAATGAATAAAATAATAATAACAAGTAACATTTCCATAGTACTTGCTATGTACTAGACCCTGTTCTGAGAGCTTTACATATATTAACTAATATTCACAATTTAATATTCCTATTTTACAGATCAAGAAGCTGAGGCATGGAGTGGTTATGTAAACTTGTTGAAGACTGTACAGCAAAATGGCTAAGCCTGGACTTGTAACCAGGCAGTCTGGCTCCAGAGCCCATGGTTCTAACCACTTCACTACATTGTCTTGCAACAAGACAATGTTTAAGTCTGGTTTTTCCTCTCTTGCAATGGAGAGACCCTCTCCTCCTCTTTTACCTGTAGAAGTCTCAGCGCTCAGTGGCTTCTCCTCTTCAGGCCAATCTCCACTCTCTGAGCCCTGGAAAGAAAACTCTTCCAGGCTGGAAAGAGACTGTAGCTCCTTTGGGGGGGTTCTGCACGGGGTGCTGTTGGTGCTGATGACAGCTGATACGCGGAGTGGCACAGACACGGCAAAGGGCTTGGAAATGTTCAGGGCCTTGCGCTGGTGACGGGGAGAAGGCTCCATTTGGAATAGGCTGCTGGTAAAGACAGATCTGCTGGGGCTGTCGTTTGAGGTGTAGAACATGCCCAGCATCTTCGGGGCTGTTTGCTCACTCTCGGGATCTTCGATGGGTCGGAACACCTTCAGCTGCTCAGGCGGGGCCCGGGCCTGAGCCCCCTGCAGCTGGCTTCGGTCTCCGCTCACATCAAAGCCACCCTCCGCCCCTGCTGGCATCCCTTCCTGGCCCCATTCGCCCTCCTGCTTGCTGAGGTCACAGGAGCTGCCAGTGCTAGTCGAGTGCATTTTCGCTGCTGGGATGAAAAATCCACCAGTGGTGACGGTTCGACTGAAATTTCCTTTGGTTTCTTTCCCTAGTGAAAAAGCAAACAAACCTGGTCAGCAGTCTGAGTACAGGCCTCACTGCAGAGATTTCCAGGAAGGGCCAGCATATAATACTTGAATATTGGCAAGACTGGAAAGGCACAAGCATGCTAATAACGGTATGTTGTTGTTGTTTAGTCACTAAATCGTGTCCGACTCTTTAGTGACCCATGGGCTGTAGCCCACCAGGCTCCTCTGTCAAAAGGATTTCCCAGGCAAGAATACTGCAGTGGGTTGCCACTTCCTTCCGCTGGGGATCTTCCTGACCCAGGGATGGAAGCTGTGTCTCCTGCGTTGGCAGGTAGATTCTTCACCACTGAGGCAGCAGGGAAGCTCATCAATAAGGGTATAGCTATCCTAATAAAGACAGGTACATAACATTTGGTTGACAAGAGGAAACATGTGCACAGAATTTTGTTATGATATCTTGATAGAACCTTCTGCTGTTGTGTCACAGGTATCATAGTCAAACCTATGGTTTTTCCAGAGGTCACATATGGATGTAAGAGTTGGACCATAAAGAAGACTGAAAGTCAAAGATGCTTTCGAACTGTGTGCTGGAGAAGACTCTCTTAAGAGTCCCTTGGACTGCAAGGAGATCAAACCAGTCAATTCTAAAGGAAATCAACCCTGAATATTCACCAGAAGGACTGATGCTGAAGCGGAAGCTCCAATACTTTGGCCACCTGATGTGAATAATCGACTCACTGGAAAAGGACCCTGATGCTGGGAAAAGTGGAGGGCAGCAGGAGAAAGGGGACAACAGAGGATGAGATGGTTGGATGGCATCACTGACTCGATGGACATGAGTTTGAGCAAACTCTGGGACAGGGAAGGATAGTGAAGGACAGGGAAGCCTGGCATGCTGCAGTCCATGGGGTCAAAAAGAGTCAGACACGACTGAGCAACTGAACAGCCACACATGTATCTGAGTTAAACTTTGCAGGTAGAGCAGTTTCCAAAAGAAAGATACTGCTGAAATGGCTAAACGGAATAGTCATCCACCAAGCATTAAATGTAGATCATGAAAAAATAAAAAGATGATGAAGTGAAGTGAAGTTGCTCAGTCATGTCCGACTCTTTGCGATGCCATGGACTACATGTAACCTACCAGGCTCCTCTGTCCATGGGATTTTCCCGGCAACAGTACTGGAGTGGATTGCCATTTCCTTCTCCAGGGGATCTTCCTGACCCAGGGATTGAACCCAAAAAGATGATGGGAGATGACAAAATGATGTTTGCTCAAAATGAAGGTGAAGACAAAAAGGCCAAAATAATAAAGTCTTGTTTCATTTTAAAACTTATTTAAGTTTTCTCTGGCAGATGGACCCAGACAGGGGTTAGATTTCCCAGCAAGGAAAGAGATGCTGTCCTCAGCTAGACCTTTCCACCTTTTCCCAGGCTTCTTCCTGCTGATTCAGAGGCTCAGAAACTAGAAATGTAAATTAACTAAATGTTAGAAAGCACAGCTGTGAGGAGTGAGTTCCTGACTGACTTAGATGTGAAGGCAAAGAAAAGACTGTATGGGAAATAACGAAGCTGAGGGGACAGCAACCGAATTGCCAGGGATCTGGAAAAGAATTCTCACAACGTGCTACATCTTAGATAACATTGGATTTAAAATGCTTAAAAACACTCTGTAGGAGAAGTGTAATTATCTCCCTGAACACATGAGGAAACGAGACTTGAGAGGTTAGATAACTTCCCCAAAGCCCACGGAAGTGGTGACCTAGCTTTTGAAATATTAAATTCTGCAAAACTGGGCAAGAACTGCCCCCAAGAGGCTTCAGAACCAAGTAAACTGATGAATATAAAGGTGAGAAAATGCTAAAAGGATCATGTCCGTTTAAAAAGACCTCATGGAATATTTTACAAGTTTAGAATTATTTTTTGGAAGTTGTTTCTAAAGATTTTCTGTTTTGTTTCAGGCTGCCTCATTTATCAAAGAGCAAAATATCTTGTATTAAAGGGACTGGAAAGTTATGGTTTAAGTATGGGGGAGTTTAAACAGCCTGCTGCTAGGGAAGCCCTGGGTCTTGCAAGTTGTAGCAATGCTTGCTAACTACAAAAATGCTTGTCAGCTTGTTAGTTAACAGACACAGAAGTGAGGGCAACAGCACATCAGTCTCTTAAGGCTGAAGCTGTAAGAACCACCGTGGTGAGGTGCTGCTTTGGTGACGGGTGTCATGCGGCTGTGTGTGCGTCTACTCAATAAGCGAGGATCAGCTGTGGGCCAGGCTGGTGCCTTCAGTGCTTAATAATGAAGGAAGGAAGGAATCTCCCAACTCAGAATCCTGAATTGACAAACACAATGAAGCCAATGCCTAGGGAAACACGGAAACTCAAAACTCTTCTTTATGCCCCAAGAGGAAGCCACTTTTGCCTTAGTTTTCAGGTGTTGATCTATTATCTGCTTCAGGATGGAATGTAAAGAGGCTGTTGTCTCCAGCTACGGTTGGAGGAAGGCTGGAGAAACAGGCCTCTGGGAGAAGGGGCTATGCGGGTGTCTGAAGTTCAGGGGCAGGGAGGAATCTGGGCCTGGGGGATTGCGTGTGAGCTAGACTGGCGATGAGCAGCTTCTGGGGTTGATGAAGCAAGTCCTGTGTGGGGGCACCACTCCTCCAGCTGTGATCCCCAGTTCCCAAGCCAGCTGTGAGATCTTACCTTCCACAGGCACTGAGCACAGTGAGTCCATGCTTTTAGCTGGTCGGATGGTAGCCTTCTCCACTAAAGAAAAAAGAAAAAAAACATCCCTGGTGAATGCACTTTCGGAGGAAGTGTTTAGAACAATAGGTCAGACTGTAAGTACAAAAGAGAAATTTCTTTGGGAAAATTTTTCAAGTATTTATAAATTTCCCTGTTGGAAAACATTCTCCATGCCACCTTAGATGTTCTCACTTTCTTTAGGGGACTGACCTTATAAAAATAGGGCAATTATAGATCAAAGGTTTATTAACATTTTACAGATAAAGGTAGATTACAATTTTGTCACAAAGCTCTGAGCCAGTGAGGAGTTCTGAATTCAATTTTACTTTACAGAAAAGATTCAAAGATTCATCCATAGGGTAGAACCCATGGGGCTCCAGCTAACGCCTCCTAGATGATGGGCCAGGCAGCAGGATTCTTGACTGTAGCCACATTGCTCAACAACCAGAAATTTAGTACAACAGGTGAGAGGGTTCAGGGAACTTTCCCCTCTGTCTCTCAGGAGTCACCTTTTCCCTGTGGGTCACCCTTCTCCCACAAGCAGCTCTGCTTCTTGCTCCCCTAAAGCTCTCACCCACCAACCTCACCCTGGAGCAGATCCCAACCAAACCTTTTTGGAGCACCTACTATGAGCCTGAAGGACTCTATGCATCTTTGTAAGCCACTTAAGGAGGTTTTCAGAAAAGTGTGAAAATTTATTAGTCCATGTATAGGCATAATCATCTCTTTTCAGAAAGCCAAACTGGCTGGAAGGTAGTTCCTTCCAGGTCAAACTTGCTAGGATGGGAGAGAGGGCAATTTAGAAGCTGGCCAGGGCTTCTAAAGTAACTCTTTAGAAGTGGCTTTAAGGTAACTTTGGATCCAGACAGATCTGACTTTGAATCCCAATTCTCCCACTGTTGGTCTCAGATAAGTAGCTTACCTTTTTGAACTTTCATTTTTTTGGCGTGAAAAGGAAGAAAAGTAGAGCTGTTATGAGGACAAAAGGAGTAAGGCATATAAAGTAGGTTATATTAACCTAGAATCAAGTAAATGCGGACAAAGTCATTATTGTTTATTGTTGTTGTTGATGATGGTATTCAAGATAAACCAGGGCTCAGCAACAAGGGAGAACCCAGGAGATGGCTCTAAGAGAAACACTCAGAGTTGCCCTAGCCCCAGTTGGGTCCTAACTCACACTTGTTTAATCCCTCTTTCAAAATTCCTTTTTTCCTTCTTGGTCCACATCCTGCTTGTTTTGAGAGGCTCTGAATTAACCCCTTAGCCTCCCAGGCTCGGAGCTTCTCTGCCTGGGGCCCACTGGGCTCTGGAAGACTTAGCAGTGGTGATGCCAAGACTGCCTTCCACCTCCTTCCTTTCAGAAGTAAGCAGAATTCTCATCCTTGGAAGAGCGACTATTTCCACAAGTTTACAAAATGACTTCTAAAACTGCTGGCCATTGGGACTTCCCTGCTGGTCCAGTGGTTAAGAATCCACCATCAAATGTAGGAGACATGGGTTCGATCCTTGGTGGGGGAACTAAGATCCATATGCTGTGGGGCAATGAAGCTTGCTCGCTGCAACAAAGAGCCTGTGGGCCACAACAACCAAGACTCAACGCAGCCAAGTAAACAAATATTTAGAAACAAACAAAAAATCTTGCCTGGACAGCCTCCTTTCATTCATGTATTCGTTTTTTCTTTGGCTACACTATACAATTTGCACGGTAGCTTCTCTGGTAGCTCAGCTGGTAAAGAATCTGCGTGCAACGTGGGAGACCTGGGTTTGATCCCTGGGTTGGGAAGATCCCCTGGAGGAGGGCATGGCAACCCACTCCAGTATTCTTGCCTGGAGAATCCCCATGGACAGAGGAGCCTGGCAGGCTACAGTCCATGGGGAGTCAGACACGACTGAGTGACTAAGCACAAGCACATATGTAGCTTGCGGGATCTCAGTTCCCTGACCAGGGATTGAACTCCAGCCATGACAGTGAAAGTGCCGAATCCTAACCACGAGACCACCAGGAGATCTCCAAGCATGTATTCGGCAACAAAATTTTGCCTGGTGACCCTGAGTGCCAGAGAACAGACAACAGTTCTGGCTGCAGGGCCATCAGTGTTCACCTTTCCTGTGGGACCCTCTGTCTGACAATGAAGCTCCTTGTGGCCCCAGTGGACAAAGAAGGGAACAGTCTCCAACAATTCCCTGGCTCCTTGTCTGGACAGTGGCTAAGCACTCAAGGCTCTGTGGCCTATGACTATACAGGTGTCCCTCAGTATTTGCAGAGGATTGGTTCCAGGACCCCCACAGATACCATAATCCACTGGATGTTCAAGCTCCTTATATAAAGGGTGAACTACAATCAGCCTTGTCTACCCATACGTCCCACATATGCAGATATGAAGGCCTAACTGTAGATATTGATTTATTCATTCAAAGACCTGAATTTCCCTGGTCTTTCAGGAAAGCGCTTTGTTTGTTTGTTTTGCTTTATTTACTTCTTTCTTTTTGGCTGAGCTAGGTCTTCATTGCAGTGTGCAGGCTTCTCATTGCATGGCTTCTCTTGTTGGAGAGAACAGGCTCTAAGCACACGGGCTTAGCTGCTCTGCGGCAAGTGGGATCTTCCCAAACCAGGGATTGAATCCATGCCCCTTTCATTGGCAGCTGGATTCTTAACCACTGGACCACCAGGAAAGTCTGGCTAACTGTATTTAGATTATTTTTTTCTGCCTGGGACCTTGGCCTCATGGAAATGCACTCACCCGTTTTCTTTAGGTCCTTGAGTTCCCTCTCTTAGATGATCTCTGTGGCTTTATTTCCCTGCTCAAAGGAGTTCACTTTAGAGGGTTCCCTAGAATCTTCCTGTTTGATAATATATTGACACAAATTCCAGTACACATGTGTCTGGGAGACTTCAGAGTTTATGCGTCTCCATTCAGTCAGTACCCAAGTTTTTCTTACCCTTTCAGTCAGCTCAGTTCGGTCGCTCAGTTGTGTCCAACTCTTTGTGACCCCAAGGACTACACCACGCAAGGCTTCCCTGTCCATCACCAACTCCCAGAGCTTGCTTAAACTCATGTCCATCGAGTTGGTGATGCCATCCAACCATCTCATCTTCTGTCATCCCCTTCTCCTCCTGCCTTCAATTTTTCCCAGCATCAGGTCTTTTCCAGTGAGTCAGTTCTTCACATTAGGCCAAAGTATTGTAGTTTCAACTTCAGCATCAGTCATTCTAGTGAATATTCAGGACTGATTTCCTTTAGGATGGACTAGTTGGATCTCCTTGCACTCCAAGGGACTCTCAAAGAGTTGTCTCTAACACCACAGTTCAAAAGCATCAATTCTTCAGCGCTCAGCTTTCTTTATGGTCCAGCTCTCACATCCATACATGACTACTGGAAAAACCATAGCATTGACTAGACAGATCTTTGCTGGAAAAGTAATGTCTCTACTTTTCAATATGCTGTCTAGGTTGGTCATAGCTTTTCTTCCAAGGAGCAAATGTCTTTTAATTTCATGGCTGCAGTCACCATCTGCAGTGATTTTGGAGTCCAAGAAAATAAAGTCTGTCACTGTTTCTGTTGTTTCCCCATCTATTTGCCATGAAGTGATGGGACCAGATGCCATGATCTTTGTTTTTTGAATGTTGAGTTTTAAGCCAGCTTTTTCTCTCTCCTCTTTCACTTTCATCAAGAAGCTCTTTAGTTCCTCTTCAGTTTCTGCCATAGGGTGGTGTCTTCTGGTAGCAGCTTATTTGTATTTCTCCCGGCAATCTTGATTTCAGATTGTGCTTCATTCAGCCCAGCATTTTGTATTATATATGAAATATGATATACTCTGCATATAAGTTAATAAGCAGGGCGACAATATACAGCCTTGATGTACTCCTTTCCCAATTTGGAACCAGTCTGTTGTTCCATGTCCAGTTCTAACTGTTGCTTCTTGACCTGCATACAGATTTCTCAGGAGGCAGGTCAGGTGGTCTGGTATTCCCATCTCTTGAAGAATTTTCCACAGTTTGTTGTGATCCACATAGTCAAAGGCTTTGGCATAGTCAATAAAGCAGAAGTAGATGGAACTGTCTTGCTTTTCCTATGATCCAAAGCATGTGGGCAGTTTGATCTCTGATTCCTCTGCCTTTTCTAAATCCAGCTTGTGCATCTGGAAGTTCACCGTTCACATACTGTTGAAGCTTTGCTTGGAGAATTTTAAGTATTACTTTGCTAGTGTGAGATGAGTGCAATTGTGTGGTAGTTGGAACATTCTTTGACATTGCCCTTCTTTGGGATTGGAATGAAAACTGACCTTTTCCAGTCCTGTGGCCACTGCTGAATTTTCCAAATTTGCTGGCATGTAGAGTGCAGCACTTTCACAGCATCATCTTTTAGAATTTGAAATAGCTCAATTGGAATTCCATCATCTCCACTAGCTTTGTTCACAGTGATGCTTCCTAAGGCCCACTTGACTTCACATTCCAGGATATCTGGCTCTAGGTGAGTGATCGATCACACCATCGTGGTTATTTGGGTCATGACGATCTTTTTGTATAGTTCTGTGTAGTCTTGACACCTCTTCTTAACATCTTCTGCTTCTCTTAGGTCCATACCATTTCTGTCCTTTATCGAGCCCATCTTTGCATGAAATTTCCCTTGGTATCTCTAATTTTCTTGAAGAGATCACTAGTCTTTCCCATTCTATTGTTTTCCTCTATTTCTTTGCATTGATCACTGAGGAAGGCTTTCTTATCTCTCCATGCTATTCTTTGGAACTCTGCATTCAGAAGAATGTATCTTTCCTTTTTTCGTTTGCCTTTAGCTTCTCTTCTTTTCTCAGCTATTTGTAAGGCCTCCTCCGACAACCATTTTGCCTTTTTTCATTTCTTTTCCTTAGGGATGGTCTTGATCCCTGCCTCCTGTATAATGTCAGGAACCTCTGTCCATAATTCTTCAGGCACTCTGTCTATCAGATCTAATCCCTTGAATCTATTTGTCACTTCCACTGTACAAACGTAAAGGATTTGCTGTATGGAGGTCATACCTGAATGGTGTAGTGCTTTTCTGTACTTTCTTCAAGTTAGGTCTGAATTTTACAGTAAGGAGTTCATGATCTGAGCCACAATAAGCTCCTGGTCTTTTCACTGACTGTATAGAGCTTCTCCATCTTTGGATGCAAAGAATATAATCAGTCTGATTTTGGTATTGAAAATCTGGTGATGTCCATGTGTAGAGTCTTCTCTTGTGTTGTTGGAAGAGGATGTTTGCTATGACCAGTACATTCTTTTGGTAAAACTCTGTTAGCCTTTTCCCTGCTTCATTTTGTACTCCAAGGCCAAAGTTGCCTGTTACTCCAGGTATCTCTTGACTTCCGACTTTTGCATTCCAGTCCCCTCTGATAAAAAGAACATCTTTTTTGGATATTAGTTCTAGAAGGTCTTGTAGGTCTTCATAGAACTGTTCAACTTCAGCTTCTTCAGCAGTACTGGTTGGGGCATAGAGACTGTGATATTGAATGGTTTGCCTTGGAAACAAACAGAGATCATTCTGTCGTTTTTGAGATTGTACCCAAGTACTGCATTTCAGACTCTTCTGTTGACTATGAGGGCTACTCCATTTCTTCTAAGGGATTCTTGCCCACAGTAGTAGATATAATGATAATCTGAATTAAATTCAACCATTCCAGTCCATTTTAGTTCACTCTTGCCATCTCCTGTTTGACCACTTCTAATTTACCTTAATTCATGGACCTAACATTCCAGGTTCCTATGCAATATTGCTCTTTAGTATCTCCTATTTCTGTTCCATTTTCTAAACATGGTTAAACATCCCTTCACCTGCATCCCCTCCCCACAAAAAACTCCAGTACTATAAACATGGTAAATCAACTTTTAAAATGTTCTTAATTATGAAACTTAAAAAAAAGATTTAAAAATTATTTGAATATGTTAATCCACTGCTTTCCTTTTTTCACAAGTATATTTCAACAAATAATGAGGCTACCCTCCCCGACCCAGTCTTTAATTTCTAGGGTTTCAACAGCACTCTTCTAGTGAAACATGGCCACTCAGGCAATAGTCAAGGTCACAGAGAGCTATTTACATTGACACCGATGGTTCTTTAATTTCACCTCTGCACCCCATCAAAAGCCAGCCATCTTGATGAACTACTTCTGACTAGCTTGTTCATGAGATAGCAGTGGTTTTCAACTCTGGCTGCATATGGGAATCTCCTGGGGAGCTTTTAAAAAGTTACCAATACTCTGACTTTATCACAGTCCTCCTGACGCAGAGCTGCTGTGGGTGTGAACCACATCCTGTGGGTGACTCTGAGGTGCAGCCGAGCTGAGGAGCTGGCCAGGGACGTCCTGTACATTCTATGAATTTACCACTGTTTGATCCAGCACCTGGAGCTTCTTCCTTTCGAAAACCACACGGGGGTGGAAATCTTCTAAGTCATAATCAAAGCAAATCATTCATTCTATTTTTATTCAATTGCTTTGTTCTTTTAACTTTTTGGTACTTGGTGAACCTCTTACACTGTGGCACTAATTCTGTAACTGAAGTTCTCTCTGATGTGCTTCAGCAAATCTATCACTAGATCAGGAGTTTCTTGCCAGGTACACCCCTTAAATTCTCCTTTGAGAATCCTAACGTCTGACTTGTATCTGGCCTCCCATAACTCTGGCGACCTGTCCTCTTCACCTGGCTATCTCCCCATTTTGTGAAATAAATTTTCCCCCATATAATGGATATTACAGATGGGTGCCTAGAATCCATTTCCCTTCCCCTTCTCACAGAGCCCTGTCCAGCTTGGGTGTACCTCATTCCTCACCCAACAGGTATAATGCCATTCCTCATGCCAGTGATTGGTTCAGGAATCCAGTCCTAAGCTGGTCAGCACACAGCACTCTCCTGGCCATAACGATCGACCCATGTGACTAAGTGAAGGCTACTGTTGTGGGGTGGGGGGTGGGGAGGGCGACAGACACTTAATGTGGAGGTTCTGGGAAAGAAGGGTCCCTGCACCAAAAAGCAAGCTACCAGAAATGATGTTCTTTCTCCTGGTCATAATGATAGTCAAAGGTAAAACCTAGAACTATTAATACTATGCCCACTTTGTTGCTGCAAAGGGAGCCAGTCTGAGGATAAAGCTGACCCTCAGAGGAGGGCATAGCTGAGGAAAACATGGAGAAATGGAAACACAGCCATTGGACTAAATCGTCCCTGAAGCTTTCCCTACATCTGGGTGTCCCAATAAGTTACCTCCTTGCATAAGCCAATAGAGTTGGATTTGCTCTTACTTGCAGCTGAAACCAAGCTTCCCAGGTGGTGCAATGGTAAAGAATCTACCTGCCAGTGCAGGAGACGCAGATGTGGGTTCAATCTCTGGTTTGGGAAGACCCCCTGAAGTAGGAAATGGCGATTTGCTCCAGTATTCTTGCCTGGAAAATTCCTTGGACAGAGGAGCCTGGCGGGCTACAGTCCATGGCGTCCAAGGAGTCGGACACAACTGAGCACACACACAACCTCAACTATACCTGGTGAAATCCCCATTACTTCAGTAGGACAATGTGATGACTTCTAACATCTGTGCTTTATGATCGTTGGCACACAATTATAACCAGTGTTGAGAAAGGTTCTTAAAGATATTCTCTCAATTTCCTCTACAGATATTAGTTTTTTTCCCCCAAAAGCTTTATTGTTAAGAATTTCAAACATTCAGAACCATTGAAGGTTCACATTTTGCCATATGTTTGGTTCATCTATTTCTAATCTATTTATCTACCTACATACTTAAATTTTGCAGAATCATTTGAAAGTGAGTCTCAGTATTTTGACACTTCATCTTTAAATACTTAACTTTAGCATATGCCTCTTAAGCACCAGCAAACTATGAATATTTACCATTTTCAATATCATCTAAAATCTAGCCTATTTATCCTCAAAATTATCTTTTGTAAAAGAATTTTTTAAAATATATTTTTGGCTGCACTGGGTCTTCACTGCTGCTCGTGGATTTTCTCTAGTTTTGGCGAGCAGGGGCCACTCTTCACCGCAATGTGGAGGCCTCACACTGTGGTGTCTTCCCTTGTTGCTGAGCACGTGCTCCAGAGTGTGGGCTTTAGTAGTCGTGGCACACAGGCTTAGTTGCTCTGCAGCACGTGCGATCTTCCTGGACCAGGGATCGAACTCATGTTCCCTGCATTGGCAGGTGGATTCTTAACCACTGGACAACCCGGGAAGCCCTGTAGTCTTTTTTATTTTTTCAAACTAAGATTCAATCAAGGTTTGCTCATTGCATTTGAATGTTTACCTTTTACTACTTGTTTTCATAACTATTGCTCTCATTTTTAAAAAGTCATGCTTTTAGTCTGTAACACTAAATGCCACTGTGGCAAATTTCTTTGGCCTTCCCTTTCTGATACAATATTCAGCTTGATTGATTCTATTCCCCATTTTATAGTGGTTCCCTTGGTTCCCTCCTGCATCAATTCTACTTACTACTCAGATACAATTCCCACAGGGCAGCATCCTTATTTAAATGTCAGATATTCCTTACAGTAAAGTTCATTGATAAATGTAGAAAGAAAATACCATAGTTAGAACTGTTATAGGCAAGAACCACTGATGGATATTAAAATTCATGGATGAAAGTATCATGAGGAAAAGGGTATTTGCATGGTCTGAAAGTATCTCCCACAAGACACTTATTAATTGCAAAGGAAAAAAATAGTAACTTCACAGGAACAAACCTTGTAGATGGCACTTTAACTGAGTGATCAAGGTTGACATCACCAACAATAAAACACTGACCTCATGGGCCCTCTAATATGACACACTGACAGGCACAGCATTTGTAACCTCAATCTAACCATGAGAAAACATCAGACAATCCCAAACTGAGGGATATTCTACAAAATAACTGGCCAAAACTCTTCCAAAGTGTCAAAGTCAGAAAGACGGAGGAGCTGCCTAGGTTGAGAGGAGCTGCCTAGGTTGGAAAATTAAGGAAGCATGACATCTAAATGTAATGTGGGTTCCTTGACTAGATCCTGGCTCCATGGGGCCTGGACATTAGTAGGACAAAGGGCCAAATACAAATAACATCTATTATTTAACAGTATTACATTGATATTAACATTATGGTTTTGATCATTGTATTACAGTTATTTAATACATTAGCTTTGCGGGAAGCTGCCTGAAGGGTATATGGATTCTCTCTGTACTATTTTTGAAAAATTTTTGTAAATCCAAAATTATTTAAAAAAAAAACAACAACAACAAAAAACAGGACTTCCAAGGTGGTCCAGTGGTTGGGAATCCACCTGTCAAGGCAGGGGACAGGGGTTCCATCCTTGCTCTGGGAAGACTCCACACGCCTCAAGAGCAATGAGGCCCATGCGCCACAACTACTGAGCTTATGCTCTAAAGCCACGTGCCACAACTACTGACGCCCTCACACCTAGAGCTAGTGCTCCGCAACAAGAGCAGCCACTGCAATTAACAGCCAGTGCACGGCAACAAAGAGCAGCGTCTGCTGGCTGCAACAGAGAAAAGCCCGCGTGGCAAAGATGACCCAGTGCAGCCAAAAACAAATAGATAAACTTAGGAAGAAACAAAAAAGGCTCTTCAGCTAATTTATGAGTTTCTCTTCTAGGATTAGTGAGCTTGACCTAATCAAACCAAAGACTGAAGAAACAGAACTAAAAATATACATCTATATCTCTCTTATGAACATAACCATTGTTGATTCTTACCTGAGAGCCTCTGTCCTCTCACAAATACACTCCCATTTCTACTCAGCTTTGATTTGGAGTCTGATCCAGAACGTCCCAGGTTAAATATTGATTTCCACTTCTTGGATTTACTGGAGAGCTTTCTTCTAAAAGAGCCAAGCCACAGTGGGTAAGTTGGATAACTAGCCATTTCAATGGGACTCTGAACTATCGAAGGAATATCCCAAACATGTTCTTAGTTATGAACGACTCTGACATGGCAAGAAATTCTTTAAAAAAATCCAAGCTGAGCCTGACTCTCACCCTGTCCAAGGATGCCCTTGATGACCAAGCCAGGTTTTCATGAGTCAGAGTGAAGGACCACATTTTTCAGATGTGCTATTAAAAGCAGGAAAGTGAAACTGGCTTAATCGTGTCTGACTCTTTGTGAGCCCATGGACTGTAGCCAACCAGGTTTCTCAGGTCATGGAATTCTCCAGGCCAGAATACTGGAGTGGGTTGCCATTTCCTCCTCCAGGGGATCTTCCTGACCCAGGGACTGAACCCAGGCCTCCCACGTTGAAGGCACATTCTTTACCACTTGAGCCACGAGGGAAGCCCATTAAAAGCAGAGGTTGGGGGCAAACAGGCCGGGGTTGGTGGGAGACTCAGAGGTCACAAGCAACCACAGTTCTGGGAATTCTGGTAGAAATTCTGATGAACACTTTCCTCCTGGGTTTTAAAGACATCTATTTCTTACAGGAGTAAACACTAAAGGCCAGAGACCTCAGTCCTCTTATGCTCCCTACGCTGCAGCCACACTTCTGGGACATACACAGGTGAGGAGAAGGCTAGGAAGACTTCAGTGGGCTGGACAGGGGGTGGATGAGAAAGCAACTTGGAAGAGAGCCTGGCCTGGGAGAGCTGCAGACTGCTGGGTGTGGGCAGTGGTCACTGCAGAGAAACACAGAGGGTGCCCACTGTGTCTCTGGCTTTGTCTCTCATTTCCCTGATGAAGCAGGGATAGTTGAGTGCTAGACTTAAATTGAAGAAGGTAGGGAAAACCACTACACCATTCAGGTATGACCTAAAGCAAATCCCTTACGATTATACAGCAGAAGTGAGAAATAGATTCAAGGGATAAGATCTGATAGACAGAGTGTCTGAAGAATTACGGATGGAAGTTCGTGACATTGTTCAGGAGGCAGGGAGCAAGACCATCCCCAAGGAAAAGAAATGCAAAAAGGCAAAATGGTTGTCTGAGGAGGCCTTACAAATAGCAGTGAAAAGAAGAGAAGCAAAAGGCAAAGGAGAAAAGGAAAGATATGCCCATTTGAATGCAGAGTTCCAAAGAATAGCAGGAAGAGATAAGAAAGCCTTCCTCAATGATCAATGCAAAGAAACAGAGGAAAACAATAGAATAGGAAAGGCTAGAGATCTCTTCAAGAAAATTTGAGATACCAAGGGAACATTTCATGTAACGATGGGCACAATAAAGCACAGAAATGGCATGGACCTAACAGAAGAAGAAGATATTAAGAAAAAGTGGCAAGACTACACAGAAGAACCATACAAAAAAGATCTTCATAACCCAGATAATCACAACGGTGTGATGCTTCATCTAAAGCCAGACATCCTGGAATGTGAAGTCATGTGGGCCTTAGGAAGCATCACTACAAACAAAGCTAGTAGAGGTGATGGAATTCCAGTTGAGCTATTTCAAATCCTAAAAATGATGCTGTGAAGGTGCTGCACTCAATATGTCAGCAAATTTGGAAAACTCAGCAGTGGCCATAGGACTGGAAGAGGTCAGCTGTCATTCCAATCCCAAAGAAAGGCAATGCCAAAGAATGTTCAAACTACCACACAATTGCACTCATCTGACACACTAGCAAAGTAATATTTAAAATTCTCCAAGGCAGGCTTCAATAGTACATGAACCATGAACTTCCAGATGTTCAAGCTGGATTTAGAAAAGGCAGAGGAACCAGAGATCAAATTGCCATCATCTGTTGGATCATTGGAAATGCAACAGAGTTCCAGAAAAACATCTACTTCTGCTTTATTGACTATGCCAAAGCCTTTGACTATGTGGATCACAACAAACTGTGGAAAATTCTTCAAGAGATGGGAATACCAGACCACCTGACCTGCCTCCTGAGAAATCTGTATGCAGGTCAGGAAGCAACAGTTAGAACTGGACATGGGACAACAGACTGGTTCCAAATTGGGAAAGGAGTGCGTCAAGGCTGTATACTGTCACCCTGCTTATTTAACTTACACGCAGAGTACATCATGAGAAACGCTGGGCAGAATGAAGCACAATCTGAAATCAAGATTGCTGGGAGAAATATCAATAACCTCAGATAGGCAGATGACACCATCCTTATGGAAGAAAGCAAAGAACTAAAGAGCCTCTAGATGAAAGTGAAAGAGGAGAGTGAAAAGTTGGCTTAAAACTCAGCATTCAGAAAACTAAGATCATGGCATCCAGTCCCATCACTTCATGGCAAATAGATGGGGAAACAGTACAAACAGTGGCTGACTTCATTTTTTCGGGTTCCAAAATCACTGCAGATGTTGACTGCAGCCATGGAATTAAAAGACGCTTACTCCTTGGAAGGAAAGTTATGACCAACCTAGATAGCATATTAAAAAGCAGAAACATTACTTTGCCAACAAAGGTCTGTCTAGTCAAGGCTATAGTTTTTCCAGTGGGCATGCATGGATGTGAGAGTTGGACTATAAAGAAAGCTAAGCATCAAAGAATCAATGCTTTTGAAGTGTGGTGTTGGAGAAGACTCTTGAGAGTCCCTTGGACAGCAAAGAGATCCAACCCGTCCATCCTAATGGAAATCAGTCCTGAATATTCATTGGAAGGACTGATGCTGAAGCTGAAACTCCAATACTTTGGCCACCTGATGTGAAGAGCTGACTCATTTGAAAAGACCCTGATGCTGGGAAAGATTGAAGGTGGGAAGAGAAGAGGACGACGGAGGATGAGATGGCTGGATGGCATCACTGACTCAATGGACATGAGTTTGAGTGAACTCCGGGAGTTGGTGATGGACAGGGAGGCCTGGCGTGCTGCAGTCCATGGGGTCACAAAGAGTTAGACACGACTGAGTGACTGAACTGAGATGAACTCAGACAGGGCCCAGAGGACCTGCTGCCACCAGAGGTCACCACAGAGGCCTTGCCAGGCTCTGGCTGGCCTAGCCATTATATTTCATAAAGTTCTGGGATGAAACCCTGGCACCTGTGGGCTCCACAGAGGACCTCTTCTCCACAGGGTTCTCATAGAACACATGCTTCTACCATCAGGGATAGACCTGCAGTGCTTCGCGGTTTCTGTCGGATCTAGCCTAATGTTGTCAAGCACTTGGCCTTGGGGTAGATTTTACAGTATCGCCTATACCCTGAGGCATGGTGCACCCCAGGTGTGGCTGAGAGCACAGGGAAGGTATACTTGATTGTCCTTTAGAGGTATCCTTCTTCCTGACCCCTGGATGAAAGTCTCACCCTCCAGGGATTTGGGAGGAGGGGCAGTGCCATCTGTGCCCTCCAGGAAATGGAGCGTTTCCTGCCAGGTGAGATCCAGGCACCCTTCCGAGGCACCCAGCACGCTCTCCCTCCCCAGAGGGAAACAGCCGTGCCTTCATGTGAAGGACACTGACAAGAGGCCTGCGGGGTCCGCTTTCACACCTCCTTTCACTGACCAAACAGCAAGGATGATACTCTTCAATGAAAAGATTGCCCTCCGCCTCCTCCACCTACTATCTGCCTAGAATTTAGGACTCTTGCTTCCATAACTGAGAAATGTGTGGAAACCAGGGTTACAACAGAAGAAATGAAAAGGAGAAGTGAGGAAAGACATGAGTGAAAATGGTGTTTGTTTTGTTTTGGGAGGGAAGGGAGGGCTCTGACAGGTAGCAGAGGAGGAACAGAAGCCAGGATACATGTCCTCAAGTGCCGTGTCCTCAAGAGTTTCCAGTCCAGAGTGGTGGTTTGTCAATTTGTCCTCCGTCCATCTCCACGCCTTTTATAATGTGTCGTGAAGGTGAAGGGTGGGAGGAGGCAGCCAAATTTTTCTCTTTAGCAACCTTCCTTTTGAAAACATCAAGGCTATTCTGTCTAAGCTAGGAAATAAGGGATTTTAGATATGATTCTTGACACTATGAGCCCTATCCCCACCATAGTACTAGGGATCTCTGGTGGGAGATCAAGGTCTCAAAAGACTTTGAGGCAGTGAGGGAATGAATGCACATTGGTGGATGTCGTGGCATCAGCTCCCATCTCTTCTGGAAGGCCGCCTTACCCCCCAAACCAGATCACAACCCCAGACCATGCTGCCATTATAGCCCCGAAACTCTAACCACTTCCTCCTCTGTCCCCCACCACCCAAACACCTCCCAGAATTTGAAAGAAGGCCACTTACTTGTTGTCTGGTAACTCAAGGACAGTGTGGAAGAGGGTGCCCATGGGAGGGACAATCTCAGGCAGGCTATTCTCTCTTCTTTCCTTCCTGGCGGGATGATTAGTAGCCAGGCTCCGGGCCTGAGCTTCCTCCAGACTCACCAACTTCATGGGCAGGGAGAGGGCGGGCAGGGTCAGGCTCTTCATGATCGGCCGGTTTTCTGTAAAGAAAAGAGAAGAGCTCATAGACCTCCTGGGAGTGGATCTGTTCACCAGTTCCAGCCAGATGCCCACGCCACAGCTCCCCCATTCCTGACCTCCTGGCAGGGGCTTCTCTTGGGCATGGTGGGGTCTGTGGCAAAGACTACCTATAGGAATGTGATAGCAATCCTGGCCACCCCAGCCAGACAGCACACAGAGGCTTCAGAAGGTAACCTGCATTCCTGTACTTTTCAGAAACGGACTGTTCATTCATTCACACAACAACATACTGAGCACTTACTGTGGGCCAGAGTAACAGCTGAGGGTATTTGCCCCTGGGTACTGCCTAGTCCTTCAGTCAGGTGAGAATGTGTGTTCAGCCACAGAGGTGGTCTCACTCAGCTAGGGTGGGGAGATTATCCCTTCTCTCTTGGCAACCCACTCCAGTACTCTTGCCTAGAAAACCCCATGGACGGAGGAGCCTGGTAGGCTGCAGTCCATGGGGTCTTGAAGAGTCGGGCACGACTGAGCGACTTCACTTTCACTTTTCACTTTCATGCATTGGAGAAGGAAATGGCAACCCACTCTAGTGTTCTTGCCTGGAGAATCCCAGGGACGGTGGAGCCTGGTAGGCTGCCGTCTATGGAGTCACACAGAGTCGGACACGACTGAAGTGACTTAGCAGCAGCAGCTGCAGATGGAAAACATGGCCTCCAAGGCAATTTAAGGTTGGAGGTCCATAGAGTCAAAGCTATGGGTTTTTCCAGTAGTCATATACAGATGTGAGAGCTGGATCATAAATAAGGCTGAGGGCTGAGGAATGCTTTTGAACTGTGGTGTTAGAGAAGACTCTTGAGAGTCCCTTGAACTGCAAGGAGATCAAACCAGCCAATCCTAAAGAAAATCAGCCCTGAATATTCATTGGAATGACTGAAGCTGAAACTGAAGCTCCAATACTCTGGCCACCTGATGCGAAGAGCCGACTCACTGGAAAAGACCCTGAGGCTGGGAAAGATTGAGGGCAGGAAGAGAAGGGGGCAGCAGAGGGTGAGATAGTTAAATAGTATCGCTGACTCAATGGACATGAAAATAAGCAAACTCCAGGAGACAGTGAAGGATAGGGCAGCCTGGCATGCAGTCCATGGGGTTGCAAAGAGTTGGATACGAATGACTTAGTGACTGAACAACAACAAATGACTTATTCCATTTTGTGTAAATGTTAAGTATGTTACCAAAGTCAATAAGAATTCATAAGAAGAACATTTAAGTGGAATGCATTGAATAGTATGTATTGGAGGCAGTCAAGAGTTAAAGGCTCAGAGGAAACTAAATTTCAATATGCGGGACAAAAGCTGATTAAGGCAATGGTCATAAAAAGGACAGGCATTTCCATGCTGGCATTAGGAACACCCTTAACACTACCAGTCATGGGTGGAATTTGCTGTCAAGAAGAACATTTCCCAAAGTCATTAATTCTCTACAATGGTTTATTTATTTGTTTTCCTATTTTTTTTTTCCTCCCAGAGGCATCACTGGGTAAGGAAAAAGCACAGGCTGGAAGATTTAGGTTCCATGTTCAGTCCTACCAGTTGCTAAGCTTTTCTGGTTCTCTGGTTCTTCATGTATAAAATAAGGTTGATAACTTTAGGATGGTTGTGGTAAGACAATGAAATAATATGTGTGGAGGGTCCGCCATAGTTCCTGGTATACAATAAGTCCCCAGTGAATTACTGGTTGATTCAAAAGGATGAATGAATGAAAGCATACTATTTCTCATTCCCAGGTGGTGCTAGCGGTAAAGAACCCACTGGAGACATAAGAGTTGTGGGTTCAATCCCCGGATTAGGAAGATCCCATGGAGAAGGCAATGGCATCCCACTCCAGTATTCTTGCCTGAAGGATCCCATGGACAGAGGAGCCTGGCAGGCTACAGTCCATGGGGTCACAGAGAGTCAGACAAGACTAGCACAAAGTACAAGTTAAAATAAAGATAAAAGAAATGTCAGCCATTCCTAGGTCAAGACAATTAAAAAACACACGTTCACACAAAAACTTGTACATGACTGTTCACAACAGCATCATAATAAGCAAAAAGCAGAAACAACCCAAATGTCCATCAACTGATAAGTAGATACATAAAATATGGTATATCCATACAATGGAATGAAATGCTGATCTATGAGAACATGTGCTAAGTGAAAGAAGCAGGTCATTAAAAGCCATATATTGTATGATTCCACTTATATGAAATGTGCAAAAGAAGCAAAATCCATAGAAACAGGAAGTAGATGACTGGTTGCCAGACTCTGGTGGGAAGGGAGGACAAAATGTGGAGTGACTCCTTTACTGGGTGTGGGGTTTCTTTCTGGAGTGATGAAAACATTCTGGAATTAGACAGTGGTGATGGTTGAACAATTCTGTGAATACGCTAAAAACCACTGAAATGTACACTATAAAATGATTAAAGCAGTGAATTTTATGGTATGTGAATTTTAAAAGAAAGATCATAAACCACATAGAGGACAGGTTGGGGGTAAGAATTATTATACCAGCAATCAAAATTTGATATTAATTGCAATTGATTACTTTGATGGTTATAATTGATTTTCCCAAGCTTATTAGCCAAACTAGAAAAGAATGCTTTGATCAGCTCATACAAATATTTTGCAGATACAGTTCTAACACACACTGGTTCTTGAGGTATGGACCCTAGCCAGTAGCAGCAGCATCACCTGGAAACTTGTTAGAAATACAGATTTTCAGCAGCACTCCAGACAAGCTGAATCAGAAATTCCGGGTATGAGGTCCAGATGGTGACTACAGCCATGAAATTAAAAGATGCTTACTCCTTGGAAGAAAAGTTATGACCAACCTAGATAGCATATTGAAAAGCAGAGACATTACTTTGCTGACTAAGGTCCACAAAGTATACACACTATGGGTTTTCCTGTGGTCATGTATGGATGTGAGAGTTGGACTGTGAAGAAGGCTGAGCACCGAAGAATTGATGCTTCTGAACTGTGGTGTTGGAGAAGACTCTTGAGAGTCCCTTGGACTGCAAGGAGATCCAACCAGTCCATTCTTAAGGAGATCAACCCTGGGATTTCTTTGGAAGGAATGATGCTAAAGCTGAAACTCCAGTACTTTGGCCACCTCATGCAAAGAGTTGACTCATTGGAAAAGTCTCTGATGCTGGGAGGGATTGGGGGCAGGAGGAGAAGGGGACGACTGAGGATGAGATGGCTGGATGGCATCACTGACTCGATGGATGTGAGTCTGAGTGAACTCCGGGAGTTGGTGATGGACAGGGAGGCCTGGCGTGCTGTGGTTCATGGGGTCACAAAGAGTCGGACACGACTGAGCGACTGAACTGAACTGAAACTGTGTTTCAACAAGCCTTCCCAGTTATGTGATGTATGCTAATGCTGGAAATTGTACCCTCACACAAATGGTAGTTATCAGGTTTACTGATCAGCTGGATTTTGTATTTTTACAAATTAGGCTCATATGAGTTCAAGCAGCATAAACCAATACCAATGCATTCCTGGGGTTCATTATGTTATTATGAGGACTGGAACATCATGAATTGCACCTCATTACATCCAACCTGAAATAGCTAAATGTTTCTCACATATAGTGGGCTTCAATGCTAGCCAGTCTCTATATACATGCACCCACAAACACACACTCATTGCAGTATGCCTACTGTCCAGTGCAGGGCAGAACAAAGCAAGTGCTCAAGAAACACTTGCAAGAAAGACAAACATTATATGACACCACTTACACGTGGAATCTAAAAAATAGTACAAATGAAGTTATTTATAAAACAGAAACAGACTCATAGAGATAGAAAACAAACTTATGGTTACCTAAGGGGAAGTGGAGGAGGGATAAACTGGGAATATGGTATTACACAGATACACACTACCATATGTAAAATAGACAATAAGGATTTAGGGTGTAGCACAGAGAATTATATTCAATATCTTATAATAAACTATAATGGAAAAGAACCAAAAAAGAATATAGGTGTGTGTATATGTATAAATGGAACAAATGCAATATTGTAAATCAATTATATTTCAATTTAAAAAAGAAATGCTTGCAAAGAGAAGGCATTCTGAATATACATGCAAGCATGAACAGGATGCTTCTTAACTCACTCACTTAAGCCTCTGCAATATCATACTGGAAGTAAAAATAAAAGCTAATAGTTGGGGGGATATTGCCAGTGCCTCAGATAACAACTGGAAGAGTTTAAGAACTCACTAAAAAGAATAGTATTCAAAGTCACCACACCATGTTCATGGGAGAGGCCACATATGCAACTGATCAGAAACATACCAGAGCCACATCTGCACACACACCTTTGCTGCACTGGCACACACGCACATACGCATGATCCTCAGACAGGGTTGTAGCGCACATACATAGCTAACACTGAGAGCTAGATCCTAGCCCACTCTAACTTATTCTCGGATCCCGTGCCTCAGGCAAAGAAGAAGTGTATGCCAGGAGGAGCCATTACCATCGTTCTCCAGTGACCCAGGGGTACCGTTGTTAAAGATTTGATCCACATGATTCAGTATGAATTCAATCACCACCTGCTGGACCCGGACTGCGAGGAAGGCTGCATCTCCATTGCAACCAGTGGCTTCAATTTCTTTAGATCTGAACCGCAGAAGAAACACATTCAGTGAATGAGTCTGCCCTACCTACTGAAGCATAAGTGGGGAGCCAGTGGGCGTTTTGAACAGGCCCTAATTCCTAAATGTATACAGCTTATTAATTTGTATTAATGTAACTATTTAAGATCAATTGAAGAGACGCTTTAAAGTTTGTGAAGCCCAACACACTGGACAACTTGGAGACAGTCACCAGGTACTATAAACTGCAAAGCTGTAAACACTGTATTACTCAATATATAGGAATTGATTTTATTCTTTTCATAGGATCTCCTTCAAGTTCCAAAGAATTGTTCTAAGGGCAGGTCATCATTTACAAAGTTGTGTGAAGCAGCTAATTCAGGTTCTAGCTAGCTAAGACCCCACCAAAACCAACAAAAGCCAAGGAACCCCAAAGACCCAGAAAGACCTTTTCAGGAAATTATAACATACAGATCCATCACACTGGCCACATCATGGCTGTAGCCAGAATATACTTCTGGGTTCCAGAGTTTCCAAGGTTAGCAAGCAAGGGCTGTAAAAATCACCTTTAATTCCTCGGTGTGACAAATAACCACTTAGCTAAAGGTTTGTCTACCAGGGGGCTCAGTTTTGAAGAATCCAGGTTTCATGTGAATTGGGGGGCTGCTTGGAGCCCACTGGGGCAGTGAGGTGAGGGTAGGCAGTTACCTGAGGAGGTTGGGTGCCCACACCAGGGCCAGGTTCCTGGCATGCATGTTGGTCTTGCTGCTGAAGGATGCGATGTGGGCCAGGTGTCGAATCAGGTATTCCAAGGTCCTGTAATGGTTCATTGGGGAAAAAAAAAAAAAAGTAGGAAACTTCAGAGTCTGTGTGAAACCTGACATCTGGAGATAATTTCTAAGGTTGAGTTAAGAGATTCTAAATATGTCTATTTCATGAATTTTAGAAGGTTATCAGGAAGATATCAAGATAGATGGAAGTAACTTTCTTGGCCCTAGGAGCGCTGGCCATGGGTGAGGAGGAGACAGTCTCAGCAGAAGTCAGCTGAGGATGCTAGTGCAGCCAGAGATGGATCCCGGGACTCACAGTGCTTGGAGCCTGTGCCTCCTGTCACCAAGGGCAGCATGGCCTACACACAGTCTTGAAACTGGCCCTCATCTCAGCTTTTTTGTAATTCTTCCAGCTATGGGCATCCTGGTACTGGTTAAGGAACTCATCTGATGGATGAATAACAACTGTTATTGCTGGGATGTTCTTATACCACATCAAAATCTGCCCTCTTATAAAGACCTGCGTAGGTTTAAGAACCACTGGGATTCCCTGGTGGCTCGGATGTTAAAGAATCTGTCTGCAATGCTGGGAGACTGGAGTTTGATCCCTGGGTAGGGAAGATCCCCTGGAGAAGAGAATGAGATTCCACTCTAGTATTCTCATCTGGAGAATTCCATGGACAGAGGAGCCTGGTGGGGATAGTCCATAGGGTCACAAAGAGTTGAACATGACTGAATGATTTTCACAGGGAAAGGTGGCACAGTTAGGGACTAAACTGTGAGGAGGAGAAAGGATGAAATGATGTAAGGGCTGGTATTGATAAGCATACAGAGACATCAGTCAGCCAAACGCTCAAGAGTGATAGTCAAACCCTGTTTAGAAACCATCTTGGTTTCCACTGATTTCGTTAAGCTATGAACCTGGGTAAGAATCTAGACTATCTCTGTGAGACTGGCTTGGGAATCAGAAATGATTCTTATGGGACTCCGAGGTGTACTCTGAAAGTAATGTAGACATGGGCTGTCCCTTCCCGCCAGGCTCTCTGGTCAGGTTCCAACAGGCTCTGACACAACTGACCTGTTCGCCTACCTCAACCTACCCCAGAAAGCCACTGTCCACTGAATTTGTCTCCTTTTATGATGCCAGCCTGCATCTGTGGTATTATATCACATTGAGAGAATGTGAATTTCTTTTACCAAGAATTCTTACCTGTAATGGGATGGAGGGAGCTCCTGGATAACATTTTGGATTCGGGCCAGTTGGCCTTCTTCCGGGCAATGAGACACCGCCTCCTGTGGACAGGAAATGAAGCAATCTAGTGAGCGCTCAAGAAGGGGGACACCTCCCTGGATCTGCGGGTTTTATTCAGGCTTCTGGTACTCCAGGCCTCCCAACCATGCCTAGAGACCATCCTTCCAGGAGGCACACTTTTCTAGAAAAAACAAACCACTAAAATCTCCGAGGGTTCAGGATGCAAAGTGTCTAACAACATGGGCACACAGCTCTGTGTCCTCAGATGGTAGGTAGGCGTCTGGTAAAGATGGTATGGAATCTCGGGTGTGTTTTGTGTGCCAGACAGAGTCCTCACACTGGGAGAGAGAAGCAGAGACAGAGACAGAAAGAGGTGGAGATGACAGGGTGGCTGCCTGTTTATTCAGCCAGCTGTCTTTTTGGGTGCAAACAGCCACTTCCATCTAGCCTGAGACTTTCCTGTGACCAGGCAGCCTGTTGTTGATTCCAGGAAGTGGGGACCACGTGAAGACGTGCCTTCTCAGCAGGATAAGAGCTTTGTCCCTGAGACCTGGCGGCCTTGTCCGGACTTGCTCTCTGGTTGTTTCCTGTGTGGGTATGTGGTTCCCAGCTCAGCCCAGGCCCTCAAAAGAGGCAAGGGCTTCAGTACACGCAGTGTGATTCCAAGCCTGCCTGGGGCTCCTGCACAACACAGGTTTCCCCGACAGATTCGCCTATACCCCATCCTGTGAATCCATCCTGCCTGTGCTCAGGCTCAAGGGCCCCTCCCAATGGCTGAGTACTCAAGACTGCTCGCATGGGAGCGGTACCTGAGTTCAAGGTCAGCAGTCACATCTTTGTTTTTTCACTACATTATGGTTTACTACACTATAAACACACAAATCTTCTGATACACCTTCCCAAGTCCTTTCATATGCATAATAACCGTGTAACCCCACTCAGATCGAGACACTTTAAAAGGGCTCAACTATTGGCTCCATTTTCCTAAGTGGGACATCATACCTGAGCTTTGGCCACCAACGTGTTTTTGTTTGACTTTTTTATTTAATTGAAGTAAAGCGTTCACAGAAGCTAACCATTTTCAAAGGCAATCAAAAAATCTCTATGTGGGAAAACTCTACTTCATTTCCTACTCAGAAGTGGGGAGAAACTCGGGGCTCAGAGGGTCACAGTTGTCTCAGTCTTCTGCTGGGTTTGCAAGCCTCAAAACGGAGCTGGCATAAATATGATTTCTGTCGCAATTCTTGCTTTTTGAGATGTGCAGATGTAGAGGGTGAGGACCAGAATAGAGCCTAGAGAAAGCACCTGATACCTCTGCCCTCTTCCTGGGCTCTGTCATTTAGGAAACAGATTTGTGGGGGAGACCCTGACTCTCAAGACAGGGAGAATCTCATAAAGCGAGTGAAGGGAGAGAGCCTCAGAGGAAGGAGGGGTGAAGGAATGAGGCATGGACCCTCCTACATTCTATCCTGTGAAGGGCGGGGCGGGGGGTGGGGAGGCCTCTCTTCCTATCTTGGCAAACAGAGGACGAACTTTGCAAAGCCATACACCCACCCTCTTCCCAAGCCCCTACCCCACCCCTACTTTCTAAAAGTGTGTCTTAGGAAGAAAGGTGTAGGTCAATTTAACAGCGTTCATGGAAAGTTCCTTTAATATTTTAGGAAGCTGTTAGTCACCTCTGTTCTAAGAGACTGGGTGGGCTCACCCCTGATGCCTGCAGGTCCCATATGGGATCATTTTATTATTCACAGCTTCTCCCCTTCGCACCCCAATCCTATTTGGAAGCTCTCTAGCTCTTCATTGTTCTCCCAGAGGGTCTGCTCACTGCAAAGCTATTTTTCCATCTCTTTGTGTTTCCATCTCTTTGCTGTCCAAAGAGATGGACAGCAGAGTCCATCACTGGGCAACTGAAGGAAGGGGACTGACACTTTGCCCATCCCAATCTTTTGCCTAAAAGAGAATCTCACTCAGCATTACCCAGGACAGTCTTGCTGACGGCTAAACTTTAAAAAAGCCAGGTTGAATCTGGGACCATTTGTTCTCTTCCAGTCAGTATCAAGACCAGCTTCCTGAACTTTGAGGACTCTGGCGAGGGCTGGTCTCCCATCCCCTATGGCCGGGCCCAGGCTCTAGTTTCCTCTGTTTACCTGAATACCACTTTAGCCCCTGCGCTCAGACAGCCCCATTCCCAGGATGGATAAGCAACCCGGGTCTGTCCCTTCTAACTGCACCCCAGCTGCAACTCAGCTTTTACCTTTTATTTTGTATTAATTATTTAAAAATGATTATAAAGCCACTTTTGTAATTTTTGATTATTTTAAGTGATTATGTTAAAAAGTTATTCATGCAGAAGATTTTTAAAATGCAACACATTCAAAGGAATACACAGAAGTGTCTTCCTTCCAACATCAGACCCTCAGTCTCCAGAGACAACAACCACCATTATCTTCCAGAGAGTTGTTATACCTTCCTGTCTTTGTCATACCTGTGGCAGCAGGCACCTGGCCCATCTTTAAATTCCTTGTCTCCCATCATTTCCTCCTTGCTTGCTCCCTATGGGCCATGCTGGCCTCCATACATTCCCTTAAACAAGCTTGGCATGTCCTCGACAAGGGCCTTGGTACCTGCTATTTCGTCTCAGCATCCTCTTCCACCAGATACTTGCACAATTTGTTCCCTTGCTTCATCTTTGTCTCTGTTCAAATATCACCTCACAGGAGACCTTTGATTATCAGTCCCCAGCATTCTCTGACTTGTGCATGCGTGCGTGCTCAGTTGCTCAGCTGTCTCTGACTCTTTGCAGCCCACCAGATTCCTCTCTCCTTGGAAATTTCCCAGCCAAGAACATTGTGGGGGATTACCATTTCCTAACTCAGGAATCTGAGGATCTTCCTAACTCAGGGATCAAATCCGTGTCTCTTACGTCTCCTGCACAGGCAGGTGGATTCTTTACCACTAAGCTCCCAGGGAAGCCCTCTCTGCCTGTATCATGCATTAACGGTCTTCATAGTGCTTATCAACAGTTCTCACTATCGAGTTATGCGTTAGATTTATTCGTCCTCTATCTCTTTAATTAAAAAGGAAGTTTCATGAGAACCTTGTGGCTCAGCTGGTAAAGAATCCATCTGCAATATGGAAGACCTGGGTTTGATCCCTGAGTTGGGAAGATTCCCTGGTGCAGGGAAAAGCTATCCACTCCAGTATTCTGACCTGGAGAATTCCATGGACTTCCATGGGGTGGCAAAGAGTAGGACACAACTGAGCAACTTTCACTTTTCACGGGAACAAGGATTTTATCTGACTTGCTTACTGAGCACCTGGAACTGTGCCTGCCTAGTATAGACAGCAGGTGCTCAAGAGATGTTAGTTGCATTAAGTGAGTAAGTGAACGAATCTGTATTTTGCTTTGCATTTAAATATGCCAGAAAGCCCCACTTTGGGCCACACTTCCAGGGCAATACCATCCGAGGACCAAACCTCCTCGGTGGGGAGCATCAGCTTTACTGAGACAACTCCCCTCATCTTTCGGCTCCTGAAGAGGTGGCCAATCAGCCTGGTTTGCCTGCGACTGAGAAGGAGTGTCCTGGAACTCAGGACTTTTCTGAGTTAAAAGTGGGCAAGTCCCTGGCAAACCAGGACAGTTGGCTGCTGCCACATTGGCAGACATCTTGAGCTCACACCCTCTACCTGATGCCACATACCAGTGGTCCACCCCCATCGACACTTCAGATGACGTGCGTGGGCCAACCAACTGCCAGCAAATATTTACTAGTCAAGAGTCACAACATTCTCCAGTAGCTGGAGAGCAGGGAAAGGAAGCACAAAAATCAGTAAAATAAATATGCTTTCTGTCCTTAGGAGGCTTACAGTTTAATGAGGGAGATGGATACACAAAGATGTTATTTCAATACAAAATGTAATGCCTCTTTAAACTGCCTTCTCCAAAAATACTAAATCAGCAAGCAATTTTTCTCTATCTTGGGTTTAATTATTTTAGCTGAATCAATCTGATCTAAATTGAATTTTTCCTAAAATGAACTTTTTTCTAAGAAAAAACAAAATATAGTAGGTTTAACAGTTGCTTCCAAAGATATCAGGTCCTAATCTCAAGAACTTGTAAATGTTACCTTATTTGGAAAAAGAGTCTTTGCAAGTGTGATTAAGGCTTTTGAAATAAGGAGAGTCTCGTGGATTATTCAATATGTGTGTGTGCAATTCAGTTGTGTCTGACTCTTTGCGACCCCATGAGCTGCATAGCCCACCAGGCTCCTCTGTCCACTGCCTTCTCCGGGCAAGAATACAGGAGTGGGTTGCCATTTCCTTCTCCAGAGGATCTTCCTGACCCAGGGATCTAACTCTCATCTCTTGGGTCTCCGGCATTGGCAGGCAGATTCTTTACCACTAGCGCCACCTGGTGGGCCCTTAAAAGAGGGAGGCAGAAGGAGATAATGACAGACAAGAAGGCAGAGAGACTATGGAAGCAGAGATGTGGCCACAAGCCAAGGCATGCCAGCAGCCACCAGAAGCTGGAGGAGGCAAGAAACAGGTTTCCCCCTAGAGTCTCTGTAATGATCCATGGCCCTGCTGACACCTTGATATCAGCCCAGTGAAACTGATTTCAGATTTCTGGACTCCGGAACTGTGAGAGAATAACCTTCTATTGTTTAAGCCACCAAGCTTGTGGTAATTTGTTACTGCAGCCACATAAAACTAATACATGTACTTAAAGGAAATAAAAATCACATGCTATCTCACCACCCAGACATAGCTACTGTTAACCTACTTACATTGAAACCTAAAAGAAGCAATCTGCCTGGGGCTTCCCAGCACCAAAAATGAACACTGCCATCACTTCCTATGTATTGCATATACTGCTTTTTTTCCATTTAACTTTGTATTGTGGTCAGCAAATAGTCTTCAGAAATATGACTTTTCACAGCTACACAGGATTTAAAACAATAGATTTATTATCATTTATTTAACCCTTCCCTTATTGTTGGACATGTAGATACTCTCTAATTTTGTTACTGTTACTACAGCAGTGAAATATTTGTATATCAATTATTCATGTGCACATCTGATTATCTTAGAATGGAGTCTGGGAATAGAATTACTGTATTAAAAAATATGAGCATTTTAGGACCCTTGATAGTAATTTCAAACGACTTGCTCGATGTCCAGCCAGTTTACACTTGCAATAGAAAACTATGACAGAGCCAGCGTCACCACAGGCTTGGCAACGTGAAATACTAACATTAAAAAAATTTTTTTAAATATGAAAATACAATTTTTTCTAATACATTTATACTTTTTAAATAACTATGTTTCTTTACAAATTGTCTGTTGAGGTTCTTTGCTCATTTGTTTAGTAGGGTGTTGTGCGTTTTTTCTTCTTTATTGATATGTAGGAGTTTTATATAATTAAAAAATATTCATCTCCTGTCATCTTTATTGTAAATGTTTTCCATAGTTGGTCATTCACCTTTTAATTTTGTTAATGTATTTTTAATGTATAAAAATCTAATATTTATGGAGTTTAGTTTGTTAAATTTGTCTTTGGTGATTTTTTTCCTTTGCTTTTGTTCTTAGAAAATCCTTCACCCTGAAATCTGTTAAGTGGTAAGAATGTAACTTGACTTCTCCCCTCTCCCAGCACTTAGCTAATTTTCCTAACATTGTTTATTGAATTGTTCCTTCATTAGTTTGGGATGTTTTCTGTATTTCATATTAAGCTATTTAATACCTCAGCCTATTTAAGAGCTGTTAAATCTAGTTTAAAAACAGTGTGGCAGAGTCTGAGACAGAATGTTAAATCTTTACTTCCATTTACTATCTGTACAAACCCAGGCAAGAGTCACTTGAGCCTCAATTTACTCATCTGTAAGAGACAGTAAAACCTATTTCACAGAGTTTTTTTGAGGATTGAATGAAATAATATTTGTAAGAAGCTTATCATATAGTAAGCACTAAGTAGCAGATATCATCATCATCATTACTTCATTAATAGCTTTCTAATCCTACTATATTCCACTGAAATGTTATTCCACTTCATCTGTGCAAGTAAGTTTAAATAAATCATTGTAAGAATGTGTGACAATGTAGTAGAGCTGTTCCCATGTCCCCGGAAAAGGTTTGCTTATATTTTCATAATTCATCACTGTGATTTAGAGAAATCTACTCAACTATAAATTCAAGGATAAATAGTCACAAGATCCTGCCTATGTAGAGCTCACTTGTCACAACAAAACATCTTTTATTTCTTAGTGTCCTTAAACTATATCTAAATACAATGTTAAGTTCTCTTGAGATTTGATGACAAGTGGACAGTGACATTGCTTTGATATTTTCTTTTGCTGTGGAAGACAGAATGATTAGCAGTGTCAGGGAACAGAAGCAGGGAGAGAGAAACATGGATTTTGTTTTGGCCCTATAAACAAGATCTAAGAAGAAATTGTATTTCTGAAATTTCTAGATAAGAATTCCTATCTATCCCTAACTATCATAGAATTAAACTTAATTAAAATAAGTTGGACTCATTCAGCTATTTAACATGTGATGTTGTAGTCTTATTTAAGGATGAAACTATTATACTGTACTAAGATTAAAACTATGTAGAAAACAAGAAAGTCTTATGCACAAATTAAAACAACAAAAAGATATATTTTTGGTTGATTGAGATTGGGAAATAATTTAGTAAATTAAAAATACTCAGTGTTGGCAAGGCTGCAGGAAAAAGAACATTCTTATGTCTCTGCAGAGCTTGGCAACATGTAACAAAATTTTAAATAAGATCCTTTTACTTAGTAAATCTACTTCTGTGATTTTTTTCCATAAGGATATAAACAGAAAAAAGTATAAGGATATATGTACAAAAATGTTTACTATAACATTGCTGATAAAAGTAAAATGTTAAGAAACAAAATGTCTAAATACCCATCAGTAGGAATCTGGTTTAAGAAATCACTGTGTATATGAGATAATACCCTGTAAAAATAGTGTCTCTCTCTATTTTTTACCATGGAAGGATGGTCAAATTGTTGAATTAGCACTGTCCATAACATCAGAATGTATTGAATAGTACTGAGGAACAAAAGTAGGGAGAGAGAAAGGGAGATACAGAGAGAGAAACAGACAGACAGATCTGTAAGGGTATCTTCTGAAATGTGAATAGCACTCATTAACTCCTATGTAATTTCAAATTAAAGAACATTTATATGTCCAAAATAGCTTTATTACAAGAGACATAAGAAAGATTCTTGCCCATGGTTAGAGCCTTGGTCTGGTCCTTACCGATAATTGCAAGTCTTCCATAAACTTAATTTCAAACATCCCCTCTGACCACCCTACTTCAACAGTTTACTGATTTCACTGCAATGAATGATCCATTGATCTATTTTTTTCATTGTTACCCGCCTTAGGCCCTCCTGTCTCTTCTTATCCAGACAAAATTCTATGGTCAATTATTTCAATCACTTGCTTGCACACACTCTGATCTCCCTCCCTCTCTTTTTCTAGCTGAGCCTCAACCTTGGTTAAACCCAACTCTTCACCTACTCAGCACTTCCCCCACCCCCATCACAGCCAAATGTTCAAGCCCTATTTTTAAGGCTGACACTACAGACATGCTCTAAGCATTTATTCTCCTTTTCCTGTGGGGGTGGGATTTGGTGATGCTGCAACTGCTAGGTAGGCGTTCTGCTCTTGCCCATTCGTCCTCCACCATCCAACTCACTGGCCCAATCTACACTCCCTCTTAGCTGCTTTTTCCAGAATCTTCTCTCTCCTCAGCTTTCTGACCTCTCTCTTGATTTCTGTTTAATTCTCTCTCCCCTCTCTACCCACCCACCTCTTTATACAACTCCCAACAGAAACACCAAAGAAACAGCCTGAAATGAATTAACCATGAGGGTAGCATCTGAAGTCTCAGGTTCCTATTCTGTTTGGGGATAGAGTGTGACCTTGGGCCAGTCACTTCATTCTCTGCTTCTTTGTTTCCTTCCTATCTATGGACGCACATTTGGTTACATAAATATGGAGATGGTTTAAACTAGCTCATGTAAGCAAACAAACATTCTGAAAGTTTAAGATAGGAAAGATATAGCAAATAGTGCCATCACCCTGCTTTCCTCACAATACCATCCTAATTCCATCACCAAAATAATGGCAACCAGCTGGTAAGTATTATTATTGAAATTTTAGTGCTGAAACTTTCTTTGGCCCATCCATGCATCCCACCCAGTAACCATAATGGAAATCCAAACACTTACTGTGAATTTCTCATAGAGCTCATAAGTCAGGAGGGGGTTGGGCAGCTCCCGAAAGTAAAGCTTGCAGAGGGAGCCCACACAGTGGATGTCCTGGAGGTACACTTCCCTTGTCAGATCTGGACATTGATCTGAGCCAAACTCCTGCCTGAAACAACACAGACAGAGACATAACAATCCCAGGAACATGTGTTCCATGTCAGCAGCTACTTGGGCTGCTTAGAGGGTGAACAGACCCTAAACTGCTGATCTGACCATATTTTTGACCTTGATTCAAAAAGACCTTCTATTCCAGGCCCAAGAAAGCTACAAAAGATTTCCACTTTAGGTCTGGGTCATCCCTGCAGAAGCTGCTGTAATGAGAAAGATATAATCCCATTTACGAATGGATTCCTAATGGCATTATGTCTGTAGTTTCAATCGTGAACAGTGAAGAAATATGAAAACAATCTCCCAAAAACCCTGTTGAGATTTCAGTTTTTCCAAAATATTGTTCTAAATGAACTTCTCTCTCTTGGAGGAGAAACCAAACCCAGGGTGAGTCAGATTGTTATCATTCATGTCCACATATTCATGTCAGCCAACTTGTTTTATCTGGAGACTCAAACTCAAGGTCTGAGAACTTCAATCAACTCTCTCTTTGATACTGAGTGGAAACTTCTAGGCTGCCTGACAGTGACTCCCACAGGGCAAAAAGCTTATAAATATCTACTTAAACACTCTATAGTGGGGTGTTTGAGAACATCATCAGATTCCAGGCCTCATTTCTAACTGAAAAAACATTTCTGAGCATGATTATTGAATATACTGCCTCAAATGGTATATACTTGCAAGTTAAAAATTTATTTAAAAGATGATAAATCTGAGCATTAATACAGAAGAGAAGTTAGGTTTTTTGAGAGTATTCATTTAGTCAGGCAAGAGGTGACAGTGGCAACTGGACTCTCAAAACCAGCATCTGGCAACAGCTTGCTGCCCCTTCTCTTGTGGTTCTGCCCTTTAACAAAGAGAAGGGAAATCCCTGATGCTGCCAGAACCTGAAAAGGACTGAGTGAGGCCTTGAAAAGAAAACCATGCAGTGGCCTCATAAATTCACAGGCATGTGTTTTTTTTACAAGGGCAGAACACAAACAACTTAGAGCTTATTCATCTAGTTAGCCAAAAATCTCCCTTGTCAAGGCTAAGGTCAGCCCTTAAGTGAAAAAGAATTGGCCATTGTCCAAGTGTCCTTCCACAATACCACCTTCTGTGTAGTATGCTTCAGAGCTGAGAGTAAACCAGTACTTGCTGTTGAAACTCTGAAAAATATCACGTGAGTAAATCAGTGAACTGATGTAAGCACACAGATGTGTTAAAATCTATGGCTGCAAAAAAACAGCTATTTTTAAAATAGTTATCACTTCTCCGGGAGTAAAAAGGATGTTTTATTCCTGTGGTATAGTTTTATGACAATTGAGATTTGAGGAGGAGGGGCAGAAAACTGAATAGGAGGAAGATAAAAATGACTTACCTGGACAGTGTAAAATTGACACATTAATCCTGTAACAATGTTTTATTTTAAAAGTCTATATTTGTAACTAAAGAATATATAATAAATATATTAAAATGTATTCTTTTGTATTAAAGAACAATCTTTAAAATACATAAACCTATTATTTCAGTCCTAGTACACTATATATATTATATATATGGTATACATTCTATATATATACCTATGTGTGTGTGCTAAGTCACTTCAGTCGTGTCCAGCTCTTTGTGATGCTGGACTGTGGCCACCAGGCTCTTCTGTCCATAGGCTTTTCCAGGCAAGAATACTGGAGTGGGTTGCCATGTCCTCCTCCAGGGGATCTTCCAGATTCAGGGATCGAAGCCACATCTCTTATGTCTCCTGCATTGGCAGGCAAGTTCTTTACCACTAGTGCCTATATTGTATGTAATGTATATATTCTATATATACACTACATATACTACTTTTATTTTACAGCTATAATATCAATATATATTTGAAGATTACCATCCTTTTAACTCAAAAAATTCTGGGATACATTTTAGAATTGTTTAGGATAAATCCATAGAATTGGAAATAGGTCCCGTATGAGTAATTTCAAAAATATAGGCATCAGTTAGAGAAATGCACAACCAGGCAGACTTCTGATTTTTCGAACCAGATGAAATTATCAAATGTTGAGTGTGTGTCAACAGAAAACTCACACTGACCTCTAAGTTCTGAATACCATGTAATGGTATGGGATCTGAGCTTTGGATAGGCAAGTGAGTAATAATAAATCATTTTTTCCCAACTTGTAATTTAAATCATTTGAGTTCAGCTGAATCCACCTAAGAAGAATAAATCTGGTGCAAGACATAGGAACAGATTAAAAGCCCTCAGGAGTTTCTGCTGGAAGGAATTACATCAGACTGAGCTTCCTGATTAGATTAAGAACAGTTAGGCATCTGAAAACATTAGCACTTGATCTTGTGCCCTGACATCCTTCCCTCAATCCCTTCAGTTTTCAGTACTCCCAACACTGGCAGATAAACGTATGGACAGAGGAAGGATCATGGGAGAATTCTTTGGGGGCGATTCTTGGGCTTACCTTAGCCGTTGTATGTTTGAGGTGACTCCTGAAAGCCGGTAAATTCCATCCACGATGCCGTGAGTCTCTATAAATTCTGCACAGCTCTTCAATACATATGGAACTATGCAAAGGAAAAGAAAAAAGCATTACGTTTAAGTCTGACAGTCTTTTAGAGACAGGCTTTTAAAAATCCAGGTAACTTTAAAGAGAAGTAAGGAACGCATATGAGTTATAAGTGGAAACAATTACGTTTAAATGGGAGATGATGTTCTTTGGTATTTAAAAAAAAAATCATAGGGTTTTGTTAAAGTTGGAAAATGCGTGTGTTTTAAGAGTTAGGTCTTAAAGAATTTGAAAAATATGCAAACACTTGGATTTTTGAAACCAGCGGTGACCTTGGAAATCCCACAAGTCAGTCTCCTCATTGCACTGATTCTCCCAGTGTGGTCTCCTGACCAACAGCACCAACCTCTCCTCGGAACTTGCTGGGAGTGCAGATCCCCAGGCCCCACTCCAGACCCACTGAACTGGAAATTCTGGAGGTGGTGCTCAGCAATCTGTATTTTAAAAAGCCTTCCAGGTGACCTCTGTGATAAAATTAGAGAACTATTGCCTATTCTACACATGAGGAAGCCAAGCGGCAGGTAAATTTATTTACCTCGCTTAAGAGTACTTGTTGCTTGTAAAATGTAATTAACATATGGAAAAATGCTTATGATGTACCTGTCTAACTATGATGTAGACAGGTGAAAGAAAAGGCACAAAATCAAATATATGTTGTGAATTCAGCTATGTTTAGAAAACAGCAAAGGGAAAAAAGACTGGAAGAATATTTGCCAGAATGTTAAAGGTGATTTAAAAGTTAAACGGTTTTCTTTTTAAAGGTGAGAACCACCCCTCACTTCACCACCACCAAATGGGTCAAAGAGTCATTGACTGAATGGACCTCATAAAAGGGACCAACATGGCCTCTTGAGTTCCTGCCACTCCATAAGTCCAATGTCTGGGTAAAAGAGTGTGGCTATGCTGTTCTCTCCTCAGGGCTGGACCTGATCAGCTCAGCCAGCTCAGTGACCCAGAATGGAAGCCACAAGCCCTCTGGATGGCATGGAGAGACTCCATGACTTGCCACTTTGGTCCTTGGGCAGATCCACCTGAGGTCCCTCTGTGAGCGTGCTGTGGATGGTATGGAACTATCAAAGCCCCGGGTGCTGAAGTCTTTCGGCATAGAGGTAGGATGGAAACTCCATTACTGTGCTGTGCTCACTCCCCCAAAACATACACAATCCATTAATATCTTCAGTTCAGTTCAGTCGCTCAGTCGTGTCCGACTCTTTGCGACCCCATGAATCACAGCACATCAGGCCTCCCTGTCCATCACCATCTCCCAGAGTTCACTCAGACTCACGTCCATCGAGTCCGTGATGCCATCCAGCCATCTCATCCTCTGTTGTCCCCTTCTCCTCCTGCCCCCAATCCCTCCCAGCATCAGAGTCTTTTCCAATGAGTCAAACCTTCGCATGAGGTGGCCAAAGTACTGGAGCTTCAGCTTTAGCATCATTCCTTCCAAAGAAATCCCAGGGTTGATCTCCTTCAGAATGGACTGGTTGGATCTCCTTGCAGTCCAAGGGACTCTCAAGAGTCTTCTCCAACACCACAGTTCAAAAGCATCAATTCTTCGGCACTCAGCCTTCTTCATAGTCCAACTCTCACATCCATACATGACCACAGGAAAAACCATAGCCTTGACTAGATGGACCTTAGTCGGCAAAGTAATGTCTCTGCTTTTGAATATGCTGTCTAGGTTGGTCATAACTTTTCTTCTTAGATTAGACTAATATCAATCTATCAGTGCTTAATGCACTTGATCACACCTGCACACAATGCCAAGCTGGACTGGACCTTTACATGAGTAGATACTAGGCATTCAGACTCAACATTCTTCCTGGATTCTCTATTACAACACTTTCCACACAACTCCCCCACCATTTCAACTACTAATCATTTTAGGTGCTAAGTAAAACTCATCGTACTTACCATATCCCACCCACCTTTCAAAGACCATGCATCTCCAGAGCCTTTCCACTCCAGGACACACCCTGTCATTCATGACCAACCTACCCCAGGTGGAAAGAGGGCAGGGAGTGAACTTGTACTTGGAACTATTGAGGCCAGAGACCACAGAGGTGGAACCACCCCCTGTGAATGAATACAGGGTGGGAGTGGGGTGTGGTACATGAGGGGCTGTGAGTGTGGGCAGGGGTCCAGAGTCCCCGCCTGGCTTCAAGCAGAAGAGCTTTACTTTCATTTAGTTTATGAAAAAGGTTCTTGGTGAAATTTTTGTCTCCTACCCTTGTGCCTCTAAATATATTTTATAAATAAATAAGTAAATGGCAAGCAGAGTTCCAATGCTTAAAAAACTTGTCTTGTTTAAAAACAGATCCCTATTGTGCACAACAGGTTGACCCTCTCCACCACACCAAGCTGTTGTTCTGTAGCCTGCCACGGGTGGCTATGATGGAGAGTCCAGCTTTGGACTCCAAAGTGCCTTTTGTAACCTTGGGCAAAATATGCAGTAACTCTGTTTCTTAATTTCCACACCTGTAAAATAAGGATAACAGTGATAACAACCTCATAGCTAGGACTGAAATAATAACTGTTAACACTTAGCACAGACCCTGGAATACAGTATGCATTCTACAATCCAGTTGTTTCTGTTTGAAGCTTCTGTATGATGTAAGCTTATCATTTGTGAGATGCAGTCTTGGTGAAAACTGTGCTACCTCCTATCTGGTAGGCAGTGGGGCAGAGCTGACCAAGGGCTTACAAGTTCACATTCACCTCCACTATGCGGAAGGGGTTTTGCATCCCTCTATGGTTCAGTGTTTCTATTTGAAGTGATTTTGCTCACCTGACGCCATTTTTCCACGCACTGAGGTGTATCTTCATAAAACAAAGGCAGTGGCACCCAACAGGGTACAGATTTTGTTAGATTTCTGAACCGTGCATGCCCTTGATGTTTCTCAGTGTGTGTCCATACCAAGGACTATGGCTGTTGCAGGGCGCTGGTGGACTGGACAGCTTGGGGACAGCCCCAAGGAGGACTCAAAAAAAGCCTCAGCCTCGAAGGGCCTTTATAAAGAGCACTCCACAGAAGGGCAGTGCAGGGCCACAAGTCTGTCTTATCCCCTTCTCAGAGAGCCACCTCCCAGCACCAGGGCACTCTGCCGCAGCCCCTCAGGCTCTGTTTGTTTTCAAGGTGAGGAAAACACATTCCCGGATGGAGCCTCTGCCGTGAATTTACTCTGGCTTCGGTACAGAGGTCCTAGAACCTCTTGTCCACAGCTCTGTTTAAACAGGAGGCAATTTTAAAACAATCCAAGGGAAAAGGCCATGGTCCCAGTCCCTGAGGAGCGCTGGCCTTCCTGGATTCTCGTCTCGGGTCAAGTTGGAAGACGCAGGAATTCTCCATCACTCACAGTGAATGGGAAAGGAGCCACTTGACCTCTGTAACCATCCAGCTCTAGAGCCAGAGCAGAGCACTTCTCAGACTGTGGTCCCGAAGAGGGCCAGCAGCAGTAGCTGCCTCGCAAGTGCCTCAACACTGAAGCTGAAGAATCACGGTCTAGACCAGTGATCCTCATACTGGAACATGGATACAACCCCCTGGGATCTTGTGAACATGCAGATTCCAACGGGAGGGTGGGGGTCAAGAATCTGCGTTTCTGATGAATTCCCAGGTGACTGAGATACAGCCAATCTGTAGCCCGTGCTCAGGGTAGCAATGCTCTAACTGACTGGTGATATTTCAGGGGCTCACTAAGAGTTTAGTCTCAAAGTCTCAGAATTCTTTAGACTATTGTTCCTGGGGTCCAATAAAATTGGGGACAACCTAGGATTCTGGACAGGATAAAAGATTGAAACAAAATAGCTGAGTAGTTAGAGATGGAAAGAAAGTGTCCATTGTCTATTTAGGTTGCTGTTGGAGGTTGGAGTCACAGAGCTAGTTCTGTGGGGATTACCATGGACCCAAAGAACTTCAAGTCTCCTCCTACAGAGGGGCACACAGTTGCTGATTATGATATAATGCTGTAACTTCTTCGAATTGTTGCACTGATGGTTCTCTAAGTCCCTTTCTTGTTCTGTTTTTTCTGGATCAGCGACCTTAAACGTTAAATTTTAATTTGAGTACAAAATAAATCTTGGTGGTTTTCTATGATGGAAAAGAGCTCTTTGATTTACGCTTTACAGTTTACAAATGTTTTAAAGTCCTTTGTTTCATTGGATCCAACTTGGTACAACTAAAATACATTGTATACTTGCAAATACATGTGGGGGTAGTCTCCTCAATACTGAACCTCTTCAAGGGTTTAGGGAAGAAAAGGCCAGCAGTCAAATCATTTCTTTGAATCCCCCCTAGAGGTAATGTCTGCTAAGCTACCCCAGCTCTCTGCATGGCCAGGATCTAACCAGATCTGGCGATGGAGAGTGGAGAAAGCACAGTTTTATTTGGTCAGTTATGTGGTCTTGGCAGCCACATTCTTTCACAATGCAAACTGCATTTGTGTTTCAGAGAAACATGGCACTCCCCCCTCCCCATTCTAGATTTTTGTTAAGGTCTTGGGCTGCTCAGATTTCATTTCCTCTCTGGGGGCTGCATCCCTAGTCTTCAAGGTAAAGTCAAGTGGTGCAAACACACAATGGACTACTACTCAAGAATAACTAAGAATGATATAGCATATGGGTGACAGAAGCTGTATGATTCCATCCACACAGAACTGGAGAAAATGCAAACCAATTTATAGTGGGAGAAAGCAGGAAGAGGCAGGACTGCAGAGGGGCTGAGAACACTTGGGGCATGATGGATACATTCATCATCTTGATTGAAGTAATAGAAAAGAACAAGGATCACTGGTGGATAAAGAACTGATACTTGCAAAGGGAAAGGCAAAGAGAGACAAGCGGCTGAACAGGGAAGAAAGCTTTGAGACTCTTCTGCTGGGCACAGGGGAGGGACGGAGGGAGGCCTTCAAGTAGTTCTGCTGTGCTTGAATGAGGCAGTTTTTCAAGAGATGAAATAAAGATTTAAATCCCTTTTCTGTTATTCTTGGGAGTCAGCAGAGAACTTCCTAGCTTTCCATCCCCCAGGAATCCAAGAGCTGTCAGAGCAGCTCCCGTGCTTCTCCCTCTGCCAGCTCCCACTCTGTATTTCTGCTCCCTCCTTCCTCAGGCGCGAGACTCCAACTCCAGTGCTGTGTTCCTCCCAGCCTCTGTGGGTCTTGGCTTGGCTAAGAAGTCTCTGTCCTTCTGCAATTCTCCTTCTTTGATTGCACCCCCCTCTCCCCCCCGCCACCGGCTTTAGTTCTTATTCCTCCTTTCTGTTTTAACTTCTTTCTACTCCCTTCCTCCTGGCCTAATGTAGAATTATAGAATTTGTGGTGTTTATTTTTTAAAGTATAATGTTTTCTGTTTTTTACAAAAAGCAAATTAACTGCTTTCTAATTTTCCAAGGGGAAAAAAGTTTAAATATGCCCTGTCTTCCTTGGAGTAGTTTCTTTTTTTGTTCTTTTAACCTTCAACAAAATTGAGATACAAATCAAATGTCATAAAGTTCACCCTTTTCAAGCACACAATTAAGTGGTTTTCAGTATATTGACAGAGTTAAGCAACCATCACATTTCAGAACATTTTCATTACTCCAATTCCAGAACATTTCTCTACATACAAGGTTATTCACTGCAGCAATATTTGTAATAGCATGAGCTACTCCATCAATAGGAAGCTATTTATATAAATTATGGAATAGCCATATAATGGAATACTATATAGTCATCAAAAGAATGAGGAAACCTTCATGTACTGATATACATGAAGTATATACTGATATACATGAAGCATTCTCCCAAGATAAACTGTTAAGCAAAAAGAATGAGGTACAGAACAGTGTAGCAGTATGCTAACATTTGTTTTTTAAAAAGAGAGAATAAAAGAACCGCTATAAAATCCTTTGTACATGCATTAAATATCTATGGAAGGACACATAAAAATGTGATAACTTTAGTTGCCTGCAGGAAAATGAACTGGGAAGCTGAAGTCAGGGCTATCAGTAAGAGAAAGACTCTTCATTATATACTTTTTACACTTTTGAATTTTGAACTATAAGAATATATTACCTTTCCCCAATTTTTTTCATAAAAACCCAATTCAACAAATACTGAAAATCTGTTCTAACCCAGCATTAGGTACTGGGTGTTGCCTGAAATTATGTCATCTCCATCACTAAGTTGTGAGCTCTCTAGGGACAGTGAAGATAGCACTGTCTTATTCATAAAATAGCCTTGAAAACACAAGCACTTAAAGTGTGCTGTTAAACAAGGGATTGGTCATTACTCTCCAGATAAGTTTTCAGTGCTCCATTGATATCTGGGTCCTTCAAAGAAGAAAACACTTTTCATGTATCATGAAATAACAGTACTGCATAAGGTGCTATTTTTCTCTTTTAGTAGCCTTCTCCATAATCATAGCCAATCCACAAAACAGGTAAAATTCTTGATTTTGAAAATGTGAAATATGATTCTCAGAGAGGTTATGTAAGTTGCCCAACATCACACAGCTAGTAGATGCCAAGTACACCTATCTGATTCAAACCCTCCTTGTCAGGAGGACAGGTTCCATGAGTTAGTGGCCAGGTATAGAGGCACCATTTAACCATTTAAGGAGAGGTGTTTGATTCCTTGCCCTTGACTAGAAAATGTCTGAAATTCTACCATTGCAGTCCCTACCTTATGGTGGTGATGGCTTTAGGTCAATTGTATTTGACAAGGAAGCCAAGAAGACTCAATGGAGAAAAGACAGTCTGGGAAAAATGGATATTCGCATGTTGAAAATCAAACTAGACCTGTATCTTATACCACTCACCAATATTAACTTAAAATGGACTAAAGACATGAAACCATGGAACTCCTAGAAGAAGACACAGGAAAAAAGCTCCGTGACATGGGTCTTGGCAATGACATCTAAAGCACAAGCAACAAAATAAAAAATAAACAGGCAGGATTACATCAAACTAAAAAAGCTCTGCACGGCAAAGAAACAGCCAACAAAGTGAAAAGACAACCTATGGAATGGGAAAAAATATTTGTAAACCATGTATCTGATAAGAGGTAAATATCCAAAAAACAAAAAGAACTCAAACAACGCCATAGTAAAAAAAACTAAATAATACAGTCAAAAAATGGGGAAAAGATCTGGATGGACACTTTTCCAAGGAAAATATACAAAAGGCCAACAGATACATGAAAAATGCTCAACATCCCTAGCCACTAGAAAAATGCTAATCAAAACCATAATGAGATATCACCTCATGTTAGAATGACCATCATCAAAAAGATAAGAGATACATGCTGACAAGGATGTGGAGAAAAGGGAATGCCTGTGCACTGTTAGTGAGATTATAACCTGCTATAGCCACTATGAAAAACAGTATGGATCCTCAAAAAGTTAAAAAAGTTAACAAAACTGCCATATGATCTAGTAATTACACTTACGGAAATATATCCAAAGGGAACAAAACCACTAACTTGACAAGATATCTGCACCACCCAGTTCACAGTAGCATTATTAATAGTCAAGACATGGAAACAACATGTGTCTCTCAAGATGATCCGATAAATAAGCTGTGGCACACATATATAACAGAATAATATTCAGCCATAAAAATAAGGAAATTCTGCCATTTGTGACAACACGGATGGACCTTGAGGGCATGATGCTAAGTGAAATAAGTCAGACAGGGAAAGAGAAATACTGTATGATCTCACTTATATGTGGATTCTAAGAAGAAAAAAAAGAGACTCATAGAAAAAGATCAGATTTGTGGCTACCAGAGGCAGGGATGCGGAAGGTAGAGAGAAGGAATTGGAGAAAGGTGGTCAAAAGGTAAAAATTTCCAATCACAAGATACATAAGTACTAGAGTTATAATGGACAGTATGAAGATTAGAGTTAACATTGCTGTACATTATATATGAAAATTAAAAGAGTAAATCCTAAGTGTTCTCATCATAAGGAAAAAATTTTTTCTTTTCTTTCTCTTTATATTGTATCTATACGAGATGATGAGTGCTAACCACACTTACTGTGGTAATCATTTCTCAATATATGTAAGTCAAATTATTATGCTGTACACATTAAACTGAAATACAGTGGAGTATGTCAATTACTGGCTTCCCAGATGGCTTACTGGTAAAGAATCGACCTGCTAATGTAGGAGACGTGGGTTCAGTCCCTGGTTTGGGAAGATCCCCTGGAGGAGGAAATGGCAACCTGCTCCAGTATCCTTGCCTGGAAAATTCCACGGACAGAGGAGCCTGGCAGGCTACAGTCCATGGGGTTGCAAAGAGTTGGACACAACTAAGCACAGTTACACACCCATCAATTATATCTCAATAAAACCTGGGGAAAAGAATAAAAAATGAAAAAGATACACAAATATAAAGAGCAAAGAGTGACTGCACTGTCCCTTTTACACCACAACATTCCCCAGTATCTTAAACAGTAAAAGAGACACACGCTGAAAAGTTAATAGCATGTTTTTACTTTTCTATATTCTTTATTTTGCTTTTCTGAATTTTCTGTAGTGAGGATGCGGTACAAATAATTTTTTTAAAGAATGGGTTTTTTTTTTTTTTTTTTAATAAGTTTCAGTAAAGAAGCCAAAGGGTTTTCTAAAGTTAGTGAGGCAATTTCTGTATGTTTGTTGAAGTCCTTCCCAATGGCCCTGGGAGGTAAATAGAAGTATTTGCCTAACCTGCTGCCCTGGTGGGGCCAAGGACTAACTCTGCTCCACTGCCAGGTGAGGCTGCTGACGTCAGACTGCATCCTAGAGGCCCCTCTTCTCCCCTCCCGGCTCTCAGCTCCCAAATCAAGACGGTTCTTTCCCACAGAAGTGTCCAGGTCCTCCCTCTGGCCCACACCCTCACTCATCCCACCTGAGCCCTCTGGTCTCTACTACTGATATGCCCACTGCTTCCAGTGACAGTGATTCTTCTTCCATCAAAAGCACATGTACTGAGAGTCTATCCAGCCTAAGGGACAAAAAGGCGAATAAGATCTTTGCTCACGAGAAATCAAGAAGGGAAGAGACAATTCCTGTGCACTTACTATGTGCAGACCCCTGGGCTCACCACTTTCACGCATTATTTATACTCAGTGCAATCCTCCCAACCACTTTCTGAGGAAGGTATGTCCTTGTTTTATATTAATAAACAAGGAAACTGAAGTTCAGAGGCGTTAAGCAACTCAGCCAGTAGGAAAAGACCAAGCAAAATATTTAAGTGCCCTTGAGAGGCACAAAAATGTGACAGCATTTCTTCTAAAAAGATTACACAAAGATGGGGGAAGTCAGGCAGGGTTTCTAGGTGTTGATCAAGAACAGGAAATTGTGTGCATTACAGAGGGCTGACAGTGACAGAGGAAATTCATTAAAGAGGACTGAGGCAGAACCTCACCCCGGCGCCTCATGATGCTGTGAGATCACCGGATAAAGAAGGACCTACAAGGCTATGCAATAAGAACTCTGACATTGGTTCCCAGAGGGTGATTTGAGATGCTGTGATGTGATTAGATACAATGTGATGCAATATATACTGCGATATACGCAGAAAGCTTAGGTAAGCTGCCAGCATATAATAAGCACTTTGTGAACGTTACCCACTTTCTGATGGGAGCTAGGGCAGAGAATGGTATAAACAAGGTAGGAAAACAAGAAATAATGTGGTGAATTCCAGGAATGCTGACTAGACCTGTCCGGTGGAGGGGAAGGTAAATTCAGGTAAACTGGGGGAGTTTTGACAGCTAAGGAAGACTGTTCTGTCTTGAGCTCCACTGCCAGAAACACCTTTCTAAAACACTATGATAAAGCCCCCCTACTCTGAAACCATCACTGGCTCCCCAGTGCCTATAGAATAATGTCCAATCTAGACAGTTGCCTACTCAGAGGTAACCCTGGAACTCTTCCCCTCAAGGGAACAGACTGTTGAGAAAGTTGGGTCAGGGAGCGGGTAATACGAAGGGAGAGTGAAAGTCGCTCAGTCGTGTCTGACTCTTCACAGCCCCATGGACTATACAGTCCATGGAATTCTCCAGGCCAGAATACTGGAATGGGTAGCCTTTCCCTTCTCCAGGGGATCTTCCCAACCCAGGTACTGAACCACGGGCGTCTCCCACGTTGCAGGTGGAGTCTTTACCAGCTGAGCAACCAGGAAAGTCCTATGAAGGGAAAGACTTGCCACAAACATATCACTCCAACAAGAGAAAACAGGTGTCTCTTTTGGGTCAGTGTAGTCAGACACGACTGAAACGACTTAGCAGCAGCAGCAGCAGAGAACCTCTTACACTTTGCATAAGATGAAAGGGGAGGTGAGAGGGCCTACTCTTTTCTGGTTGCTTCTGAAAATTCCTTTAAGAAATCTCAGTGCTTTTGTGACTCAAAGATAAAAGGCTGGTTGAGGGCAGCCAAACACCTGGGGCAACACACCATCAGTTAATGAGCAACTGGAAACAGCCTACCAGGGCCTGTCACAGTGGCCTCTGGGGTGTGTTTTGGTTTCGGCGAGGGGAGGGTTGTGACCATGAGGAAGGGTGGAGCTGACTAGAGAACCTGGGTGAGACGTGATGAGGCCACATGGAGAACAAACCTGGAGGAGCCCCGCCTGGTCTCGGGCTCAGAGTGGGCCCTGCCTGCCTGGTACATGGGAACTGTGCAGGGAATGCCCCTTTGCTGGGAATGTCCCCCTTGTCCCTTGCTGAACATGGGGGCTGCTAGGCTTTGCATAATTTATGAAGACTTTTTTTTGGCTCATCTTTCCTACTGTCTGACTTTGCTCTCAGGGGAGTGTGGAGCAGACATCACTCACTCCATAAGGCTGCTCATGGATGCCAGAAAGTTCTTCCAGGCATGCCCCAGCACACTCCCAGGCCCAGCTGGGAGCATCAGTTCCCTTATTATTGCCAACGAATCACTAAATTCATAGGTTTAACTGCATCCAGACCATAGTCAGCTTGGCTCACCCGATCAAGATTTTATTTCCTGGACTAAAGCAGACCCTGTCTTTCTTCCCACATGCTCCTTGAGATGCCACGGATGGAGGCTCTTCAACAGTGATGGATAACGAGGATGGCCATGTCTGGCTACCGAGAGAGTCCCAGAAGGGGGAAGGATGGAGCTGAGTCGGTTAATGAGACAGAAATAGGGAAAACAAACCAGCTTCTTGAACTGCGTGCTCACTAATACCAGTCATCTTAAGAATGAGGACAATGTACACTTTCTTTCTCATCTGAGTGTCTCTAGGCCATCTTATTTTTTTTTCCTGCATGCCTTAGTAGGTGATCATGGGATGCAGTAACCAAATGCTCTGTGGGGACTCTGTCAGTTCATTTAATTCTCACAACTCTGAGGTGTAGGCATTGCTATTCCTATCATACAGACAGAAAACTAAGGTTTGTTGTGGTTGGATGGCTTGCCCAAGGTCAAACTGTTAGTGGCAAAGCTGGGGTACAATTATGAGTCTGTCTGGATTCCAAGTTCATGTACTTTCCAGTACATTGTATAAGCCTAACCTCTGCACCAGGGAAACCCAGGCACAGAGCAGGCATGAGGAAGACCAGAAAGCTGCAGAAAATTGAGGTGATTGGGTTTTCCCTGGTGGCTCAGATGGTAAGGGATCACCCTGCAATGCCAGAGACCCGGGTTTGATCCCCGGGTTGAAAAGATCCCCTGGTGAAGGAAGAGGCTACCCACTCCAGTATTCTTGCCTGGAGAATTCCACAGACAGAGGACTCTGGCATGAAGTCCATGGAGTCGCAAAGTCGGACATGACTGAGCGACCAACGTTTTCACTTTCATGTCCAAAAGATGAGAGAGAAGGACTTATGACAAGGAATTAAGAAACCTGGGTTCTAGTCCTGACCTCCAGGTACTAGATTTCAGGCCTTTGAGGAGAGTATCCACTATGTTCCTCTTTGAGTTGCCCCCCCAGGTGACTCACAGGTACTAGGTGCTAAGTACACATTAGTTAAAGCAACGTGACCAGTTGTATATACTCGAGCAAAAATATAGCTACTCCCAGCCTCGGGCTTTCATCTGCACAGGTTCAAGTTCTGGATCTAGACGATTGCTAATGGTCCTTCCAGGTCTAACATCCTGTGACCTGTGAACTTCCTGGATGAAGCTAGGGAGAAGCTGGGCTAGAAATTAAGAAGCCAGATTTGACCTCTACCTTCGATATTCAGGTCCTCACCCTACTGGTTCTGATTTATATCTAGGACTGCTATGGAAAAACACTCAAGTTCTTGTTAGTTTTGTTTTTGTTTCTTATTTGTATTGTTCACTGACTCCCCAACTTGCCCCATCCATAAGAATAGAAATTTGTATTAAATAAACTTCAATTTCAGCAGGTTTACATGTATCTCTTTGCTATAGCTGGACTCCTATTAATCCCAGTGCTATTTTGATTATTATGGAGCCTGGAATTGTCCAGGGACTTGGTTTTAAATGGTGCTGAGTTCATTTGAAGGTCCCCCTCGACTGATGGGACCATGGCCTGAGAGCAAGAAATATCTTCTCTTGCTTGTTGCACCTTCTGGGTTTCCTGGGAGCCTCAGCTTCCTGATGGCTTCCAGGTCTCTGGCACCATGGGTTCTTTTCATTTCAAGGTTTTCCTAAAATCATCTTTGCTAATGAAAAATGGGGAGCATTTAGAAAAAACAACTTCATCGCTGGCCCGCTGTGTCTAAGGGAAGAACAGCCAGGTAGCCCTTATCAGCTTCTCCGGGCACACCCTCTCCTAGCATCCTTTCATTTCCTGCCCGGTATTCCCGAGCCACAGGCAGCCATTGTTTCCAGAACCGCTCTGCTTGGAAGCCCTGGTACCCTGGCCTCCCAGAGCTTCCTGTTGTTACAAGGCCTCTCCTTCCTGCTGAAAACAACAGCATTTGCCTGCCTATGTAACCCTTCTGGGGCAACTCATTTCTACCACGAGAAGAAGGCTGTGGTAGGTTTGTTTTGTGCTTGCAAATACTGGGTGCTCATTAAACTTATTTAGCTGCCCCTCCCCCTTATTATACAAGGGCTGCAAGCAGAAAAGAAATTAAATACAGATGAGCAAAAGAAAAAAACAGTCACTAAATCTCATGCTTTGCTATTGGCACTTGAGACCTCTTTGGAGTTCATGGTTTAAGACTATGCATCTACATATACAGAATTTACCCTGGACCCAGGGCCACCCATTCCCAAAGGCTGAAACAGAGGCAGGGAGGCCTGCCTAGAAACCAGCCTCTCGGAGGTTCTCATACATTTGTTTGCAAAAGAAGCTCTGAGCAGCTTAAGGAAAGTGCAGATTCCCAGAGATGCCCCTGCAAATTCTCAGCACTATTCTTGGAGAAACTCTGAAAGAGATCCTCTTAAAAACTCCACTAAAAAATATGGCAGGAAGGCTTCCCTGGTGATCCAGTACCTAAGACTCTGCACTCCCCAGTACTGGGGGCCCAGGTTCGATCCTTGTTCAGGGAACTAGATACCACATGCTGCTACTAAGACCCAGTGCAGCCAAGTAAATAAATAAAATTTAAAAAATATGGCAGGAGCTCATGCAGCAACTGAACATAATAAAGGTTGGGGAGGTGTCAGACCAGTGACATTGTTGGGACTTTAAGGGCTAGAAGTGAAAGTTGTTCAGTTGTGTCTGAATCTTTGCAACCCCATGGAGTTGTAGCCTTCAGTTCCTCTGTCCGTGGAATTCTGTAGGCAAGAATACTGGAGTGGGTTGCCCTTCCCTTCTCCAGGGGATCCTTCCCACCCAGGGGTCAAACCTGGGTCTCCTAGATTGCAGACAGATTCTTTACCATCTAAGCCACCAGGGAAGCCTTAAGGGCTAGGAGACTCCTCAATCCATCTCCCTGCAGGCTGCCACGATGAACTTTCAAAGACACAGATCTGATTGTGTTTGTCCCTAGGGAAGACCAAGAACCACCGTCGGGACATGCTTGGTTCTTTGTGATCTTTTCCTCTGCGCTAACCTTTCTAGTCACAGCACGCTCCCTGTCGGTCCTGAAGTCCATCCCTCATGCTGCCCTCTCCTTCTTCTGACTGAGATGCACCCCTCAGCCAGATGCTTCCTGGCTCTTCAGATTACTTCTCTAGAGCCTTTCCCGTAGCCTCAGAGAGTAAATCCCCAAAACACAGGACACAACGCTCTGCTGTATCGTCTAGAACTCTGGGCACCATTTTATGAGGCAGATGAAGATCGTCTAATTTCTTCGAGCTTCTGTGTCTTGGCCTTGGGAAGTGTAGTTGAGGGGTATGATGTAGAGCATTTTGGAGACTAGCGTCCCTCCCTTCCCCACTTTTCTCTCTGAATCTCTGACACATTACAACAAAAAGATATGCTCTCCAGAGACTGCACCTTTATCTTTGCAGGAAGAGCATTATTCTTTACACAAAATCAGGCAAAATTAACAGAGATCTGCAGTTTGTTAAAAGGTCGAGGGAAGACGATATCGAAGGTTTTATCCTGGTTTTGCAGCTCATGAATTACTTAGTATGCTCTGAGTGTCTCCTACACAGAACCAGCTTCATGCAGAGGCCAAATACTATAATTCTCTGAACCTGATCACTCCTTTCCTTACTCACCACTCTTAGACCCTTTCTCTCAGCTCTGTCTTTAGAAGTGATCCTCACCAGATATGTTTAAGACTAAGGCTCAATGATAAAGATGGCATGAAGGATTACTGTCAAAGTTCTGGGCACCTTCTTAGAGGAGGGGGCAGTCAGAAATAATACCTAAAGAATGTAGGCAATTAGTAAAGAAAATACTAGTTTACCATGCAGACTTATTTCTAGAGTTAGAGAAGCTGGAAATCAAATATTAATACTTCTCTATGCTTTAAATTTCTAACTTTTGTTCTCTTCACTTTTTCCTTAGCAGCTCCCAAACTGGAGTTTTCTGGGATTTCTCTGACAATCCAGTGATTAAGACTCAGTGCTTCTATTGTAGGAGGCACAGGTTCTATCTGATCCCTGGTTAGGGAAATATGATCCTACAATGCCTCATGGCAAGGCCAAAAAAAAAAAAAAAAAAAAAGGAATTTTCTGCTGCTTTCTTTTTGCTATAGAAAATGTCAGCAGTCAGATCTGATCCAAGGGTAGCCCAAGGATGACAGCTTTTAAATGGTAAGGCTCAGATTCTGGTTCATTTCCTTGGGTAAACAGAAGGGCTCAGGGAAGCCCCGAGGTTCTCTGGCAGAGGGTAACAGCCTGTACTGGAAGTAACAGCCTAAAGAGGCTCCAAATGGAGACTGAGTCTCTGCCCAAGCTTGCACATAAAGAGGCCACTGTAAAGCTTCCATGAAGAGAAAAATGACAAGAAACTGGTGTTGTGAAAGATCTGTTAATCAACTATGCTCCAATATTAAAAAAAAAATCTGTCAGTATCAACCACAGTGAGGAGAACCTAGAAGCAGAGAAATCTTCTAGGAGAGAGTCTAGGCACAGGGTAACTCACCTCTAGATCACCTCTTGTGGTAAGCCATCCCTCATCTCCAAAAGGAGTGAGTGGTCTTAGAGCAACTTGTGCAAAATTCATACTTGATTGAGTGGGTTTTGTTTTGGTGTTTTTTAAATATCTTTTTTTTTTCTATTCCATAAACTCTATAAGGAGCTATGCCTATCTTGCTCAACTTGTATCGCCCATGATCTTGACATACAGTCTAGTCCTCAAGCAGCACGTAGAACAAGGCAAAGCTCACACATGGATGGATGATGAAAAGAAAGGCTTGGCCAGTCAATGAACGTCATCTGGATCTTATGTAGGACATGATGAGATGACGCTGTCCGAGAAAGAACCAGATTAGATGCAAAGTACAGACTGGTCTTCAGGGCTCTTTTCCTTCCCAACTCCATATTTATTTTCTCCTTCGCAACCGCCCCATCCTTATCTGCAAGTATCTGCTCCATACCTCATTCCTTTTTTCCATGTTTGGTCAACTAGAATCTTTAGAATTTTGGAATGTCAGAAGTGGAAGGGACCTTAAGATCACCCGCTTGATTCAGTGTCAGGAAACTGAGGCTCCAGGTATTTGGAGACTTATCCAAGGTCACTCAGCTGGACAGTGGTAAAGCCCTAGCATTAGAGTGAGACTGAGAAAAGGGTATCAGAGTGTTGAAAAGTGATTAGGACTTCCTTTCTTTCCGATTTGCTAGATTAGAGTTTAAATGCCTGGTAGGCCTCTCTCTGGCCCAGAATGACTAACATTTTGGTGTCAGAAGTAATTTAGGGTATTTAAGTTGAGGCACACCCTTAGCAGTCAAATCAAATTAAGTTTGTTTATCGGATCTTCACGTGTAAAATCCTGTGCCAGATTCTGTGGATTCAAAGAGGTATCCTGCACTTTTAAGACCCCGCCCAGGACCTCAGCTTACAGTCTAGTTAGTTCAATTACATGCGGTTAAATTGTGGGTAGAACAAAAAAGTCAGGAAGAGCCCTTTCTTGTTCATACTACAGCTGTCAGGCAGGAGTCAGCTGGGTTTAATGATATCTTTCTGCAGAGAGAGGAAAGGGAATCAGCTGCCAGAGGCTGACTCTTCCTTCTATAAATTTGCTTTCTCTGCTTAAAAAGTGACTAGCTAATCCTGAGCAAGGAGGAGGGGTTTGCTTATTGTTTTAAAGACTCCACAATTCCTGTTTAAAGAGGGTGTAGACTTGCAATGGCTTAAATCCCCTGAAGACCGAGAGACAGAATAACAAGCAGCCTTTGAGAGTGCTCTCAGAACAGAGTGGCAGGAGAGGCCAGGGGACACAGAGGAAAGCAGGCCTGAGCCGGTAGAGAAGATGGGGGACCTGCGAGGAGGATCAACTCTGTACGGAGGATGGAGCAGTTCTGGTGCCCCAGGACCCAGCGGAGGTAGCTGACTGCCCAGGACGCAGGCCACGTGACTGACTCTCCATCCAGGGGATCTGAGAGGGATTGAGGGGGCCAGGCAGCGGGTGCCTGGGTGTCCACACAAAGGAGGTGGGCGAGGGCTGATGGACCCTTCATGACTCAGTCTCGAGTGCAGACTTCACGACGTATGTCCCGCTGTCTTGGTTTGGACCCACTTGCTTATTAGCTCACCCAGTGGTCCTCTTTTGCTTACCGTCTCTCAAGCATCCGAGAAGAGAGGCACATCAGGGAAGAGAAGAAGGTCCCTGCTTTGGAGAAGGAAATGGCAACCCACACCAGTATTCTTGCCTGGAGAATCCCACGGACATAGGAGCCTGGCGGGCTACAGTCCATGGGGTCGCAAAGAGTCGGACCCGACTGACGACTATCACACTCACTCAGTGGTCCTCTCTCGCTTACCTCCTCTCAAGCATCTGGGAAGAGAGATGCATCAGGGAGGAGAAAAAGGTCCCTGCCTTAGTTGTCTACATTGTTCAAGCTGTGCTCATGCACCATCCCCTTCACAGACTCGTCTGTCCATCAAGTATGTTTTGGCACCCACTCTGCGCTTTGAGGGCTGCACACTAGTTGCCAAGGATGCCACGGAGACAACAGGCCCCCTCTTCAGGGAGCTTAGAGTCCAGCTGCTGCAGCCTTGTCGCTTCAGTTGTACCTGACTCTGCGTGAGCCCATGGACTGTAGCCTGCCAGGCTCCTCTGTTCATGGGATTCTCCAGGCAAGAATACTGGAGTGGGGTTCCATGCCCTCGTCCAGGGGATCTTCCCGACCCAGGGATGGAATCTGGTTCTCCTGCATAGCAGGTGGATTCTTTACCACAGAAGTTAATCACCAGGGGATCCCTTAGAATCTATGGAGTGGGGAGGGCAGTTCATCTAAATGAATCTCCTCCTGTACTATGCCTGCTTAAGAGCACAGTGTCTGGAGATTTTAGGCCTGGATTCAAATCCTCCCACTGACACTTCTGGCCAGTGAGATGGGCATGTCTCCTGGAGGTGGATGCCATAATCCTGGTGTGACTGCTGGCTTCCAGGTCCTGCCTGCCTTTCTGTGTAATTACCGACTGTAATCCCTTTCACTTTAAAATGTTTCCCAGTTTGGGTCAAGAACTATATGGTTAGTTCAGTTTCCTGAACTATATGGAAGGTTCAGTTTCCTTATTGAGAAACTGGAGTTAATAATAAAGCCTATCTCATAGAGTGGGATTTAAACACACTTATCTGAAAAGTACTTGTAACAGTATCTCAATAATCACCATTGTTATTCGCATAGTGACTATCGTGCCACTGGACTTGGTCCTTCCTCCACCATGAGTGGATCCTTACATCCAAAGCTGTTTTACTCCTCTCTGGATCCCTAGCACCCAGCACAGTGGTGATTCGGACTCTATGTCTACCCAAAGGCTCACAGGCTTTAGCCACACCAGGGTGCACTTGTAAAACAGCTGATTGGTGACCTGCCCCAAAATGTTGCTTCCTACTTTGCATAAGACTGAATCACGGAGAATATTAGAAGGATATTCTTCTAATTCCCTTTCTGAGTAGGGTTGCTGGAGAAAATACAGAGCACCACTTAACTCTGAATTTCAGATAAGCAGTGAATAATTTTTAGTGTAAGTATGTTCCCAATAATGCATGGAACATATATGAAAACATGATTTGTAATTCACCTGAAACTCAAATTCAGTTGAGTGTCTTATTTTATTTGCTAATCATGGTGACCCTATGTCTGAGTCCATCTCCTCCTGTTTGCTGTTCCTTCCCCTCCAACAGTGTTCTCTTTAAGCCTCATACTCACAGAGTCACATCCATAAATCTTCCCTGACTCCTACTGACCAACCTGCAGAGTACATCATGAGAAACGCTGGGCTGGATGAAGCACAAGCTGGAATCAAGATTGCCAGGAGAAATACCAGTAACCTCAGATATGCAGATGACACCACCCTTATGGCAGAAAGTGAAGAGGAACTAAAAAGCCTCTTGATAAAAGTGAAAGAGGAGAGTGAAAAAGTTGGCTTAAAACTCAACATTCAGAAAACTAAGATCATGGCACCTGGTCCCATCACTTCATGACAAATAGGTGGGGAAACAGTGGAAATAGTGACAGACTTTATTTTGGGGGGCTCCCAAATCACTGCAGATGGTGACTGCAGCCATGAAATTAAAAGACACTTGCTCCTTGGAAGAAAAGCTATGACCAACCTAGACAGCGTATTCAAAAGCATAGACGTCACTTTGCTGACAAAGGTCCATCTAGTCAAAGCTATGGTTTTTCCAGTGGTCATGTATGGATGTGAGAATTGGACTATAAAGAAAGCTGAGTGCAGAAGAATGATGCTTTTGAACTGTGGTATTGGAGAAGACTCTTGAGAGTCCCTTGACGTGCAAGGAGATCAAACCAGTCCATCCTAAAGGAAATCAGTCTTGAATATTCATTGGAAGGACTGATACAGAAGCTGAAACTCAAATATTTTGGCCACCTGATGCAAAGAACTGACTCATTGGAAAAGACCCTGATGCTGGGAAAGGCTGAATGTAAGAGGAAAGGGGGATGACAGAGGATGAGATGGTTGGATGGCATCACCAACTCAATGGACATGAATTTGAGTAAACTCCAGGAGTTGGTAATGGGCAGGGAGGTCTGGCATGCTGCAGTCCATGGGGTCGCAAAGAGTTGGACACAACTGAGTGACTGAACTGAACAGAACTGAGGCCTATCCATGGGACACCTCTCACAATTTAGCTCCCTCCAACAAGAAGAGGAACTGAGAAAGGGGTAGCGATATGTCAGGGGGCCAGAATCCTCACTGGGTCAGAGGCATCTGAATGTCCAGCAGTGTTGGTGGGCTCCCCTCCCTGTAGAGATAAGGTGAGCTCTTTCCCCACCTGGTCTCTGGCAGGGAAAAGAGAGAGAACAAGGATGAAGCCAGTCTTGACATCCTGATCAGGGTTTCTCTTCCCATAGGTTTCTTTGTCGTCAAAGCCTGCCTCTGCATGTTCCCACCTCCTGGTGGCCCTTCCCTTGGCTACCAAGTGTATTTTTGATTGTATGAGTATGTGGATGGGTAAAAATATTTTTGAGCACTCTTTTAGAAAAGGAAGGAGCAAGATACCAGGGTATCCTCTGACTTAAGGGAGTGTAAATTTTGGGAGTTCCACCTACTTTTTTCTTAGAACATTTACTGTGTGCCAGGTACTGGGCTAAGTATCTGGTATGTATTACTTCATCCAGTCCACACAACCCTGCAAGGCAAGTATAACTATCCTCATTTTACAGTGAGAAATAAGGATCTGAGAGAAGTTTACTGCCTTGCTGAACATCATTTGGTTAGCAAGTGGTGGTACTGAAGCTGAATCTCTTTGACTCTGAATCCCCCTCGTAATCAGCTTCCCACTTTGCTCTTTTTTCAGAATACACCTTGGCACCTACTAGGTACTCAGTTACTATTTCCTGAACAAAGGCTTGATTGAATGTGTAAACGAATGTATCTAGACCCAAGGAGACACACACACTTCTGTAAACTTCACCAGGCAGTGATCATCAAAAGAATGATTTGCCATGATGTGTCTATATATTTTTGATTTAAAAAATTCATCAAAGTATAATTTGTGATCAAATATTTCATGGCTACTAATTGCATTACAATATTTGGAGTACCTGTTTTTAAATGAAAACGTTTTGGTGACAGGTCCTGAGTCCCACAGACCTTGATGCTCCTAGTTATAGTCTGCATTCATTACAGTGTTTTGGGGAAACATATCCCTGTGTAATTCAGGAGTCAGCTGGCTTTTTGAGGAATCATCCTTGTGGGATTCTCAAATCATAGCCTCTGGCTGGTCACTGCCTTTTTAAGAACTGTACTGAAACACGCTCTGACCTTCAATTTTATGTAAACCAGCAGTAACCAACTCTCTGCATAACTCTGAGTATTCTACTGAGAAATTTATTTTTCTTTTGATCTGGATGTACATTTGGTATTAATTTTTTTCTTGGTGTGTTTCCATTTACACATGAATGACCTCAGTCTGTTTCTAGCAGAGCACTGCTACAGCTGGATGAAGATGCAGAGCTTATTGAACAGAAAAAAACCCTTGAAGCTGCTGGCCTAGGATAGAACTGTTTTCTCAAAGCACATGCAGTCACAGCACACATTCTGTTACACGCAAATACACGTACACTCTCTGAATCACAGGACATCAGGCTGTGAAACACAGAGGGACTTGACTTTGAGGAATGTTGACAGTGAATATTAACAAAGTAAAACAGTGATCATCTTAAGAAAAAAGTGTTGGGGACGAGGTTGGGTACGACCTGTGATATGCAGTCTGATACGGTTTAGAGCAACATTTTGGGAGAGCCCAGAGCTTCTACGTCTTGTGTCGGAAAGTGAGAGGACAGCTGGCAGACTCTTGAGAGGTGGCAGGAATGTCTTGGGCATGGATTTCTGGTTCTCACATAACATCAACGATGGGTTTTTCAATCCAGATATGGGTTTGGACAAGCATTAGCTTACTTAACAGAAGAGCTAGGCAGAATAATAAAAATAGGATTGTCTCCTACTCTTGGCCACATGGTCAACAGCAAGAAACTGCTCCAGAAAGAGTCACTTACATTTCTCCTGGAGGCTGCAGCCTTGACCAGTGTGTGAAAATGATACCCACATTCACACTGTGAGAACGAGGCTGGATGCCTCATGTCTGTGGGTTTTGATCTGATCCTCACAACACCCTCATATCATCATTCTCATTTCCAGAGGAGGAAACTGAGTTTCAAAAAAAGAGGTCCCTTGTCATATCATGCAGTTGGTAAGTGGCCCAGACTCTATTCACCTCACCAAGCGGCTACTATTTCCATGGCTAATGGGATCAAATGGTGCTGATTTGAGCTACTCCTATATCTAACTAGTCACTAAGTTCTACTGGAAGTATAGACTGAATTTGGAAGAGCTGGATCTGGAGACCTTTGTGGAGTTCCAAATTTGGGGATACAACTAGAGTACCAAATTTCCATGATAAAATGAGAAGAGAACAAGTCACCTTAAGGGATGGCCACTGGGATGAACTATGCTCTTCTGCTGGCTAAATTACTAATTTCTACACATCAGACCCTCAGTGACTGCCATAAATGTGTGGCTCAGCAAAACTGGAAGTGACTAATGACAAGAATCTCACTGTAGCTTTTAAGCTGCATTTCCCAACTGGCTGCTGCTGCTGCTAAGTCGCTTCAGTCGTGTCCGACTCTGTGCAACCCCATAGACGGCAGCCCACCAGGCTCCCCCCGTCCCTGATATCCTCTAGGCAAGAATACTGGAGTGGATTGCCATTTCCTTCTCCAGTACATGAAAGTGAAAAGTGAAAGTAAAGTCGCTCAATCATGTCTGACTCCTATCAACCCCATGGACTACAGCCTACCAGGCTCCTCCGTCCATGAGATTTGCCAGGCAAGAGTACTGGAGTGGGTTGCCATTGCCTTCTCTGTCCCAAGTGGCTAATGTTGGTAAATACTTTTCATGTATTTACCTATCTGTATATCCTTTTCAATAAAATGTCTGCTCATATCTTTGGTCTATTTTCTAATTGGATTGTTTTAGGTTTTCTTTTTTTTTTATTGCCAAGTTTTGAGAATTCTTTATATATTCTATATACTAGTCCTTAGTCAGATATGTTTGGAAATATCTTTTCCCCTTCCATAGCTTCTCTCTTATCTATTAACCAGGATCTTTTGCAAAGCAAAAGTTTAGAAACTTTTTTTTTTTTTGCAATGTGGCACAGTATGTGAAATCAGAGATCCCCAACCAGAGAGAGAACCTGTGCCCTCTGCAATGGCAGCACAGAGTCTTAACCACTGGGCTGCCAGTGAAGTTCAAAAGTTCTTAATTTTGGTGAGCTCCAGTTTATCAATATTTTTTTCTTTTATGGATCATGCTTTTGGTGTAAAGTCTAGGAACTCTTTACCTAGTCCCAGATCCTAAAGATTTTAATTGTTTTCCTAAAAGTTTTATAGTTTTGCATTTGACGTGTAAGTTCATGATCCATTCTGAGTTAACTTTTATTTTTTTGCCACTCAGCACAGCATGTGGGACCTTAGCTCTCCAACCAGTGACTGAACCTAGGCCCCCTACATTAGAAGAGTCTTAACCACTGGAACACCAGCAAAGTCCTGATTTTGAGGTAACTTTTGTGTAAGTTTTAGGTAGAGGTTTATTTTTCGAACTGTGAATATCCAATTGCTCCGGTACTATTTTTTTGAAAAGGTCATCCCTCCTCCACTGTATTGCCTTTCTATCTTTGTCAAAAACAAGTTGGGTGCACTCATGTGGGGCTGTTACTGGTCCTCTATTCTGTCCCATTGGTCACTGTGTTTATCCCTTTGCCAGTACCACACTCTCTTTCTACTGTAGTATGTACTAGGCCTTAATATTGGGTAGAGTGATTCTTCCCATTTTCTCCTCCTTTTTCTCAAGATTGCTCTATTTTAGGACCATATATATATTTTAGAATAAGCGTGTCTTTGTCTACCAAAACACCTTGCTGGGATTTTGATAGGAATTGCATTAAACATATAGGTCAATTTAGTGGGAAACTGACATCATTTCCTGTGGTGAGGCTACAAGAACCTTTTTGTTTTGTTTTGTTTTGTTTCCTTCTCTATTCCTATCACTGCCACCCACAGGAGAATGTCATTAGTTCATGTCTGAATTATCTGACTAACCTGATAACTTGCCTTTGGATTGTGCTGCTCGGTTGCTCCCCCATTCATCCTGCCTATTGCTGCTGAAATGATGGCCCTCGAACCCTCCTCCACAAAGTTCTTGTCTGGGAGTCTCAAATGGCTCTCTACTCAAGTTTACCCTCTCTGCAGACTCCCGAAACTTCCATTTCTCATTCATTCTTGATATACCCAGTAACTCATGACTCTGGACTTTTCTCTATTCCTAGAACTTAGTCAGGAACTCCTTCCACACTGCCAAGCTAATCTGTTTCCATTTGCTTCTACCAAGTCAAGCTCACTCCATGCAAGAAACATTCCCTAAATAACTCAGTCATCTTGCACATGCTCATATACAGTGGCACACCAGCATATCTGACATCCAGAGCACGTCCTTTTTAATACCATCTTCTTTTATGGAATGGAATTACTTTCAGTGATAAACATATAATAGTAATACAGTAATAATTGTTATTTTTATATTTTGTTCTTTAATTTTACATCAATTTACCTGCAAAGGAAAATAGAATTCTATTTTAAAAATATTCATGCTCAGTAAACTATTTCATGTATGAACTACAATTTGAACTTATGAAACAAAAATGTTATACCTTGCCATATAATATATTCTGTTTAATATAAATATTAAACAAAAATACACTCTACTTCACATTTTAAATTTTGACCACAAGTATAAACTTTAAGCAGAGAAGGCAATGGCACCCCACTCCAGCACTCTTGCCTGGAAAATCCCATGGATGGAGGAGCCTGGTGGGCTGCAGTCCATGGGGTCCCGAAGAGTCAAACACGACTGAGTGACTTCACTTTCACTTTTCACTTTCTTGCACTGGAGAAGGAAATGGCAACCCACTCCAGTGTTCTTGCCTGGAGAATCCCAGGGACGGGGAAGCCTGGTGGGCTGCCATCTATGGGGTCGCACAGACTTGGACACGACTTAAGTGACTTAGCAGCAGCAGCAGCAGCAAAAACCTTAAGTGCTCATGTAATGAATTAAATTTGTTTTCCCCCTATTTGTAATCACTGTGCTGTTGTTGTTTATATGATATCTGCTGTTTAAATGCAGGGATGTGTAAAACCACTGGGGCTGAAGACATAAATTGCACCTGAAACAAGCTCAAACTATTCAAACCAATATAAACTGTTAAAATGAGCAGCTGTAGTTGAATCCTCCTGTGTTAGGGAATGGCTGTAAAAGTTGGTGGTCTCCAAGTCAACATCCATGTAGAATACAATATTTACTAAAGGATAAGTATTAAAAATGTACTAATGTACTAAATGTTCTTGCATATGTATTATTAAAAGTCACGGTCCCTCAAATGTTAAAATAGAATCACAGCATGATTCAGCAATTCCACTCCAAGATATGTATATATACCCGAGAAATAAAAACGTACATCTGCTCAAAACCTCATACACGAATGTTGACAGCAGCATTATTCACAATAGCTGAAAAACTGGAAACAATCCAAATGTCCATCAACTGATGGATAGATAAATAAATGGTGGCATGTCCATACAAAGGAATATTACACGACAATAAAAAGGAACGAAGTACTAATACATGCTACAACTGAGTAGCCCCTGAAAACAGCCTGTTAAAAATGAAATAAAACTTTATATAGTCAAATGAGTTTCCATAGACTTTTTGTTCAGAAATCACTGTTTTTAAACTCAACCCCAGGATTCAGATTTGCTGTGCAGTTGATCAGCACAGAGCACCCTGTACTGATGAACAGTCCATAAATGTCTGCCGCTCTTTCCAAACTCCAAAACAGTAAGAGTCCCCTCTTCCCACGGCTTTGGAGACACCGATCCCGTGATTATCCCACCCTCGACACCAGCCATGGCCCAGTGCCCCTGGTCCTCTGAGTCCAGAGCCCTGTGGCAGCATGGCTACCACATATGGCCCCTCTCCTGACTGTGCCCCAAGTCTGTGGGAGCCTGTGTGTTCTCCCCCTCCACACTCTTCTCTGGTATTCCTCATCCCCCTACTCACAGTGCCACCAGCTCCAGCTCAGAATAACACATTTCCCCAGAGGCTCCCAGACCTACCCGTTACTCCACCAGCTCAAAAGAGATTTTTGTCTCCACTTTGAGGGTCAGGGTTAGCTAGCGTTTTTGGAATGCTGACTTGCCTCCTGTCAATGTCATGAACGGTGGTCAGTTCTTACTGTGCTATAAGTGCTATTTTTAAAGGACTTTCATGTACACTGCCTCCTGTAATTCTTGCACTTTTTAGGAGGTACACATTTTTCTAGCTCCTAGAACACTTTCTAGACATTTTCTCAATGTTGATGATAAAACTGAGGTTCAGAGAGGTTAACTAACTTATCCCAAATCACATAGCCAAGAAGTGAAGGAGCTATGATAGAAACCTATGGTTTCTGCTTCCTATTCCAGTTCAGTATTATACAGAGGAGTAAACCACAATGGAATTATAAGCCTGCATAACTTTTGTTGATTGGTCTTGGAGCCTAACCACCATTTTAGACCCTTTTTTTTGCCCCTCTCTCATGGGAAAATGCATTTCAAATTCCAGGCATTCAAAGTACAAGTGTTCCTCTAGAGCACAAGTCATTTTTAATTTGAGGGCTGACTTATCATCTCTCCAACCAAGTTTCATCTTTATTGATTCCATTATTACACTAGTCAGGACCCAAATGGAAGATTCAAAACAAAGACTGGAGTCAGGCTTGGGCCTGCCACTTGTTAGATGTCGCCTCAAACAAATTATGTAACTTTTTGAGCTTCAGTTTCCTCCTCTGCAGGGTGAGTTAACATTACACACATAGGATTATTAGGAGAATTAACGAATAGGCAGGCAAGTCAAGTGCCTAGGGCAGTGTTTGGCACTGAGTCCATCTGCAACAAATGTGTAATATTGTTTTAAGCGTGGAGTCAGGCTCACTACAACCCAGAATATATCCCCATTGGCCAGGAAGGACCCTTGTTTATCTTGCTGTGCAGGCAGAATTAGTAAAGATGCCTCCTTTCACTCTTAAGATGCCCCAATATGGATGATAAATTATATGGTCACCTTACCCGCAAATGGCTGGCCCGTGGGGCCCAGGGACAGTGACTTCACAAGATCATACAACTAACTCCAAGGCCAGAGCTCCCTAATTATACGAAAGTTGGGCCTGTCAGGAGCATCTCACCAGGGAGCTGAGAGCTACTGTTTGGATGTTTCCAGAAGCAAAGTTGAGGCTCTGAAGCCAGGAAGAGAGCTCACAGGGATTAGGGAGGCCAGCCAAAAGAACCGACAGTCACGCAAATGTCTGGTCAGCCAGGAGTCCTGCCAAGGAGCCAGGCCACAAGGGCAGGGTGGGGGCTAGAGAGGAGGCCAAGTCAGCAAGCCAAACAGGAGGTGAGGGTGAGCCAGGAGACAAAGTGTCAGAGATATCAGTATGAGAGGTCAGCAAGGTGCCGGAAGAGCAATGGGTCTCACTGTGCATGGAGGGGGTACCTGGGCGTTAGGCCCCCATGGTATCTGGCTCCATCCTTCCTCATCTTTAAAGGAGCTGAGGCATTGTCTAGGGCACATCTGGGTTGTACCCTCCACGACATCACATATGTGCCAGGGTTGATCAGTGATTCTGAGACTGCTGGAGGTAACAAAGACTAAACAAGTGTAGGGGGACTTTCCTGGTGGTCCAGTGGCTAAGACTCTCTTCTCCCAATTGAAGGGGCCTGAGTTTGATCCCTGGTCAGGGACCTAGATCCCACATGCTGCAACTAAAAATTATCATGCTACAACTAAAAAGATCCCATGTGCCACAACAAAGACTTGGCATTGCCAAATAAATAAATACATACTAAAAAAAAAAAAGAAAAAAAAAACCATAATGTAGGCAACACCATTTAAATCTCCCAAGGCAACGTTTCCTCCATCTGCTCATGTCAATTTGCCACATTCAATAAATAGAATTTGCAGCATATTTTAATTTTACCTGAGTACTACTCATAGAGTACTGACTTCTCATGTAAATGAGGAGTCATGATTAAAAGCCCTACTAATCAAGAGGCAAGCTTGATTAGAGAGAGGAAAAACAGGGTGGGAGTCAGAATCTGCTTCTATCTGGTTCTGGTTCTGCCTCTTTGTAACATTCATTTTATTTATTTTTTTCTTTTGAACATTTGTTTTGTACTGGGGTATAAGGAAACTTATGACCAACCTAGATAGCATATTAAAAAGCAGAGACATTACTTTGCCAACAAAGGTCTGTCTAGTCAAGGCTGTGGTTTTTCCAGTGGTCATGTATGGATGTGAGAATTGGACTTGAAGAAAGCTGAGTGCCAAAGAATTGATGCTTTTGAACTGTGGTGTTGGAGAAGACTCTTGAGAGTCCCTTGGACTGCAAGGAGACCCAACCAGTCCATCCTAAAGGAGATCAGTCCTGGGTGTTCATTGGAAGGACTGATACTGAAGCTGAAACTCCAATACTTTGGCCACCTCATGCGAAGAGTTGACTCATTGGGAAAGACCGATGCTGGGAGGGATTGGGAGCAGGAGGAAAAGGGGATGACAGAGGATGAGATGGCTGGATGGCATCACCGACTCGATGGACAGGAGTTTGGGTGAACTCCGGGAGTTGGTAATGGACAGGGAGGCCTGGCATGCTGTGATTCATGGGGTCGCAAAGAGTCGGACATGACTGAGCGACTGAACTAACCAACTAACTAATAGCTGATTAGGGTTTCCGAGGTATTGCTAGTGGTAAACAACCTGCCTGTCAGTGCAGGAGATGTAAAAGACTCGGGTTCAATCCCCGGGTCAGGAAGATTCCCTGGAGGAGGGCATGACAACCCACCCCAGTATTCTTGCCTGGAGCATCCCATGGACAGAGGGGCCTGGCGGGCTGTAGTCTATGAGGTCACAAAGAGTCGGACACAACTGAAGCAACTCAGCACACATGCATAGCCGATTAACAATATTGTGATAGTTTCAGGTGAACAGCGAAGGGTCTCTCTTTGTGACATTGATTCTTGAGATGAGTCATTTTATCTTCCTGGGCTCATTTCCCCCAATTGTCAATGAAGAAATAATTGTTGTGAAGGTAAACAGAGAGTCCTGCAATGGGAGACCTGGGTTCAATCCCTGGGTTGGCAAGATCCCTGGAGGAGGAAATGGCAACCCACTCCAGTATTCTTGCCTGGAGAATCCCCATGGACAGAGGAGCCTGATGGGCTACAGTCCATGAGGTTGCAAAGAGTCAGACACGACTGAGTGACTAAGCACATGGGTAGTCAAGCACTACAAAGACTGTGGAGTGCTATACAAATACAAGTTAGACATAGAAAGATAATCATGGGACAATTTTTTTTTCTAAAGCAGACGTTCATGATTTGTATTTAAGAAAGAAGCTCAGAAACATAACACCACATTTAAATAATATAGCTGAAAGTGAAACTGTTAGTTGCTCAGTCTTGCCCGACTCTTTGCGACCCCATGGACTGTAGCCTTCTAGGCCCCTCTGTCTGTGGAACTCTCCAGGCAAGAATACTAGAGTGGGTTGCCATTCCCTTCTCCAGAGGAACTTCCCAACCCAGGGATCAAACCCGGGTCTCCTGCATTGCAGGCAGGTTCCTTACCATCTGGGCTACTATGGAAGTCCCAAATAGCAGGTGAGGGCATCCCTGGGTGGGCTCGAACCACCAACCTTTCTGTTAACAGCCGAATTCACTGATTGCATCACAGACTCTCTTAATGAGCACAAGGTCATAATGAACAGGTTCTGTTATATTAGAATCAGGACAATTTCAAACACCAAAGAAATGCTTCTTGAATAAGTTACTGGGAGGTGCTAATCACACCTACCTTTGGAAACAGAAAACATAATATCATTCCCCAAAGTTGGGGTAGATACAGGATAATAGGCCCATACTAGAATATTAATACTAATGGAATTTCAGAGTCTACTTTTGAAGAAGGATGATCTTTTCCTTCCAACAAACACACTTGGTTTGAACCAGAATGCTGAGTTGATCTGTTCTGGCCCAATATGTCAACAGATGGAACAAGCAGCACCTTTGATCAAAGCACCATAGTGTTATAGAAGACGTGTGGGCCCTGGAATCCAATGAGCCCGGGCTCCTTTCCAAGCTGGCCCTGACTGCTTCTCTACGACTTTAGGCAAGTTATTCAGCCTCACTGAGTCTCGGTGCTGTCACCTGGAAAATGGAAGTGGTGGTAGCCACCTAATCTAGTTGCTATGAGAACTGAACTAAGTAACATCAACCACAATTCAAGTATAGTGCCTGGCACAGGGCAACAGGGGGATGGGGGGAGAAGAGATGGGGGGAACTCATTGTCCCTGTGAAAACACTTTGACCTCTGCCTTACACTGCCTGGAAGTCCGGGACCAGGACCACAGCAATTGTCTGCATACTAGTTAATGTGAGTGAGTGGTGAGACAAGGTTGCCAAAAAAGCTAACCCACCTCAGGCCTTGCAAATGGAAACATAGGGTCTGGAACATGTGTGTGTGTGTGCGCGTGCGTGTGTGTGTGTATGGGGAGCAGGGAGGGGGGAGAGAGAGACCCATGTATTCTGCTTCAATTAGACCACATCACATGTGTGTGTGTGCGTGTGTGTGTATGTGTATGTGTGTGTTGTGTGTGTGTGTATGGGGAGCAGGGAGAGGGGGAGAGAGAGACCCATGTATTCTGCTTCAATTAGACTACATCACATGTGTGTGTGTGTGTGCGCGTGTGTGTATGTGTGTGTGTGTGGTGTGTGTGTGTGTATGGGGAG
>NW_024070186.1:92494794-92549794 GCF_014754425.2 Oryx dammah
GCGTGTGTGTATGTGTGTGTGTGTGGTGTGTGTGTGTGTATGGGGAGCAGGGAGAGGGGGAGAGAGAGACCCATGTATTCTGCTTCAGTTAGACCACATCCCACATCTGGAGCTCCAGGTGCAGCTTACAAATGCCCTTCTTAAAATACAGGGCATCCAGAGGGAAGGTGATGAGGAGTCCAGTGGGTGTGAACACTGCCTCATTTGGAGAGTGGTTGGAAGAGTTGGAGGGTTAAACCCAGAAAAGACAAGTCTTAGGACAAAGTGAGAACAGTTTCCAACTAGGTAAAGGGTTTCCTGCAGAAGGTGAAGACATATTCCCGGTGAGTCTGAAGAGCAAATCAGGACCCAGAGGTAGAAATGACAGATGCACTGTGTGGCTCAAACGCAGGAGTGACTCCTGATCACCAGGAGCTCTTTACCCAGGGGAATGTCACCTCACCAACACTAGGGTCCAGGACTCCTGCCCTGGGCATGAGGGTGATTAACTGCCCTTAGAGGGCCTGTCTGAGTCAACTGGCCCTTAACACGGTCCTGGATCTTATAATCCTGTTATAATTTTTTTTGGTCTTATGAAATCATATTTTATAAATCTTGATTTTTAAAAAACGGTTAATTAAGGTGGTTATGCCTGAAGACATGTTAAAAGTCAGAGGAAATAGTGAATATGTTGAGCTGTTTTCCTTTCATTATCAGATTCAGAACACTTTTGATGATTTCCATTCCAGTCTGGAATTAGAGAATAAATATTTTCTGAAGTTTCCAGGCACCATATACATACCTCTCCTGACTCCTCCTTCCCAGTCAGAAATCCATCCTAGAGTCAGAGACCTGTTTGTTTGGGTTTTTTTGCGGGGGGGGGCCACACTCGGAGACGTGTGAACTTAGTTCCCAATCAGGGGTCAAATCCACGCCCCCTGCAGTGGAAGCACAGTCTTAACCACTGGACCTCCAAGTCAGAGTCCTATTTATTATTGCTTCATCTGAAAGTCAAATTATTTTTAAGTTTAAAATCTAAAACTAGTATATATCACTATCCTTAAGCCTTTTTAGTTTTAGTCTTCTTTCTCCAATTGTTCTAAAGTTCACAACGTATTTGTACAGAACACTAAACACACACACACAGAAGGAAACTGATTAAAGGGCCAATTTTGACCCTCTTTTCTCCCCCCAAATACAACAGTTTTTAAATCTCAAGCATGGACTGCTATACACGTTCAATTCAGTGCTCACACAATGTTCAACTATTCCACATGGGACCCTGGGGCTAAAGGCAATCTGGGAACCCTGAGTTCCTAGCCAAGCACCCCTTGAACTCATTTGGGCAGGGGCAGACCATCAGAAGTGGACATTTGAAACATGTCAGCAGTTTCAGAGGAGCACCCAATGACATTTTAATCTGAAAAATTATAAACAACCCCACTCCCACCACCAGCCCAGCCACCTCCCAAGGAATGTGCAACGTGGCGGATCTGAAGGAGCCGTTGATAAGCAGAGCAGCTTTAAAGTGCCCTGGTGAGGCGGGAGCTTGACAGCAGAGATTATTTCTGATGCTTTCAAAGGCGCACACTTTATAAACGTATTGCGCGTACATGGCACAGATCTGTTTCTATGCATGGCATATATACATGACTGCTGTTTAAAAGCATTTCAAAGCTCATTTAGCAACGGCTTCCCCTAAGTGGTGTGGGGTGAAAGATGGAGAGATAGAGAAGGCCAGGCCTCTCCCCAAAGTATTATGCTACAGATGCCCTATCTGCCAGCGACTTCCACACCATCTCCATCTTACTCATTTGACAGATGAGGAAACCGGGATTCCAAGAGAGGAGGTGTTAAGGTTGTCAGAAAGTTAAGGCTAGGCCCAGGTTTTCTGATTCTAAGACGAGAGTTTATTATGTGATGGTGGAAAGAAAATATCCATACTGTAAACCACAAGGCAATGCTAAAAACAGGCAAAGCCACTGGGGGCCGGGAGCCCTGGTTTTCATCCCAGGGGGCACACCCTGCCCCATTTTTTGGCTGCTGCAATACAGACCACGGGGTTCTCACCCGGGTCACAGGAACAGTCATGCTGCTGGCATGCAATGCAGGGTCGTTCCTATGAAGCCAGCGGGCTGAACTGCTGGCATCACCCTGCCTGCAGAGTAGAATGAGCCCTACATCGCTCAACCTCTGGGGCAGCCCTGGCTTCTCCATGACTGCTGTTTCCATCCACTAAGGATATGAAGAAGCAAATGGGAAAAGACACAAACCCCATTCCCTACATTTTGCCAGTGTGTAGTCTTGCCTTCCAGCTTGGTTTACTCCTTTCCTGAAGGCTCGGCCCAGAGTACTAAACAGAGCAGTTATTAGCTCAGTTCAAACATCAGTCAGTTGAGTGGAAACACCCAGCAAACCAGTTGGATTTATGAAGCAACTGGCAGAGTCGCTGATGACAGTGGAAAAGCCACTGGCCTTAGACACAGCCTCTCTTCTCCACTGCGACTCCCTCAGTGTCTATGTTTGTTTATGCAGATGGGGTCTTCATGTACTGGCTTCTGGGCCCCATCAAGGACCCACACAATGAAGCCTGGGGACACTGTGGACACGGCGCAGTCCCAGAACAGTCTGTCCTTTCACTGGCCGTGGTGGCATGAGCGCAGCTTTGTGAGCGGGCATGCAGGGCATCCTCTGACTGCTAGCCAAGCCGGGCTTCCAAGTTCCCCACTGTAACCTTGGATACGGCAGGGTGGGGGTGGCAAGGCCCTGTGAGGGGCCTTTGTTTGTCACTGGAGGCTCCTCAGAAGGCGGACATGGATGGCTGGGCTCTAGGCCTGGCAAAGAAGGAGGGAAAAGAATGGGAAAGAGGAAACAGAAGTGCTGCAGGCCGATGATAAAAGGACCCCGGTGGGGACAGATCCACTGCTTGAAGCTCTCCGTGTCTCCAGCTCCCCCTTAACACCTTTTGGTTCCGCTCAGCTGCTCCCACGCCCACAGGCTGCAAGGACTTTACACAGGAGGACCAGGAGGGGCCCGTGGTGTTTGCTCAGCACATGCACACAGTTCTGGCCTGCGGTGGCACCTCAGGCAACCCTGGGGTACTCAACACAGGCTCCAGTGGCTCCAGAGACTAAGCAGCAGAGAATGGTGAACTGGGTGACCATCTGCCATCATGATCTTAAAAGACACTGAAGTGGCAGGGACCCTGAAGTCTTGAGCTCAGGGTAACTTTCGGGGATTCTGCACCCTGGGCCCATATTCTCAGACAAACTTCCTTGTCATAGGGATTTTAGGTGCCTTCCAAGGTGCTGAGGCATACAGTGATCATGTCATGACATCCCATCATGGGTGATTAAGTTGTCCCACAGAAATTTCTTGGAATAATGATGATCATTATTTTTCCAGGAGCTATCATTTCAAGCATCTATATATGCCAGACATCTACATGTACGATTTTATTTCCTCTCCCCAACCATGCTGAAAAGTGGGTATTATAATCCTCTTTAATAAATGAGAAAACAGAGGTTCAGAGGTTAAGCCTGCACAAGTAGGAAGGGGCAATGGTAGCTTGTCTGTCTGATCTCAAAGCTTGTAACTTTATGATAAACATAGATGAGAAAGTAATGAGCAGATGCCACATTCAATTTTAAAACATCTTATACATTGTCTAGGGGCTTCTGTGGTGACTCAGCTGGTAAATAATCTGCCTGCAATAAAGGTGACTGCCCACAGTGCAGGAGATACAGGTTCAATCCCTGGTTCTGGAAGATCCCTGAAAGAAGAAATGGCAACCCACTCCAGTATTTTTGCTTGGGCAATCCCATGGACAGTGGAGCCTGGTGGCCTACAGTCCATGGAGTTGCAAAGGGTTGGACACGACTTAGCAACTAAACCACTATGCATTGTCTATTGCCATATAATGGGTATTCAATTTAGAGTATCACTTTTTCATTTCCAAGGGCACAACTCAGTTCCCTGCTGCTTATACCAGCCAGGGAGCACAAGATGTCCAAAGTGTGATGTGGACACTGGAATCTCTCCGGCGGCATTGCTAGAAGCACAGTGTCTAGAAAGAGGGAGAACACCACTCAGGCTCCTCAGCTGACGCCTGGCACATCAAGTCTCTTTTGGAGCAACACAGTATAAGAGGGGCACAGGCAAACTGGGCCAGGTTCAAGAAAGTCTACTTTGAAGGACCCAAAATAATGTCCTATGCAGAAAAACAGAGGATCTGAGTTCTGTTGGCTTGGGAAAGAGTTGGAGTTTCTGGCAACACATAGGAGCTGCAGTGGTGAGGAGGAGAAGGGATAGAGTAGAGATCTTCAAACTTTGCAATGCTGTGCAGAAGAAGGCAGTTCTCCAGTGCAATCGTAACAGGCAGTCAGTTCTTTATGCTTGTAAAACTAGTGTGAGGATGTTGCTGACTGCTCGACAGTAGGCGGGGTTTCCAATGTGCAGCACTGTTCACAGACAGATGCGTCTGCTTTGTGAGGTAAGTTTACCACCACTGGAGCAAGCAAGCATCCATGACCTTCAAAGTAACTTATTCAGTCACTCAGTCGTGTCTGACTCTTTGCAACACCATGGACTGTAATCCGCCAGGCTCCTCTGTCCGTGGAATTTTCCAGGCAAGATTACTGGAGTGGATTTAAAGTCACTTTGTACCCCTAAATCCCACAATTAATTCATAAATATCCTCTCAGATCTTATATTTATCCCTCCTAGTATTTCATGGCATTTATTATATTTGGTGGACTTTACTTGAATTAATTGTATTTGTAAATACTTCAACATGAAATTAATAATTGATGGTTTTATGAAGAATCTTTAAAGAAATTTTTTTCCCAGATACTTGACCCTTTTTAATCAGCCAAACATTTAATCCTAGATTCATAATCCAGGACATCTGAAACAGATCTCTTGTCCACCAGGGAATGTAATTTATCTTTATGAGCACATTATTCCAAATTTTCCTACCTAGTGACCATCATTTCAAATACCATCATCATTTCCCCTTCTAAAAAGGGAACAGTAGCAAGATAGACTCTTTTGGCTTTTTCTGCCCTTGAATGTTGAATTTACTGTTTTGGCAATAGCACTGTATACATATTCAATTCAGTTCATTCACTCATTCAATAAGCATTTCTGGAGTGTCTAATATTGTTCCAGGCCCAGATAAGACAACAATGAATAACATAGATGAAATTCTCTGTTACTGTGGAGCTGCCTTTTAATGGAGGAGACAGATACTAGGCAAGATAAAAAAGTAAATATGTACATGATAAAATATCTTACATGGTTCTCTTTAGATGTACTAAGTGAAGGTGAGAGTTGCTCAGTTGTGCCCAACTCTTTGCGACCCCATGGACTATACAGTCCATGGAATTCTCCAGGCCAGAATACTGGAGTGGGTAGCCTTTCTCTTCTCCAGGGGATCTTCCCAACCCAGGGATCGAACCCAGGTATCCCACATTGCAGGTGGATTCTTTACAGGCTAAAGAAAAGAATAAAGCAGGAAGAGGTGTGTGGGTTGTTATTGTTTAGTTGCTAAGTTGTGTCTGACTCTTTTGTGACCCATGGGGCTGTAGCCCACCAGGCTCTTCTGTCCATGGGATCTTCCAGACAAGAATACTGGAGTGGGTTGCCATTTCCTTCTCCAGGGGATCTTCCCGACCCAGGCACTGAACCCTCATCTCCTTCCTGGCAGGCAGATTCTTTACCACTGAGCCACCTGGGAAGTCTGAAGTGTGTGGGAGGGGTGAGTAAAGGAGGATATTTCTGTTTAAATAGATGGCCAAGTCTCTTTACATATATTTAAACAGTGGGAGCCCCACTAAGGAAGGTGACAGTTGAGTTTAAAGTCTCATAGGAAGTGAGTGAGTGAGCAAGGTAAGTATATTAGAAGAACATTTCAGGCAGAGGGAATAGCACGCAGAGAGGAAAACCGTCAGTCATGCTCTGGACACTTGCTGAAGTTTTAGCATCAAGTGAGACAAAAAGAAGTACAATACAGGGCTCTGCACAAAGGGGCTGAAGAGGAGAACACATCTGCACCTGAAACAATAAGCAGTCAACTGCCAAGGGCTAAGCTGCAAGTATCTGAAAAACTTCCCTTTAGTTACACTGGACCAGCCATTGTCCCCCAAGTACCCTCACACGCCTCCACCTGCAGGCCTCTGATGGCCCACCACCCAGGCCAAGTGCTCTTCCCAGCCCAGCCTGAACTCATCCTCCTCCAAGGAGCCCTTCCGGGCCATTGGACTGTCTGACTCTTAAACAATAGCAGCCCTCACCCTCCACCTAACTGCATCGGAACTCCAACCTTCACAAGACCCACAGGTGATTCCTGCACACACTGAAGTCTGATGAGCTCTCAGCCACTCATCTTCAAATGTGGCTGCACCCTGTAAAACCCTGAGGAACTTTAAAAAAATACCAATGCCTGCTTCCACCTTCACAGATGCTGATTTAGTCAGCATGGGGTGAGAGTAGGCCACTGAGAATTTTTTAAACTTCCCAGGTTTGATGCTAATATGCTGCAAAGTTTGAGAATTGCTGGTAGCTCTTCTCTCATTTCCCTCAACGTCCTCTCCCCACGGTTTCTCCCTGGCTGTCGAACAGCACGCCCCCAGTCTTGAGGTGGATTCTTAGGCATGTGGCACCAGAAGTGGCTTCCCCTCTACCCGTTATCCCCTGGCTCAAGTGCCCTGTACCCGCCTCCCTCGTGGAGGACTGCACAGAGTGAAGAAGACAGCTGAAGGAGGCAGGAGGGCAGTGGGAGGGGAAACTGAGCAGACTCCCCACCCAGCAATGTGGCCTTAGGCAAGCCGCTTAAATTCCTTCTCTGTATAGTGTGAGCAACAATACGTCTGCCTCCTGGAGTCACAGGATCTTGGGGAATGTCAACAGAGGTCATGTGTTAAAAGTGTTTTTAAAATCGGAGGATACTAATATGCCTGAACGAGCATCAAAGAATTGATGCCTTTGAACTATGGTGCTGGAGAAGACTTGAGAGTCCCTTGGCCTGCAAGGAGATCAAACCAGTCAATCCTAAAGGAAATCAACCTGAATAATCATTGGAAGGACTGATGCTGAAGCTGAAACTCCAATACTTGGCCACCTGATGCAAAGAGCTGACTCATTAGAAAAGACCCTGATGCTGGGATAGATTGAAGGCAGGAGGAGAAGGGGACGACAGAAAATGAGACAGTTGGATGGCATCACCGACTCAATGGACATGAGTTTGAGCAGGCTCTGGGAGATGGTGTGGAGAAGGCAATGGCAACCCACTCCAGTACTCTTGCCTGGGAAATCTCATGGACGGAGGAGCCTGGTAGGCTATAGTCCACGGGGTCGTGAAGAGTCGGACACGACTGAGAGACTTCACTTTCATGCATTGGAGAAGGAAATGGCAACCCACTCCAGTATTCTTGCCTGGAGAATCTCAGGGACGGAGGAGCCTGGTGGGCTGCCATCTGTGGGGTCGTATAGAGTTGGACACGACTGACGTGACTCAGCAGCAGCAGCAGCTGTGAGATGGTGAAGGACAGGGAGGCCTGGCTGCTGCAGTCCATGGGGTCGCAAAGAGTCTGACACAACTGAGCAACTGAACAGTGTGCCTGAGAACTGGTGGGACATCCCAGCGAGGAGTCTTAGGGTGTTCATTTCCAACTTAAAAAAATCTGCCTTTCTCCCACTTCCCAAATCTAAGCAAACAATTTTAAGCAAAGTTTGATTTTTAACATCCCAAAGGAACGGGTATGACTGTGCAGTGTCTGTACTGATGTGGCTAAGTGCCATTCAACAGATCTCAATAGACCTCACTGCACCATCAGTGACCAGAAGGCAGTAATTCTGTGGCTTGAGGATATTTTAATTGTCACCAAACACCCTGTGAGTGTTCGATAAATATTAACCAATGAGGCCCAATTTAAGATGGTAAGACGTAAGATCACAATACATTTCTACCGAAAACTATGACTTAGTGCTTACCCACATGCCCTATTTTCAAGTTTTAAGGAAAAGCATAGCATCTTCATTAGTCATTCTGCTAATGTGTAAACTGAAAGACCAAAAGACCCTGGCACATTCGAAATAGGTTCTCTGTTTTACTGAAAGGAGAGGTCCACCAAAAGTTAGGTTAATTGCCAAATGCCAGAAGTTAAGAACAGATACAACTGTAATGCCTTTAACCAGACCAAGCGCTAGCTGTGGAGAAAGTCCAGAAAGGCATCTTTGCCCAAACAGATTTTCCTCACATCCCTCCTTAGAAATTCTTTGAGGACTTCCCTAGTGGCGCAGTGGATAAGAAGGTGCCTGCCAATGCCAGGGACACAGGTTCTACCCCTGGTCTGGGAAGATTCCACATGCTGAGTAACAACTGAGCCTGCGCCACAACCACTGAAGCCTGCATACTCTAGGGCCTGCGAGCCGCAACCAACGAGCTCCTGTGCCGCAACTACGGAAGGCCACTGGCCCTAGAGCCAGCAAGTGGCAACTAGAGCCTGTGCCCCGTAACAAGAGAAGCCACCACAATGAGAAGCCTGTGCACTGCCTGGAGGAGAAGGCCCTGCTCGCGGCAACTAGAGAAAGCCCACATGCAGCAACGAAGACCCAACACAACCCAAAACAAAGCAGTGTGTACATGTCAAAAAAAAGAGAGAGAGAAATTCTTTGAGGTTCTCATTCTGGCAGTTTCTTTGAATAGATACAAATGCCCATGGGAGGGGCAATAAAAAGGTCCCACCGTCTTGGTTTGAACCAGATGTTGAACAGAACAACGGTGCCTGATTTCTGGTTTTCACAAATCAATTATAAATTATTTCAGAGGATTCACATAGGTTCACTGATTCTGTATTTTTCTGAGAGAGGACATCAACTAAAAACAATAATAAAACATTATTATTCCATAGTAGAATGGACAGTTCAAAGTAAATAAAGTTTTAAAGAACATGATTTCAGAATAAAGGACTGTTTTCAAGAAAGGCCAGTTGAAGTCTTAAAACTGTGATGATACCACAGATAAATGCGTTACATAGTCCATACTTTTCCTAGGGCTCTGCCTGTGTGCTAGGAGGATTTGAAGTAAATTAAAAATATTTAATGTCCTGAAGATGGATGGGAGCTAAAGAAGGTGGCATGTTCTTAAAAGGTGGAAACAAAGAACAGAAAAAACTCTACAGCATTCATTTTGCCTCAGACTACATACAGATACGGAGAAGGCAATGGTACCCCACTCCAGTACTCTTGCCTGGAAAATCCCATGGGTGGAGGAGCCTGGCGGGCTGCAGTCCATGGGGTCGTTAAGAGTCGGACACGACTGAGTGACTTCACTTTCACTTTTCACTTTCATGCATTGGAGAAGGACATGGCAACCCACTCCAGTGTTCTTCCCTGGAGGATCCCAGGGATGAGGGAGCCTGGTGGGCTGCCGTCTATGGGGTCGCACAGAGTCGGACACGACTGAAGTGACTTAGCAGTAGCAGTAGCACATACAGATAACAGAGAAGATAGCAGATAACAGAGTCCAACCACATTGGACTCGCATGGAACTTGATCACTTTTAAAAAGCAAGGATGGCAGGAACCTCACATATTTGAAGAAAGGCGACTAAGAATAGCAGAATGTCCCTGGTGTCAATTTTCCTTTTTCATTCATGAGTGTACCTTCTCTGTCTCTTCGGGGGTCCCACCTGGAGGGAAGGGCAAGGATGAAGGAGAGGGCACGTGGAAAAAACAGCATCAATAGTCCAAACCTACATTGTTATTTGTTGGTCAGTCTCTCAGTCATATCTAACTCTTTGCGATCCCATGGACTGCAGCATACCAGGCTTCCCTGTCCTTCACTCTCTCTCGGAGTTTGCTCAAATTCACTTTCATCAAGTTGGTCTTGATACCCAGCCATCCTCTGTCGCCCTCTTCTCCTCCTGCCCTCAGCCTTTCCAAGCATCAGGATCTTTTCCAGTGAGTCGGCTCTTTGCATCAGGTGGCCAAAGCACTGATGCTTCAGCATCAGTCCTTCCAATGAATATTCAGGTTGATTTCCTTTAGGATTGACTGGTTTGATCTCCTTGCTGTCCAAGAGACTCTCAAGAGTCTTCTCTAGCACCACAGTTCCAAAACATCAATTCTTTGGTGCTCAGCCTTCTTTCTGGTCTAGCTCTCATATCTGTACATGACTACTGGAAAATCCATAGCTTTGACTATATGAATCTTTGTTGGCAAAGGGCTATCTTTGCTTTTTTAATACACTGTCTAGGTTTGTCATAGTTTTTCTTCCAAGGAGCAAGCGTCTTTTAATCTCATGGCTGCAGTCACCATCTGTAGGGACTTTGGAGCCAAATTACATATATTAGTATGTATTAAAATGCCAGGCTAGGAGAGCAAAAGAAAGTCTCTCACTATAGCTGAAGACTAAAGTTCAGCTCAGTTCAGTCGCTCAGTTGTGTTCGACTCTTTGCGACCCCATGAACCGCAGCACGCCAGGCCTCCCTGTTCATCACCAACTCCTGGAGTTCACTCAAACTCATGTCCATAGAGTCGGTGATGCTATCCAGCCATCTCATCCTGTCATCCCCTTCTCCTCCTGCCCCCAATCCCTCCCAGCATGAGTCTTTTCCAATGAGTCAACTCTTCTTGTGAGGTGGCCAAAGTATTGGAGTTTCCCCTTTAGCGTCAGTCCTTCCGAAGAACACCCAGGACTGATCTCCTTTAGAATGGACTGGTTGGATCTCCCTGCAGTCCATATAATAAAGTTAGTCCCTCCCTTTGAAAGGAAGGATACGAATCACAGAAATGATGTAAACATTTTCTGGTAAAGATTCGATCCATTTGCCTAGACCCTGAAGCCCAGAGGACCTGCCCAAGAGCCTCCAGCCAGTGAGATCCAGCCTGGACCCCTGTTCTGCCCCAGATGGCCAGGCCACGCCAGGCCTTGGGCCAGCCCCCACTGGTGTTTCCACTGGCTTCCCTCTATCAATTGATAATATATCACATGAGGCAATTAAAACAATTTCCTAAAGTTCTGATGCATCTCCTCTCATTTTTCCTTTCCTGTTATCTGACGGGTTTTCCTTCTTCCTGTGTGTGGTTAAGAAAACAAACAAATAAAAGCCCATTTTGGTGTTCAGGGCCTCCCTCCGTTCTTGCTCTGTGTGCGGGTGGGCTCCATGGCCCTGGGGGTGAGGATCCCACTCTCTGCCGAGGCCTCACCGACCGGACGTGAGCTCCAGGGACCTCGTGAAAGGCCCTGGAGATGGGGCCTCTGGTTGCCCGGGGATCCCCGCTTCCTCCGGGGAAGGCGGCGGTGCCCAGGGGTCCGCCGGACGTCGGGTGACTCAGTGCGGTTCGAGGCGTCTGGGAAGCTTGGAAAGGCGCGCGGGGGCGCAGAGCTTTCCCCACAGCCGCAGGGGGTCAGGTTCCCAACCCTAAAGAGGATCAGAAACCCGTGGGCGGAGTGGCGGGAGAGGAAGTCGTGGCGCGGGGAGAAGGCAATGTCATTGTTCCTTCCGAGAGGGATCCGAAGGAACGTGGCCTTAACTATATAGTAAAGATGAAGATGCCGCCCGAAGGGGTACCGAGGGCGGCTGGGCGCTCTCGGGTCCCAAGGGCTTTGGGGGCGGTGACCCTCTTCGGCGGGCAGGACGGGGGGAGGGGGCAGGGCTGCGATGTGGATTGGAGAAGGGGGGGGCGGGCACGGGGAAGGGGAGGAGGTTGCAGGACCCAGCTGCCTGCGGCCGGCTGGGCCTGTCCCACCCCAGACAAGGTGCCCGGAGCGGGTCTCACCTAAACCCAGGTGAGCAAGCAAACGACAGAGGAGCAGGCCGAGAGGGAAATGGAGTGGAGTGAGTGCTCCGCCGGAAAAAACCCTCCTCGTAGATCCCCTTCTCTGCCCGTCCTTCCCAGACTAGCGGGCTCCCCTCAGAGATGCCTTTGTTTTCCACGTCGGCCTCCCAGCACTGGGGTGGGCGGCTGGGGACACAGATGGCTGGGCAGGACGGTCGGAGTGGAAACAAAGATGGAGCTGGCGGGCACGGGGTGGGGGCATCCAAGGAACACAGCCGGCCAGAAGGAGAAAGGGGACCAGGAGGGGTGAGGGGTGAAAAGCTCAACCACCAGGCAAGACAAGTTTATAAGCAAAATATTACGCCCCCTCCCCCAAACGTGTAAGATGGGGCAGGGTTGTCACTGTGGGTTAGGCACTTGAATTGCATTATCTCTATTTACACTTATCTCTGAAAGATAAATGCTATTAGGCCATTACAGAGACAGGGAAAAGCTACTAGTCTCAGGCCCCAGCCTCCAGAGGTCAAGCACCCCTACCCCCACTCTTGCCTTTGCTCAAGTCTGCATATATGAATCAGTAATCACTGGCCTGCTCCCTGCCCCACCCTTTTATTAGTAGTTTGAGTTCCTTTACTCCCAACCAAAAAAGTCGTGACTAATAATACACCTTATAATCCAGTAATTTTACTTCTAGGAATCTCCTCCAAAGAAATATTATAACCAAAGAGCCATATGCCTTGAAATATTCACCGTGGCCTTTTTTATAATATATATATATATATATATATATATATATATATATATATATATAATCTAAATGTCAGTATGGGGAGGAGTAAATAAACTGGTACATTTATATGATAAAATATTACAGAGCCTTGAAATAATGTTAAAAGTATAGTTTGATAACTAGAATAAAGACAAGTTATAATGCTAAGGGAGAAAGCAAGATACATTAGATATATGCAATATACAATTATGTGGAAAATATACATAGAAAAAAAAAAATCCTGGAAGGATTTGTGTGGTAAGATTAACTCAAGCACTTTTTTCTTTCTAAAACACTTAAATATTTTCCAGTTTCTGTACAATGATGATAAGCATGTACCATCAATTTTAATATTGAATATTTCAAAAGCTTTTATCTCTGTAAGATATATATAATGTATGTTTTATGAATATATATATTCTTAAATATAAATATATATATAGTAGCAATTTCATTTATATATATATGAATAGGAAGTCACCAGACCTGGGTGAAAGAAGGTAAGAGGTACTTGAGCAATTTTTCTATTAAATGAAAGATTTTCCATAATTTAAAGGGTATGTGGGAGTTAATGGGGATGGGTAATTTAAAAATTTTTTAAATTGAAATATAGTTATTTATAATTTTGTACCAATCTCTACTGTACCACAAAGTGACTCAGTTATACCAATTTAAGATTCTTTTTTAAACATATTCTTTTCCATCATGGTTTATCACAGGATATTGAATATAGTTTCCTGTGCTATACTGTAGGACCCTATTGTTTATCTATCCTATATATAATGGTTTACATCTGCTAACCCTAAATTGCCAGTCCTTCCCTTGGCAACCACAAGTCTGTTCTCTGTGAGTCTGTTTCTGTTTTGTGGTTAGGTTCATTCATGCTATAGTTAGATTACACATATAAGTGATATCATATGGTATTTGTCTTTTTCTTTCTGACTTCACTTAATCTCTAGTTGCGTCTTGTTGCTGCAAATGGCATTATTTCATTCTTTTTCATGGCTGAGTAGTATTCTATTGTATATATGTACCACATCTTCTTTATCCATTCATCTGTCAATGGGCATTTGGGTTGTCTTCATGTCTTCTTCCACTGGAGAAAGAAATGGCCACTCACTCCAGTATTCTTGCCTAGAGAATCCCATGGACAGTGGAGCCTGGCAGGCTACAGTCCACGGGGTCAAAAGAGTTGGACACGACTTAGGAACTAAACCCCCACCACCATGTCTTGGTTATTGTGAACAGTGCTGCTATGAACATAAGGGTCATGTATCTTTTTGAATTATAGTTTTGTCCTATAGGAATGGGATTGCTAGATCATATGGTAATTCTATTTTTAGTTTTCTGAGGAACCTCCACACTCTTTTCCATAGTGGCTGCATAGCTGCACCAACTTACATTCCCACCAACAGTGTAGGAGGGTTGGGTTGTGGGGATATATAGCTCAGGGGTAGAGAATCTGACTGCAGTGTAGGAGGGTTCAGGAATGGGACAATTTTTATGCATCCAATACACTAATGAAAGGGAAGGGCATGCCTTTGGTGGATGAGAGGAGGGACAAATATCTGAGTATTAGAATACACAAAAAGGAAATGATGTGATTGTAGCTGATTCCTGATTGGCAAGGACATGCCGATTCATGGGCGGAAGGGAGCAAGATTGGAATACAACTTTTAATGGCAAAGGAAAGAATACATTCTAAACATACTTAGGAGGAGATAAGGGAGTCAATGGTAAGGTAATGGCACCACAAAAAATTCTTTTACAATAAATGTATTTATCAGGAGAATAGTTTCTAATCATGGAGATTAGATGTTCAAAAGGAACTCAACATGTTTCTGTTTAGTCCATGGCTGTTGATAGCAGTATTTTATATCTCAACTCAAGCAGATGATTATGGGTTGGGAAATGCTTTTAGAAAGGCTTAACAAAATGGGCTCCCTTATTATAGCCCATTCCTTTTCTATGGGGAGAGGAATAGGAAACAACCAAGAAGGCTTCAGGTCTGCGTGCTGTGTGTTCCTGAGATCCTTATGCAGCAGTGAAAATATAAAGCAGGTTTCCTTTGGTTTTGTGTGAGGATCTGGTAGAATGAAGACTACAGAAGTATCCTTCAAGTAATTTAACACTAGATATTGCGTGAAAACAATTGATGGATCTGAAATTATATTAGGTAGAAGGCAAAGCTCTTGTTTAGGGATGGAAATGTAGGATTCCTTGAGTAGTAAATAAGGAATTTACCAAACCATACACAGAAAGCTCTCTGTCTGGGTTTAATGATGCCCTTGGATGATTCTAGTTCCCCTCCCTTGATTCTCCCCCTGTCAGGGGAGATTCCTTGCTGATCTCATCATGTGGACTATTTCTCATTTCCCTCCCATCTAATGAGGTGGAAAGACCCACTCAGTTCAGGGCTAGAATCTAGACCTTCATGGATTGACTCTTCCTCTAACAACACTACAGTCTCCTCAGTATCATCATCCTCCAGCCTCCCCAGCTGAATCACTCTATCTCCATTAATCTGATCTAACGGACTAGATTATAGTATGCAGGAAGAGCCAAATCATGGTTCTTTTCAAACTTTTACAATTAAATGCTAACTAAAGATAGGAGACAGGATGTTTTGGTACTAGGTCAATGTTAGAGTATCTACAAACATTTGTATATCTATTTCTGCTTTACTGACTATGCCAAAGCCTTTGACTCTGTGGATCACAATAAACTGTGGACAATTCTGAAAGAGATGGGCATACCAGACCACCTGACCTGCCTCTCGAGAAACCTGTATGCGGGTCAGCAAGCAACAGTTAGAACTGGACATGGAACAACAGACTGGTTCCAAATAGGAAAAGGAGGATGTCAAAGCTGTATATTGTCACCCTGCTTATTTAACTTCTACGCAGAGTACATCATGAGAAACGCTGGACTGGAAGAAACACAAGCTGGAATCAAGATTGCCGGGAGAAATATCAATAACCTCAGATATGCAGATGACACCACCCTTATGGCAGAAAGTGAAGAGGAACTAAAAAGCCTCTTGATGAAGGTGAAAGAGGAGAGTGAAAAAGTTGGCTTAAAGCTCAACATTCAGAAAACGAAGATCATGGCATCTGGTCCCATCACTTCATGGGAAATAGATGGGGAAACAGTGTCAGACTTAATTTTGGGGGGCTCCAAAATCACTGCAGATGGTGACTGCAGCCATGAAATTGAAAGACGCTTACTCCTTGGAAGAAAAGTTATGACCAACCTAGGTAGTATATTCAAAAGCAGAGACATTACTTGCCGACTAAGGTCCGTCTAGTCAAGGCTATGGTTTCTCCTGTGGTCATGTATGGATGTGAGAGTTGGACTGTGAAGAAGGCTGAGTGCCGAAGAATTGATGCTTTTGAACTGTGGTGTTGGAGAAGACTCTTGAGAGTCCCTTGGACTGCAAGGAGATCCAACCAGTCCATTCTGAAGGAGATCAGCCCTGGGATTTCTTTGGAAGGAATGATGCTAAAGCTGAAGCTCCAGTACTTTGGCCACCTCATGCGAAGAGTTGACTCATTGGAAAAGTCCCTGATGCTGGGAGGGATTGGGGGCAGGAGGAGAAGGGGACGACAGAGGGTGAGATGGCTGGATGGCATCACTGACTCGATGGATGTGAGTCTGAGTGAACTCCAGGAGATGGTGATGGACAGGGAGGCCTGGCATGCTGCGATTCATGGGGTTGCAAAGAGTTGGACACGACTGAGCGACTGAACTGAACTGAACTGAAACATTTGTTGGTTAAATGAAGAAATAGGGAGCATGGTGTTTGGGTTGCATATGACCTTGTATGGGTACTTAGATAGAAGATAGGAACTGTCTTCTTTGCTATCCTGCAATTCACATAATATAGCAAAATTCATCGTCTTAAAAAGCCTTATGCTACAATGTACAATGATTTCTTAATACTGTCCATCAAAAAAAAAAAGCAGCAGAGAAATCATCTTATTTAAAAAATAAAAAATAAAATAAAAAATAGAATAGTGGAACAGAAAGCATTTCTGTTTACTTTGTTTGGTGTTTAAAACCCAAACACCAAAAAAAAAAAAAAAAAAAACCAAACATAAGCACTTGTATGATACTTGGACTCACAAAATGAAAGAACTTTTTGACCCAGTCCTTAAAACAAACAAAAAAACCTTCTCAAGTCAGTTCAGTTCAGCTCAGTCGCTCAGTCATGTCCGACTCTTTGCAACCCCATGGACTGCAATACTCCAGGCCTCCCTGTCCATCACTAACTCACGGAGTTTACTCAAACTCATGTCCATTGAGTCAATGATACCATCCAACCATCTAATCCTCTGTTGTCCCCTTCTCCTACCGCCTTCAATCTTTTCCACCATCAGGGTCTTTTCAGTCCTTAAAACAAACAAAAAAACCTTCTAGAGTATGTTTTATAAAAATATGTGCTGAAATCCAGAAAGTGCTTTTATCTCATAGCACCCATACCAAAGATTAATCTCTGTGGTTGGGGTTCTGGTCGGGGTATGTCTGAGCCCAGCTTTGGAATCTTCTTCAGTTAGAACATCTGCTCCACAGTTGTTAATGTTTGTTTGGTATTGCCCCAAAGAAGGGAAGAATTTTTTAACAATGAGTCCCAAGATAGACTAGATCAGCAGCATAGCTTATTTTGAAAAGGAATTTTGGGGGGAGCAATGTGACCTGTATGTAAAAAAAAAAAATAATAACAGGCATGTTGTTGGACCAAGAGGTGGATGTCCATCCAATACTGGAATGTAGCTTAGCTTGTTTTCATCACTTCTCACATTTATTTCCCAGAAATATTTGCTCATTGAATTTACTACTTGACACCAGCTGAGCTTATTTTTAAAATCTTTTAGATAGAGATTTGAATGTTTAACTCAAAATAAGTCATAAACGAGAGACGGCATTTAATTAAGAGTACACAAGTATAAAAAAGTCCTAGTTGTCTTAAGAAGTCTAAATAAAATATGTAAATAATCTGTTTCATTTGGAAATTTGGTGTGTTAGCCAAGAAAAAAAGGAAACATCATTTCTTTAGGCCCTGTGAAACTAGTTAATCGTGAAGTAAAATGTTTCATTTTTCTAAATAATGCAAGGTTCATGAAAAATCAATCTTACCTGCATTGGCAGAGTGGAAAAGTTACATTCAAGGCAAAATTCAAATTATTAGGTGATGTATTTTTTTAAAAGATTAGAGTGAAACTCCTCTGTCAGTAATGTTATCTTTATTCTCATCATTATTCAAGAGTTCCAATGGAGGTAGTTTATGTCCATTTTAAATTCTACCTGGTGAAAAACCATTGAGACCTAGCATTTGAAAACTATAGAAACAGCTGGGTTTAGTTTCAAGCTTCAAAATTAAAATGAAAGAGGGAAAGACCCTAATCCTTCAACCATCTGTTCAAAGAACACTGAAAAAAAAAAATGATGATAGAGTCTTCAGCTGGGGAAAAACAATGGCCTCTTAACTGAAATCTGAAAGTCCCTTCCTATTCGTGGTTTCAGCCATCCACACAGCATCCCTGTGAGGTCTGTGAAACAAATATTTACACTTCCCTGGTGGCTCAGTGGTAAAGAATCCTCCCACAATGCAGAAGACGTGGGTTTGATCCCTGGGTCAGGAAGACCCCCTGGAGAAGGAAATGGCAACCCACTCCAGTATTCTTGCCTGGAGAATCTCATGGGCAGAGGAGCCTGGCGAGCTATAGGCCATGGGGTCACAAAAGAGCTGGACAAGACTTAGCAACTAAACAACAAAAAAACAGATATACTGGGCTTCCCTGGTGGCTCAGTGGTAAAGAATCCACCTGCTAATGCAAAAGACGGGTTAGGTCCCTGGTCTGGGAAGATCCCCCATGCAGAGAAGGAACTAAACCCATGTGCCATAACTACTGAGCCTGTGTTCTAGAGCTGGGAAGCCATGACTACTGAACCCATACACCGCAACCAGTGAAGCCCACGCGCCTAGAGCCTGTGCTCAGCAACAAGAGAAGCTGTTGCAATGAGAAACCCGCACACCACAACTAGAGAAAGCCGGAGCAGCAACGAAGACCCAGCACAGCCAAAAATAAAACATTAAAAAAAAAACAAACTGATATATGTTATTCCATGTCACACAAAACATCATTGGCAAAAACAGGACTTCAACCTAGGTTGGCCACTTCAAAAATTCTAAAGTTACTTTTCTGTGCCAACTTCTAATTTCATTCTTCCTTCCTATCACCCTCCCTTTGTTCCTCTCTTTTCCTCTTATCAAACATTCACTGGGATAGACCTGTAGTGTCAGAAACTATTCTATGTTGCCAGTGTTCACATAAGAAACATTTATATCCACAGTGGAGAAAAAGTGAAGAAAAGTGAAGTGAAAGTTGCTCAGTCCTGTATGACTCTCTGCAACCGCATGGACAGGCTTCTCTGTTCATGGAATTCTCCAGGCAGTTCTGGAGTGGGTAGCCATTCCCTTCTCCAGGGGATCTTCCCAATCCAGAGAGTGAACCCTGGTCTCCCTCATGAGAGGCGGATTCTTTACCGTCTGAGCCACCAGGCGAGTCCCACAATGATGAAAAGGCCAAGGATTACTCATAGAAATTTAGAGAAGTGTCAATAAGGCCAGCCCTTCAGCTCCACCTCATTTCTTTACTGTTTCCATTGAAAATATAAAACAGCACATTACATATCAGAGTTGACCTCCCTCTCAGAACTGGCTTTGCATATGTATTCTGCAGGCTCTGTGAAACGTCTTATCTCCAAACAAAACAAGACACAACACAACACCTGGACTGCCCAGAGGAAGGGCTCCAGAGCAAACCCAGGGCAGCAGACCTCAGAGAGGAGATATTAGTGAGGTCAGGAGCGGGCATGAAAGATAAATAGTTGGCTGGGTGGCTGATCATTAGACAAAGTTTGGTGATTTGCAGATTTAAGTAGTAGTGGTTTTCAGACTTTCTTTTTTAAAGCATGAAGTGCTTTATTTAGATAAATTTCACCCTGAAGCATAGGAAAAAAGGGCAATGAAGAAAGCAGAGTGTTCTGGCTTAAGCAGTGTTGGTGGGAGGGGATCTTCCCTCCCTCCAGTAGCCCCTGCTATGTGAAAAGCACAGCACAGATTTAAAGTTATTTGTACTTAAATATCCTTTGAAATAAGCAGGCAAGGTCAATCTCTTAGGATTAAAATATGGTCCTCCAGGCAACTATTTCTAGAAGAGCCCCTAACCCAAGGTATCCAGAGAGAAGCAGCAGCTGGCCAAGGATGCCTCTCTTTCCTGGAAACCTGATTACTTTATCTTCAAAGCTGAGAATCTACCCAAAGCAGGTCAAGGGTTGGGAAAATAGAAGGTTTGGGTTCCTAGGGAGCTGACTAGGGGTTACTGGATTGTTGTGGGCTGTATTAAGCTTATCCAGTCCTAAAATAACAATTTTGTTTAGAAAAAGTTACTCACAAACACATATCCCTCAGTACCACACTGGGAAATTAATCGTACTTTACAATCACCTTTCCCTTCTCCAGGCAATCTTCCCAACCCAGGGATCGAACCCAGGTCTCCTGCATTGCAGGTGGACTCTTTACCAGCTGAGCCACAAGGAAAGCCCTTACAATCCTTTAGCAATTCACTGTTTTCAAGGCACACTATTTTCATGTCCACTGTCTTGTCATATCCCCACCCATGGGGCAAGTTGAACAGGTATTATTATTCCCAAATTACAGATGAGGAAGCTAACATTCAGCAAGATGAAGGGGATCCCACAAGGATTTGTAATTCTGCAAATACCTAGATCTTCTGATACCCAAGCTATAGCTTTAAACATGAACTTGATGCACATAAATCTTACATGCTAGTGAGTAGTAAGTAAAGGCCACAGATTTGGGGTGACTAGTTTTGTGTCCTTGGAGAAAGCGGGTGTAACAATGACCTACTTCATCTTAGTCTCAGGGCTGTGAGGGATAAGAGATGACTTGGTGCAATCACTTTGTAAGATGCCATCTAGGGGTTAGTTAATCCCCAATCCCCAGTCCCCTGCAATCTCGGCAGGTTCTGTCCTTCTGGTAGCTCAAACTTCACTTTTACAACCGTCCCCCCCACCCAATTTACCTCACACTCTTTTGGTATCATGTAAGTCTCTTAGGAGTGTCAGCCTGTGGCCAGAGCAGCCAGCCATACTTTTGTACAACCTCAAACTGAAGCTCTCACCCCATGTTGGAGATTCAGGGATTCACTGCCAAAGGTTCCCAAGACTGCTTTACCCTGAAGCCCAAGCAGCAGCTATAAGGACTGGGTCCAGCTGATACGTAGGAAGGTCCTCAAAGGGTGTGTGCAGAGGCCTCTGTGGAGTCATCATAGGTGGGGCTCTTTGTCTGCTTGGCAGAATCGGAACCTGAATTCGGCTAGTCCATCTGAGAGTGATCTGTTCTCTGAAACCAAGTTCTGAGGGGATGACTTTGTAAAGTCAAAGGGCAATTTCACCATTTTTCGTAGGAATTCAGAATTAGGTCTAGGCTCTATATAGATGAGGGCCTTGCACAGGAAAGCAAGCTACAGATGACAAAAGATGTCTGATCATCAAACACAAAATCAGAGTAAAGAAAGCTGAAATAATTTAGATAATATGTATGCTCTTACAAAAAGGAAAATACCTTATTGTTTTATCAAAGTATAGACATTGTATGTGTTTATCATTAAAAAACAAACAAAACCTCAGACAACACAGCAAACCAGCAAAATATGCCAAAGAAAGAGAAAAGGATTCATCTAGAGAAAGCCATTGTTAATGTTTTGAGCATATTCCTTCATGATTTTTCTTAAATACATAGTTACCAAAATGGAATTACGTATATTTCATATGCTGTTTTGTAAACTTTTAAACTTAAATATTGACACCATTCTATGACAGTAATTATGTGTTATTCTTGTAACCAGCTATACAATAAGAGATATTTTCCTCAAACTGTGAGGTGGTCTTATGAATCCTCCTTCTCTCCTAAAGGCATCACCATCTGCGCCTCTTCTCCCATCTCAGATCCCTGACGCTGGATGGTTCTGAGAAACATACTGACCTGTGATTTGTGGCCAACACCAATAAGTAGTCAGAAAACCTCACTGGGCCAGCTGCATCTTTTGGGGCAAATGACCGTACTCCCCAGGGTCCCAGGTTCTCTGCGAGTTAAATGAAAGGTTTGCATAGCGATTTCCTAAGATGCCTTCAGCTCAAACATGACATGTTAGTGTCTAGTTCACTCATCTCTGTGTTTGCCTTGGTCCAGGCTGATCCTGGTGCTGAGTAACCAGGGTGCACATGCACGACATACGGCAAGGTCGTGAAGCACCTCTGCTGGGAGTGGGTGGTTGACGCTGGCAGGGCTGGGGGAGGCACAGGCCGTGGGGCAGGGTCACGTAAGGGAAACAGCTCTTCTGATTTTTCCCTCCAATGTGGCTGTGGGTGAGGTCTACGAGGCGGCATCAGATTCACAGTGTATCAGAAAATACAGCCTTTGGGGTCATTCACCCCTTTCTGAGCACCAGTGACTAAACTGCAGGATAATTACAGTATTTGTTTTCCATTTTAAAAGCCCTTCGCATATATTATCTCATCAGATTCTCAGTCCTTTTATTTTTTTTCTTTATATATATTTTTGAAGTATAATTGACTTACAATGTTTCATGTACACAGCCAGGTGATTCAGTTATACATATGGATGAAGAAATTGAGATTCGGTGAGTGTAATGACTTGCCCAAAACCAGAGGACATCATTTGTCAAATGAAGACTTGATTCTAAACTCCGCCAGGGCTCAAGCTGCTCCTCTTCCACCTCCACAGTCTCCACTTTGATCCACAGACATATGACAGATGTACACATGTGCAAAATACCCAGGTAGAACACACCCTCCATCCTCATCCCACCACCACACACACCCAAGACACATTGCCTTTCCCTGGATCCATCCACTCATTCAACACACATTGATAAGCATTGTGCTGGGGGCCGGTGGTAAAATAAAGAATGAGGAGATACGGTTCCCAGCCTCACAGAGCTGATCCAGAGTCAGCCAGAGTCTAGAATGAGGCGAGGATACGGCAGGGGGAGAGTGGTACACTCAGTGTGAGAAGAACAGTGTTGGGGGGCACCTAACCCCTCCTCAGAGGGATGAGGGAGGCATCCTGGAGGATGAGACAACTAAGCAGAGACCCAGAGGATGGGCTGGAGCTGGCAAAACTGAAGTGGAGCTAAAAAGAGGAGCTACACAGAGGGTGGAACGTGCACAAACACCTGAGGGAAGAGGTGCACAGCACTTCTGAGGAACCGCGAGAAGTACAGTGTGGCCCGGGGACCTGCTCAGGTCGGGAGGTGGTGTCCACTGAGGCCTCAGAGGACACAGGTGTCTGAGGTGATGGGCTGGTAAACCCTGCTGGTATTTATGGAGTTGATGTTTGTCTGGAGGGCACTGGGAAGTCATTGAAAGGTTTAGTGAGTGACACTGGTGACAAGCTTTCATCAAGACATTCTCTTTTTGCCCACCGTAACAATCTACAGTCATAACTAATTTCAATCCTACTTTAAGATATCCTCTGGCCTTAGTTTCTGCACAACTATAGATGGTCAACTTTAGGATGCTTCTGTTAGGCTGCTACCTCCCTTTCACCTGCTTTTGCTGCTCTTCCTGGGTCTCTGCGGCCTGGGCCAGGCTGGCTTGATGAACAGCGCACACTCAGTCTGCTGATCAAGACACCATGAATATGCCAGCAAGCAGCTTCTCATCGTCCCTATTCCCAGCCTCAGCCTTAACCTGGGGCCTGGACTCCCAAGCGACAGAATATGGGCTGACCGACCAACATCCCTCAGGAAGACAGGAAAACAAGTTTAAAGTGTAATCAGAAATAACTGAGCTAGGAAATTCTACCTTCATTATAAGCAAAGGAAAGCAGTATTAATATTCAATAAGTTACCGATAATAGAATGGTCAATGAAAATGACGCACAGCCCATACAACATATTCAATACATACTAAATCATTCCATCAGTATTTAGACAGTAAGGCTAAGTTCCTTAGCCTTATAGGAACTTGTAAAAAGAGGGAGATTTCTATGTAAAGAAATGGTCAAATAAATTATGATATTTTAATGATGTCATTTATATATTAAATACAAAATATGACACAAACCTATCTCTAAAACAGAAACAGAATCACAGACATAGAGAGCAGACTAGTGGTTGCCAAGGGAGAGAGGGTTGGGAGAGAGATGGACATGGGGGCTGTGGTTAGCAGATGTAAGCTTTTATATACAGAATGGAAAACAAGGTTCTACTGAATAGCACAAATAACTATATTCAATATGCTACAATAAACATAATGGAAAAGAATATTTTAAAAGAATGTATATATATGTAACTAACAAGACTGTAAATGAACTACAATAAAAATAAATTAGAAAAATTAATCATGGTATTTTATAAAAAGTATGTATATTTGCTTGTATATACACAGACTATCTATGAAAGATTTCCAAGAAAATTAACACTAGTTGCTTCTCATGTGAGAAACAGAAAGGATGAGGACAAGAATAGGAGGAAGATTTTGTTTGTTATGTCCTTTATATACTTTGGGGCTCCCCTTGTGGCTCAGCTGGTAAAGAATCTGCTTGCAATGTGGGGGACCTGGGTTCAATCCCTGGGTTGGGAAGATCCCCCGGAGAAGGGAAAGGCTATCCACTCCAGTATTCTGGCCTGGAGAATTCCATGGACTGTATAGTCGATGGGGTCACAAAGAGTCAGACACGACTGAGTGACTTTCACTTTCACTTTATAGACTTTCATATTTTGAACCACAGGAATGTGATACCTGATTTTTTTTAAAATTAACTTTAGGGCTTCCCTGGGAGCTCAGTGGTAAAGAATCTGCCGGACATGGAGGAGACATGGGTTTGATCCCTGGTCTGAGAAGATCCTACATACCATGAAGCAACTAAGCCTGCGTGCCACAGCTATTGATCCTGTGCTCTAGAGCCCAGGAACCACAACTACTGAGCCTGCATGCCCTAGAGCCTGTGCTCCACAACAACAGAAGCCCCCACAATGAGAAGCCGGCACACTGCAACTAGAGAGTAGCCCCTGTTCGCTGCAACTACAGAAAAGCTTGTGCAGCAATGAAGACCCAGCACAGCCAAAAAAAATAACTTTAAAAACCATCCATTCCACAGAATCCCATGCAGTGATTTAAAAGAGTGAGATCGAACTATAATTACAAAAATGGATAGTTCTCCAAGATCTACTGTTATTTAAAACAGCATATTTTCAGGACATATATATGTTGCAACTTTGTGGGAAAATAACCAAAGAGAATCATTCATTGTGTGTATTTTTTAGTACGTACACAAAGAAAGGTCTCTGTGCTGTTTGATACAGTAGTATGAGCCACACGTGGCTAAAGTTCAGTTCCTTGGTAGCACTGGCCACATTCAAGTGCTGACAGCCAGATGGGGCCAGTGGCTGCCATATTGGATAATGTGGACCGAGCGTCCTTCCCTCAGTGAGAAAGTTCTCCAGACAGAACTGGTCTACAGGAACCCAGCCCAGACTGTGAACTGACGAATGGAACTGCAACGATATAGGAAGGGGCTCTGTACTTCATAAATCTCTGCATCATTTCTTTAAACAATTAGTTTTCTAATTTTAGGAGAAAAGGATAGCTCGCACCTGTGTGAGGGATTTATTCCTCATGAAGATCGCGTCCTGCATTTTTTTTTTCATGACCCCTCCCATTCCGCTCAGGAGCCGGGGTGGGGCAGAGCGTGGCTAGAGGAGTTAGCCCAGGGAAGGAACGGCGACGCCCCCAGTCCGCGGTGAGCACAAGTCTGGGAGGAGCCTCTCAGGCAGCGGCTGACCACGCACCAGTCTTACCCCTTCTAGGACTCTGCTTTTCAGTCACAAGGGACAAGATGAGTTTGAGCGCCAGCCAGCAGGGGAAGCAAAGACTGAAGTATATTTTTAGTTCTTGGAGTTCGGGAATCTGGCAAGGGCAAGGCGGGCACGGGACATGGAGGCCCACCTCCAAGGGCCGCTGAGGTCTCCGACTCGCGGACCCAGGCGGGTGGGAGAAGACACTGCTCTGAGCGGGGACACCTAGCCAGGAAGGGAGCGGGAGTTCACGGGTCGAGCTCAAGAAGCCACCTGGGAGCAGAATTGCTAAGAATGAGGGATCTGCTGTCTGCTCTGCGGTTTCTTACACTGGAGGAAGAAAAGATGGAGAGAGAGCTGGAGGAAAGAAGAGATGGGTCCAATAGAAATGTGACCCGGAGGCAGGTGGGAACAAATGTTACAAAACCTTTCATGTCAAATAAAACTTGGATTTGAAATATTAGGCATCACTCTGGTTATCATCCACAAGACAAGAGAGAAGTGAAATTTCCCAAGATAGAAAATAAATAGATGATATAAACTATGAAAGCCTGAGTTACAACTGCTTGGTGCACTTCACTTTTCCTCCACCTGGAGGAAGTTTATTCCTAGTCTGGGGCCCAATTTTTTCTCAGCAGCAACAACAGAAACAGCAAAAAGTACACACACTTTAAATGAGGCTTGAAATTCGTTTTCCTTTCTCATCCTGGAATTTACACACTGGCACATTTGCCTATCACTTGTTTTTTCCCTTATCACTCTTTTTTTCCCCTGGAAGATTTAAACTTATTGAATAAGCCATTCGTTCCTATAAACCTCATCCAGGCAGGCAGGTGGCTCAGGCTTCAACCTGTTCTCTTTGTTCTTCTTTTCAGAATGTTGATCCTGCCACTCTTTCGCGCCTCGACACCTTTGCTTATGTTGTTCCTCCTGTCTGGGACAGGCAGAGACTACTTGGATTCCATTCATCTTAGAAGATCTAGCTTCTGTGAGTCAGAATTAATGACATCCACTTCCTCTGGTGGTTTGTGTGAGACTCAGTAGAGGATGTGTCTGCCTCCTGCATCGGGATTGTGAGCCCCACAGGGACAGACAATGCCTGTTCATCCCTGTGTCCCAGCTGACCCTTTGCCTGGTGCGTGGTAAATGCTGAGAAAATGCTGATGTTCATCTCTTCCTCCATTCTCGCAATCATTACCCTATTCCCTTCACTCACATTATTAACATCTGTGGAGCCGACCATATGTTGTGGGGGAAAAAAGAGCCTGGTAGGTTGAGTAATGGTTCCTCAAAGAAGTTCAAGTCCTCATTCCTGTAATCTGTAAATGTTGCCTCATATGGCTACAGGGGTTTTTATAGACATGATCAAACTAAAGATCTTGAGATAACATTATTTTGGTTTATCTGATGTAGTAACAAGGCCTTTATAAGAGAGAGGCAGGAGATCAGACAGAAGGCCAGGTGAGGATGGAGCAGAGGGAACAAAGGTAATGTGATGAGAGGTCATAAGCTAAAGGATGAAGACAGCCTCTCAATGCTGGAGAAGTTAAGGAAACAGAGTCTTCCTGAGAGCCTCCAGAAAGGAACCAGCCCTGCAAACATCTAACACACAGATAAACAGAGAATGGTCAGTTTTCAAGGAGCTCATTTTCTTTCTACTCGAAGATGGAGACAATTTAAGAAACTATGACAGTTGTTGGACATGAAACTGTTAGTCGCTCAGTCGTGTCTGACTCTTTTCGACCCCATGGACTGTAGCCCACTAGGCTCCTCTGTCCATGGAATTCTCCAGGTAAGGATACTGGAGTGGGTAGCCATTCTCTTCTCCAGGGGATCTTCCCAATCCAGGGATCGAACCTGGGTCTCTTGCAGTACAGGCCGATTCTTTACTCTTTGAGCCACCAGGGAGGCCCTGTTGGACATGAGCGGTAATAAACATCTAAACTTTACCATCCTGATCACGTTCCTCAATACACGTCTGTGTATCAGCTTCCATCTTCAAATGGAGCACTAAGAAATGAACACAGACTCCCTGGTGGATCCAACATGTTAAGAGTGCAGTGTGGGTCTCAATCCATACACACTCTACAGCCTAAAATTGAGCCAGATACACTTCATCAGACAACTGTCAAAATGCAACTGTGAAGCAAAGAAACAGACATATGTGAAATGTCATACAGGCCGGCTAAAACCCCTCCTTACCCTGTTCCATCAATGACACAAACAGACTCACTTGCCAGATTTATAACTCTCCTGAAATACAGATGAAAAGTAGAAGGTCGGAGGGCTGTCACTATGATTAGAGCCTTTTGCCATAACCCATAACCCTCATTTTATTTCTTTCCAGTTTTGTTTTTAAATTGTTTTCTTTTTCTGATTACTAAAGAAATGTTCAATTTAGAAATTTTACCACATTCCCATCCAGAAATATCAACCAATAAGAATCTAAAAACTAGCATTTTTATGCATTCAACCAAATAAAATAAATAATTATCCATATATCTGTTTGTTGCTATTTGGTCACTAAGTTGTGTCGGACTCTTTGCACTCCATGGACTACAGCCCGCCAGGCTCCTCTGTGCATGGGATTTCCCAGGCAAGAATACTTGAGTGGGCTGCCATTTCCTCTCCATATGTGTATATAATAGAATTTTTTAAAAAGAAGAAGCAGCCCCTAGGGATATATGGGGGCCTTGGAATATTTGTTCTCAGTTCCTTCTCAACTTGAATGTCTGTACCATTACTCAGGAACCACATTCTGAGCAATGAGGCTGAAACAGGTTAAGATTTCTAATCACCAAGGAAATAGCTGTAGTTAATGCTCACGGAAGGTTAACTAAATTCCAGGCAGTACACTAGCCTATTTAATCCTCGCAATGACCCTGTGTGATACGCACTTTTGTTCTCCCAACACCATTTTATAGATGAGGAAACTTGAGGCACAGAGAGGTTTGGTAACCTATCCATAATCACAAAACTAGCATGGGGTAGAGCTGAGATCTGAACAAGGCAGACTATCAGCATAAAAGCCACACACTAACCACTTTGCTACATGCTTTGCTTCTCAGAGAGGTTAACTGATTTCATGAGCCTGCAGCTATCAAGGCAGGAAACCAAACTGAGACTTTATGAAGATTATTCTTTTAAATAAGGAGTAGAACAAAATGGTTGATTATTCTTTTAAATAAGGAGTAGAACAAAATGGCTTCATGAAAAATTCAATGAATCAAGACACCCCATTCCCATCATAGTTTTTAAAGTTTTTTCCTCTCAATTTAAGTGGTAAAAAATACACATTCACTGTTGAAATTTGGGGCAATATAAAAAGTGTAACAAGAAAAAAATAAAAATCATGTGATTTCACTTAGCTATTTATTTTTACAAGCTAGTCAGAGTGAGATCAATAGGCCAAAGATAAAACAATCACCTGGAGCTCATCGTCAAAAATGTGGATTCCTAGGACCCGTCTCAGACCTCCAAGAGCAGAGTCTCTGAGGGGCTGAGCTCAGAACACTGACCTGCAGGCACACTTACAGCTGGCAGCCCTGTCTCTGCAGAACTCATTCCGAGGAATCGCATGTTCTCCCTAGACCCAGATACTGCAGCACCTACGCAAACGCCCATCTGAAACTTTTGCTACAGGTCTATTTTGTTTCAAGGAGCTCAAAAGGGAATTAAAGGAGTATCTCTAATACTCTTTATAGTGTCCTAATAGTGCAGTAAAATTTGGCCAATACTTTTAAACTTTTTGATTAAAATTTTAATTAAATTTTAAATGAAATTAAACTTTAAAAGTAAACACTACAATTTTAGTCAAACTTAATGCCAGGTAGAGTTTGAGTATCATTGCCAGAGCCTTAAAAAGAGCGGTCCAGAACTCTTGAACCCAGAATTCACAACTCACACTCTTCCCTCCCACCTGCCTCCAGCACAGCTCCCCAATTCCTTTCTGAAACAAAGCTGACTTTAGGGGCAATAAAAAAAAATGGGGGAACTGAAGAAACCACGTCTTGTTTGACAGTCAGGTTTGGGTGAGGGAATACAGATTACTCAGTGGGTATGTTCAGCTGCAGGCTCTGTGCCCAGGGTCCAACAGCTAAATGCAGCTCCCAAGAGCCCCTGAGTGGGGTCTACGTCCTCAGCTCTGAGCCAGATTCAGAGCCCTGCATCCAGCTTTCGCTTTTCCAGAAAGCAAAATGGCTTCTCTTCACTAACAACAGGCCCATACTCTAGCTGTTAGCCAACAAAGGCTTTTCCAAATATGGACCCAAGAAAGCATGTGCACTTTGAAGGCCACAATGCAGCTTAAATAGCTAAAACTTATTAAAAAGAAAGCCAACAATCGACGCCAAAAAGCGTGAGTCTTAAAGAACAGAACAGTAAGACAAAAGCCAGAAAGAGGAACAAAAATATGCATTGTAGGGGAGGGGCGAGCAGGGAGGTGTAGATTTATATGGAAGAGTTGACATCATTGTTTCCCAATAATACTCAGCATGCAGGAAACAGATGGGAAAGCAGTGGTGGAAGGGGCTACTTATGGTAACAGGGCATGCTCTCTCTTTAGAATCCTGCCATTTGGAACCTACATGTTTGACTTTGAAAAACTGGGGATGCCAGCAGTTTTAGTAAAGTCGAACTAAATCCTACTGAACTTATCACCTTGACAGTGCATGGGTAAATGAACTCTGCATATCAGACAGATTTACTGCCAGCATAACTGCAGCGGTATGGGTCCAGAGGAGACAAAGCCATGGAAAGGGAATTGAATGTCAGACAGACGTGGTTTAAGTTCTGGTTCTCCCAATTCCCAGCTTGGTGACGTTAGGCAAGTTGCTTCACTTCTCAGAGCTGGTGTTCATATATAAAATGGGGGAAGGTGAGTTCCCTGGTGGCTGAATGGTTAGGATTCCGAGCTTTTACTGCCATGGCCAGGGTTCAATCCCTGGTTGGGGAACCTAGATCCCACTAGCTGCATGGCTCAGCCAAAAAATAAGAAGATAAAATGGAGGGCAAAACAAGAACTTTGGCACACAGTGGGGAGAGACTGAGGTTGCACGTTTATGCCATACTGTTTGATTAGGCAGGAAACATAATTAGGGTGGTCAGTTAACATTATGAGTTTTCCCTTTAAACAGAATTTTCCATTCCCCTGCTCTTGGGCAGGGCACAGACACAGCCAAATCAGCAGCCACGCTTGTGATCAGCCATAGCGCCTTCTCCTGATGGTAGATCATTCGCTGCCACTGAAGGCAGCTTGACCCCCCAGCCAGGATCTCCCCTTACAAGCCTGGCCTTTAGAAGTCACTCTCAACTACCTTTCCCACAGTTTCACCATCTTCTCCCCCAGGGCTCAGGAGGGTGTGACCAATTACAAGTATCAGGCAAAGCCATGTGGCTTCCTGTCTGCAGAAACCAACCGCTCTGTCTCCCCACATCTCCGTCATTCCTCACCGGTCAGATGATGTTTGTTTTATTGATTTTTTTCCCCTTACAAACAACCCACTCATAGTTTTCTTTCACTCAGCTGCCTTGCATGTTAACATCTCCTCTTGCACCTTCTGTAAAGCCCTCATTTCATTTTCAGTACATTTTTTTTTTTTTGGTAAAAATTTTTTAAATGTATTTTAATTGGAGGATAATTACTTTACAATATTGTGATAATTACAATACATCAACATGAATCAGCCACAGGTATACACGTGTCCCCCCATCCTGAACCCCCCTCCTACCTCCCTCCCCACCCTATCCTTCTGGGTTGTCTCAGAGTACCTGTTTTGGGTGCCTTGCTTCATGCATCAAACTTGGACTAGTCATCTATTTTACATGTCATAATATACATGTTTCAATGCTATTCTCTCCAATCATATCCCACTGAGTCCAAAAGTCTGTTCTTTACATCCTCCGTAATTTCCCTGTCTTACACAACCCATTAGGCTGAGAGCAACTTGAGAGCATCTTTGTGAACCCCAGAGCGTCTAGCATATTAGAGTCCCATTAAATATTTGTTGCATTGAATTGAAAGCCCTATATAAGATGGTTTCTGAATAAAAACATGAAAAGAGCTAGGGAAAGAAATATGCATGATTACACAAATTAGCTCAATTCTTGAAAGCTACAGATTTGTAGTTTGCCAGACTGCTGCTTTATATGTCAAACAGTTTTCCGCTGTCTATAAAGCAAGAGCTGGTATAAGCTGCTTTTGGGGAGGGTGACCTTCCCCCCCTCCCTCTGGGGGTAGTGGTGAGGGGGCCCCCAGAGGCATACTGGTCATGGGCATCATACTGGCCAGCATCAAGTCATGGGTATGGCCCCAAGGCCTGATGTGCATCAGCCATGCTTGAACTAGAACAAAGAGTGCCTGAGACTCGATCCCACAAACTCAGCTGGTTCTGAGACCCCACTAAGAAGATGGTTCATATCAATGAGTGACTGGCAAGGCATTAGGGAAAGGTGATGTTTCCCGGGCGCCCTGTGCAAAGCCTGGGTCTGTTTCTACCTGCGAGGAGCTTTGCGCCCTTGTGGGGAACCTTGGACAGTCTTGGATTCCTTATATTCCAGCAGCACAGCAGCCATGGCCCAGGTCCTGAGCTTCCTAGGAGGGCTCTCCCTCTGGCTTCCTGAGGAGGAAACCAAACATCAGCAGTGTGCTGGCCTGCAGGAGGCCAGCAAGCTCCTCAGTCTGCATGAGCTGCCCGATGCCCCCACCTTTAGCAGAGCTCACGGCCTTGTAAACACAAAGCCGGTGAGAAAACAGGGTAACGAGGAGAATGAGGACTAAATTGGGTGCCTCTGAGTCTCAGGCAAGGGCTGTTCCAAGAAGGAAGGAGGACTGTGGCTGCAGTGGTCAGGGAGGGGCCTGGGAGGAAAAGGTGGGGCCTGGCTGGACTTGAAAGCAAGTAGGTAGGGGTGAAGTGCTGTGCAAACATTAGCTGTTATTATTACTATTGCAGACCTAGGCTGGGGGAAGAACAATGCAAGCGAGAAAAGGCCACTTTTCGAAGGTTGTTTTTTTTTTTTTTTTTTCGGACAAAACTATGACATAAATGTCAAATTATGAAATATGCTATTTTGGGAAATTGTGTTTGTGCCTAAGACCATGCGTGGCTTTGGGAGTCAGACAGATCTTGATTTAAATTCTGCTTTTCTTATCTCAATAATCTTGGCAAGTGATTTAACCTCTCAGTTTTCTCCACTATAAAAAGGGGAAAAATGTCCAAATTCGTACAGATTTCGAAAATATTACTTTGTATGCATCAAGTGACTGGCACATAGTAACCAAACAATGCAGATTGTAATTCTACTAATAAAAATAACAAGTAGCTGTGATTTGAGGCTCAGCTTTCATTTCCGGGTTCCTTCTCTCTTTCCTCCTCCTTTTAGAAGCCTAACATTCTCATCTTTCTCTATCAAAAAGCTGCTCTTAAAAATCTAGCACCGGTATCTATTCTCTTCTGAATTGAAATCAGCATGTTTCCTCAGGGATCCTTTATTTTAAGCCTGACCTAAAATTGCATCGGGCGGGGCGGGGGGGGGTGCAGATTAGAGGGACAAGGGGGGGTTCGATTTAGACGGCCTAAGTTCTATCAGGCTGTGGCCCCACATTAATTAGGACTCAAGGATGGTCCTTTGAGGGAGAAACACCAAAACTCATTAAACTGACACGTGACAATTGTAGGAGCATAAAAAAGAAACAGAAGATCGGGTGGGAGATGCACCCGCAAGTAAAAAGAAAATTAACTGCAAGTGTGATGATGAGTTGGAAAGAAAATGCCACCTTGGCTTCAATACAGGACAAGCAATAAGCAAAAGCAAAACAAAACAGAAAACCAAAAGAGCAAGCATAGCCATGTTCCTGGGCCTCAAGACTGGTGTGAAGGAACCACACAGAAGGAAGTGGAGTCCTGAGACCAGGGATGGGGTAGGGGGGTACAACTCACCCTGAGCAGCCTGCTCTGGAGGAAGCCCCAGGGAGTCCCAACCTGAGGATGGGTTGTTCTAGAGGAAGCACCAAGGAGTCCCAACCTGAGGGTCTATGGGTACTTTGTTCCAGACATTTTTAGCTGCAATATCTAATGAAAAGGAGTTGAGTGTCACCTCTCATCCTCAGATGGAGTCCTGGGCCTGTAACCCCTGTCTTCCTCTTGCACCCTCTGCCACAAAATCCCAGGAAACGTTCTGCAGTGAAGTGACTCCCGGGGACAACTGGTCCTCAACAAGTGATTCAGAACTGCCTTGGTCGCTCAGCTTCTGGAATTTATGTGTTTTTCCCCAACCCCCACTCCCACAGAAGAAAGTTTCCAGGACAGCCCACAGATGCCTAATGGACTAAGGGGGGGAAGAAAAAGAATGCATCAAAAACCATAGCTCTAATGGCACTGGGGAGATAATCCACCACCCACAGCATCATCTACGGGAAAATGTGTTTCTACTTTCAACCTGTTTCCCTCTGCCCCAGCAGATGGTGTACTGGGCTCCAGGGCAGGTCTGGGGCAACAGACCAAGGGTTTCCTTAACTGTCTAAAGGCCTGGGTCTCCTGAGGTTAGAAGGCATCTAGGCAGCTGCCAGTGGGGGTAATGGGGTGGAGGAAGGGCAAGGCTATGCCTGTGGTCAAGGGGCTCTTGGCAGAGGTCTGGAGAGTGGGCAGGAGGGAGGGATGTACGTAGGTGGAATGGCTGTTTCCATCCTCTGGGTGGGTTGTTTGCCACATCCAGACCATATACAGTTACTTACAGTTTGGCTTCACGCTGTCAGTTAGTTTGCTTCAGGTTTAAAAGCCTTAATTCTCCTCTTTTAGTTCTTTCTGTTTCACTGTGAGAGCCCAGATTTGGGGATACCTCTCCAAACGCAAGCCCAGGAGGTGGCTGTTCTGTCTCCACAAGCTCCACCTCCAGGACTGGACTTCTCTTGCAGTTCCCTGCAGGTCTGAGAGTGACAGGGTATCTTTCTCAGATCTTTCTCAGGGCCCTATAGTTTCAGGTTGACGTTTTGCTCCCCCACCACTGGGGCTCTGGGAAATCCCTCTGTGAACTCTCCGATTAGTGGAGCAACCAATCTGCTTCCTGTCCCTCTTGGTAATTAACTAACCCATGTGAAAGTGAAGTGAAAGTCGCTCAGTCGTGTCTGACTCTTTGCGACCCCATGAACTATTCTCTAGGCCAGAATGCTGGAGTGGGTAGCCTATCCCTTTTCCAGCGGATCTTCCTGACCCAGGAATTGAACCGGGGTCTCCTGCATTGCAGGCAGATTCTTTACCAGACCATATCATTTATTTGTTTCACGGGAGCCCTTATGCATTCATTTGGTCATGGCATAGATAGCATGTGGTTATTTTAGGGCACATTCACAATGTTACGATGACAATAGCTACATTTGTTGTTGTTGTTTAGTTGCTCAGTCGTGTCATGGACTGCAGCCTGCCAGGCTCCTTTGTCCATGGGATTTCCCAGGCAAGAATACCGGGGTGGGTTGCCATTTCCTTCTCCATGGTATCATCCCGACCCAGGGATGAACCTGAGTCTCCTGCATTGGCAGGCAGATTCTCCACCACTGAGCCACCAGGGAAGCTACATTTAGAGCTTACCTTATGCATGCCCTCTTCTAAGTGCTTTGCTTGTAGTAACTCATTTCTCTTCATATCAGTCCCCTTATCCCCATTTCACAAACGAGGAAAGGGAAAGCCAGAGGGGTGAAGTAGCCTGCTCCACAGTCACTCAGCTGGGAACAGGCAAAGTCTGGATTCTGCTCCAGGCAGCACACTTCCAGAACTCCTAATGGAAGCCCCCAGCAGGGGGCACCTGACTTGGGAGGATCAAGGAAGGTTTCCAGAAGCAGCTGAGACCCAAAGGATGGACAGTCAGCTAGGGAAGGTGTGATAATGATGTGCCAGGCAAGATGCTGAGAAGAAAACCACTAAGCCAACGGAATACCCTTGCCCTGGTTCTCCATTCAGTGGTAAATCTTCTATTGAACAGAAAAACATTCACCTTCCTTGCTCAGACTTTGTCCTGTTTATGTTTGGGTTTCTTGTCTGTTTAATCAAAGATAAGAGCTTTTGTATTTTCTCCTTCAGTTATAACAACTAACTTCAAAGCCACTGGTTTCTGAAAGTTTGTTCACATCCCTTAGACTGTAAATTTCTTGAGTCTGGGGTGTCTGTTTCTTTCTCTTCCACCACACCTCTACAGCACCTTATAGCTGTTTGTTAAATAAGTGAATGAACAAAGTAAGAGAATGACTTAGCCTAAGAAGTACACTTAGAATAACTACACCTCAAAGTTCTCATTGCCTTATCCTTGTTCTTTGAGGTACTAGGGCCATCTTACTCTCATCAAGCTTGAAAATTTTATTTGGTAATGGGTGTTTATTTATTCATTATGAACCTTCTAGAATTCCTCCAATCAAATACACACACATACATATTGTTGTTGTTTAGTCACTAAGTTGTGTCCGTCTCTTTGCAACCCCATGGACTGCAGCACACCAGGCTTCCCTGTCTTTCACTGTCTCCCGGAATTTGTTCAAACTCACATCCATTAAATCAGTACATATTCTTTTTCAACGTGATAAGAACTTGAAAAAACCTTCATGAACAATGTTCTTATCAAACACTCAGAGGGCACCTTCTGAATAGTCAAGGCTGATTATCCAGAGACTAAATGATCTGTAAATCCCTGCACTATAAGCAGTGGTTCTCAACTTTTCCTGCATAAGAATCATCTAGGAAGCTTTTAAAACATACCCATGCACCAAGAGATTCTGATTTAATTGTTCTGAGAGGAGGGCCAGACATCAACTTTTCTTAATGCTCCCCACATGGTTCTATTGTGCTGCCATCATGGCAAACCACCACCCCGACAGTGGTTACCCAGGAGTGAGTCAGATGGCAGAGACTGTTGGGGAGAGTGAGGAAGCCCTCAGCTCTAAGAGTGCAATCAGAATAGAGGCAGAAGACAGCTTTCCTGTAATGCTCTCTAACTGGTCCCTTGACCTCTGGCCCCAATGTTTCCAGGCACTGTGAGAAGACCCAAGGCACTCGGCCCACAGAGGAGAGGTAGGAAATGCTTTTGGATGCGTGCTGGTCTCACAGGGCTTAGCCCACAGCCTCTCAACTGCAGGCGATACAATGCTGTGGTTTTCACGACATAGCTGCAAGCAAGGGTCTTCTTAGTCAGGAGTCAAAAAGAAGAAAAAGAAAACGACTGTTTTCAGCATCAGCAGTGAGGAAGGGATGATCTTCTCCCTCTATTCCAGACAGAAAGAGAAAATTATCTGGTTCCCAGGGGAGAGCTGGGGGTTGGGGCAGCAGCCACTGTGCTGGAGGGTAGGTGAGAGAAAAGCTGGCCAGGTTGCCCAGGAGCAACTTCATCCCATTCTTGGGTGTTCTCACCAGGCTGGAGAAAAGTGGCCATAGAAGCAAAAGGGGGAAGTTGGCCATTTGCATCAGCTCTGTCTGCAGCTGGGGACAGTCAACAGCAGGATCTGAACCTGGCATCTGTGTGGATGCCCACAGAAACTGTACACAGGACATTATCTGTGTGTGTCTCTGTGAGTGTTTTCTAAGAAAAGGTTTCTGTTTTTCATCAGCCTCCTAAAGATTAAAGACGAAACTGGCCCCAAGCAACATCTGCTCAAAGATGAACACCTATTTGTCACCTAAACATCTTGCCCCATCAGATTTGTTTAACTGAATGCAGCAGGACTCAGCTACTGCAAATTGCAAACGTGAATGACCTTTTTCCTCTCTGCTCAGTCCAGGGGTGTAAATTCCCCATGTTCAGGTGACCTGAGAACATTTAATTGTCACCAACCAGCTTTGTCTTGTACCCTAGCTCAGAGATTTCCCTCCCTCCCCCTCACCGACACAGGGGTCTTCTTGGATCCCCCACATCTCTGTTCTTCCCTTCTGCCCTGTGCACCCAGACCTGAATCCATTTTTTCTGTCTCATTCCATCCTTGACCTCCAAAGTTTGAGGAACTGTGATGTTAGTCTTGGGGCTCCCAGGTGGCGCTAGTGCTAAAGAACCCACCTGCCAGTGCAAGAGACAGAGGAGACTGGGGTGCGATCCCTGGGTTGGGAAGAACCTCTGGAGGAGAGAATGGCAACCCACTCCAGTATTCTTACCTGATGAATCCCATGGACAGAGGAGCCTGGCGGGCTATTGACCATTGGTTCACCTAGAGTCTGATACGACTGAAGTGACTTAGCACGCACAATGTTAGTTTCCTGACAGCCTTCTAGATCCTAGTTACTTGTCACCCTCAGCATTCTGGGCTGAACTTCCAAGGTCATGGGCAAAGGAACACTGCCTAAGTCAGTTTTTCCTCCCTGGAGGCCGACCAATGCATGTTTCAGAAGTCATGAGGAGGACACATTGTTTTAGAGAAAACCATTAGCCTCAACGCTATTTATTGATGCCACCCTCTAAAGAAAATGACACAACTGTCTAACTAGTTCTAGATATGAGAGAGAAGAAATCCTAATTATTCTCATTTTACATAAGCGCTTATTAGGCAAGCCTAATTCCTACGTGGCACAATAATGCTGGGTCATTAAGTGGGTCAGTTTCCTTCTCTTTCAAAGCTGAACTTTATTCAGGTATGTCAGCCTTGAAAGCTTGCCGATTCTGGGGCAGGACTGTCTGCTTTCAATTTAGGGGAAAAAAAAAATCATTAGAGGAGAATGTTGGCCTAGACAAGGAAGCCAAGGAGGGGAAAGGAGCCAAGTGGGCCAGAGACCTCTGCACCCTTCATGACTGACTGTATGACCTTAGGCAGGTCAGTTTACCTCTCTGGGCTTCCCCCCTTCTCCCCAGGGCAGGATGCCTGGGTACTGGTTTTAACATCTTTTTTTCTTTAAGCAGTATCCCCCTCTCTATCCCCCCCCCCACGCAAAACATATATGAAAACTCAAAATATAAATCAAGTGAAAGAGGAACTGTTTAAGGCTGCCTTTGAGGTGTCTTCACAGAACCCTGGGATTCTTTGCTTATCCTAGGATCTGTGACATGGTCAGAACAGGGCAAGGCTAATAAGCACCTCCATGTACCTCTCAGCTTTGGAGTGAGGCCCCAGAGTTTAACATCCACTTGGTGGGAACATTCATAAGTGAACCCGGACAAGACCCTGAAGTCCCCCTGCTAAAAAACAGGTGGAGGAAAACATTTCTGAACGCCTGATGGTAGTGGTTAAGATGCATACTTGGAGTTCTCAAAAAAAAAAAATCAATTCAAGGATGTTATTTCAAATCTACCTCTCTAGATTGCTGGATGGGATTAAATGAATTGACTCCGTTGTGTCCCAGTTTTAAAAGAGGCAGTTTTGAAACCTGTGGTCCCTCAAGCTGTAAAATACTAAGCCATTCATTTGTTCAAAAGACACGGCAGCCTCTGAACTCAAGAATACCACAGGAATATCACACCACTGCAAATTACTAGGTGGTGCTGAGGCTTAAAAAAAAAAAAAAAAGAAATAGAAACAAAAGCACTGCTCTGTTTTTGAGATGCACATTTGATATGAGCTAATCAAATAGTTTTTGAGATTACTTTCCTGGAGGCAGAATTATTCTGCCCAGCTAGCCCTTCAGTTTCCCCCCTTTGTTGTATCTATCTATGTATAAACACAAGGCCCATATAGTGGATTTTTTTCTTCTCTCACTGAAGTTTCTGAAGACAAGGCCTTTTTGTCATGGATAAATGCAGGGCCAGCCAACCTTACAAAAGGAGTCATTTAATGCTCAATTTCCCCAACTTTCCTATGATTAAAAACTTCTAACCTCAAATGCCATTACTCTGTTCTAGATTGTTTTCTTTCACCCTCCCCCCAACAAATATTTAAATTGTTTCTACTCTGGAGGATTCCTTTTTCTCCAATCTGACCTTAAAAACAGAGAGGCTCTCCTATTCTCTTACATGCCCTAAACTATTTTAAAATCAAGGCCCTCTGACCTTTTCACAACACTCTTCTTGTCTGACACACCAAATGCTCCTCTGAGAGCCCAGAGGAGGTAAAGGGTCTAAAGGGTTGGGAAGGGGGAGGGAGGGATGTACATATATTTGGCATCAGTTCAGAAATTCAGAAAATGTTTGTGCAACCACTCCCCCAGCCAGGATCCACCGCACCCCCAGCCTTCCAGCACATTAATAAAAAAAGATGTGAGTGGACGAAATTGGAGAGCCCTGGAGGGACACCTAAGGCGGTCATAATTACGTGCCCAGAGAAACCCACCGAACAGCATCCCTCAGGTCCAGCCCTCATCCTTCCCTTCCGACACCCAAGTTTTGGGAGCAGGACCTCTCACGCCCTCACCCGCACCCCCCAGAGTAGCCGGTCAGACGTGCGGCAGCACCGCCCATTAACGGCTCGTGGGACACAAACGGAAGGAGTGACATAACTTCTGCACGTCGGGGTGGCAGCGTTATGCACCTTAAGAATCATATATGTTTTTTGTTTAAAAAAAGTACCACGAGCGCACAGGCCTGGAATACATTAACTTGTGAAATGAATGCAACACGCCCTTCGAGAGTCTCCCTCTCTCGCTCCGAAACAAAAAGAAGCGGTGGGGTTGGGGGGTGGGGGGAAGGGGGAGAAGGCACTTTACCATCCTGTCCTGAGCTCTCCAGATACTCCGTCAGGTCACAGCCGAAGGCGCTGGCGGCTCCCTTTCGTTTCAGCTTCTGCTTGGCACCCTTGTTCTTCATGAGTTAGTCCCAAAGAGGTTGCCCCTCCGTCTCGCCCTCCCCTCTCTGCTTGGCACCGCGCCTACGATGGTCTCCGGGGGGAGGTTAGATCAGTGGCTGCGGCGCGGCGCTGGGGGGCCGCATGGGCGTGGGGAAGAGCCTGGGCCCCGGGGCAGCGCGCATGGAGCCCGCGGGGCGCGGAGCCCGGCGCGGGCGCGGAGCCTGAACTCCACGGCGCGCTCCTCCAGGGCCGCGGTGCCGCAGGCCGTGCGGAGCTGGCGGCGGCGGCGGCGGCGGGCCGGCGCGCTGGGAGTGCCACTTCCTCACTTGGAGTCCCCGGGACTTTCACGGCCTCCCGCGGTGTCTTCTTCGGGTGTTTTCCTCTCCTTCGGAGGGAGGGCGAGCTCTCCGGAGTCCGCCTTCTCGAAGCCCGGGGAGTGGCCGAGAGCGCAGGGCAGCCGGCGGCGGCGAGGGGCGCGGGGACCGCCCGGGGGGGCTGCCGTGGGTCCTCCGCCCGGCGCGCGCTGTCCAGTCTTCAGACGGCTTGGGTAGGACGAAAACCCAGCATCCTGTCTCTCTCGCCCGCCCTCACGCCTTCCTTTTTTCCTGTCTTACAAATCCTAGGATCATCCAGCTCAGGAAATGCTGGAAGGAAGTTAGCTAGGGAGGGGGGCGGAGGGTGGAAATTTTTGGCAGCTCCGCTCTGGTGTGTGTATGGAGCCGGAGGAAGTAGGTGGGTGGGTTGAGGAGGACCGGGTGGGGGAGAGAACGCGCTCTTAGGAGAGCAGCTCGGCGGCTCTGGAGATAACTGGGCGGCTCGGAGGAAATCGCCGCGCTCCTAGGAGCACCCGCAGCCCGAACCGTCCGCTTCCCGCCCCACCGACGGCTCTTTGAAGACGCCAGAGGAGGCGCGCTGGCTTTCTGGTTGGATGGGGCTAGGTGGGACTGAAAAAAAATGTCCCGCCTTGTTTTTATCTTCATTGTCATCATCTCTTTGACACTTTCTATTTCGGTGCCTGTCTCCTCCTACATAAACACTTGAAGAGTACTGACAGAAACAAAGACAGGGATTCCAGCGGAGAAACCAGACGGAAAGCGGTTTTCCGCCTGCCACTCCCAGCCTCCTCTGCCGGCGCCCAGGTACCCCCAATCCAGCTAAGTCCTTCCCAAGCGGAGGGAGACATGGAGGCAGGCTGTCGCTTTGCAACCACTGCTGAGGAAATCAGATTTCTGGTTAGAGATTCAGGCATACAACACACACACACACACACACACACACACACACACACACACAGGCGTTATTGCAAAGGTTGCTAAATGGAAGTGATTTTGGGGGGCAGTCTCGGATTTAAGGTGACTCAGATATTCTAACCTAATATGGAGAAAGCAGTCTCCCAGGTTATTTCATAATTTGTCTCACGGTTTCAGGAGGGCATGTGTTTTCTTCTCTATTTAATTTGAAATTCTTTGACCTCTGTGTACTCAGCACACAGTAAGCACTCAAATTCTTATTATTTAACCATCTGAGGATTAGATTAGATTTCTTGTGTAAATTCAAATCCATATATAGACTTGAAGGGTAGAGACATTCATACAGCTCAGAAGGCTGGAAAAAGTTTAGGTATAGTATTTTAGTTACTGGATCCCTTTACAGTCTCTTATCTTCTTATGTATCACCAAGACAGTTTATGAACTTTGACCCTTGACCTTCTCTCTTTGTCAGAGTTTACAATTGATAGATAGCCTGCCTGCCAAATCTGGCCCACAGATGTGTTTGGTTTAGCACATGCCATTTTAAAGTTTTAAAAAGTTAATTGCCAACATTAAAGAGTTAATATTTTTCACATATGAGATCTGGATTTCTGGCTTCCCCTGCAGAAACTGAAGATCTGGTAACATCAAAAGTTGCGTTCCCACATAGCAAGGACTGCTGATGCCAAGCTCTATCAACCCCCATGGACCACCACCCTGTTTAGAGACATCAGTTGTCCAGTTTGAAAGCCACCGTGGCCTGTCGTCCCCACTTTGCACCTGCCTGGCCTCTGGAGCCACTGGAGTTTGCGCCCCAAGCTCTGTGTGTGATCTTTCGTTCCATTTTCCATCAGCCTCTCAGTGACACCAGCATTGCACCAGTCATCTTGATGAGATATCTTCAAGTAACCACTGACTCATTTCTCTCTTTCTGCCCCCACCTCCAGTCTAATCCCGGCCCAGACTAATGAGTGCTTCAAAATGCCTGTCCTCTGGGCTTCTTCCTTCCAGGCCCATTCGATGAGGACCATTCACTCCTAAATTGTTAGAATAACTCCTAGTGGGGTTTGCTGAGTGTGGTCTCTTTCCACTTCATCCTGTGCACCTTTGTCTGCTTTGCTCAAAATTTTTCAATGACTCCCTGTTTTCTTTTTCTAGGACTGCAGTTTCTAAGCTTCTTGTAAGCTACTTGGAGGATATTTGGTAGGGTATTTAATATAATGACTTGTTCCTTTATTTATAGAGAAGCATCTCCACATGAGACTATAATTATTACTATTAATATTTATTTAGGAATTTACTGTATCAAAGACCTCTATATCTGACCTACAGTGCATTTTATCATCTTGGCAGCAAAGGAGAGATGCTGAAGGGTTGTTCTTTTCCTGGGTCCAGCCCCTAAATGCAAGTTTTGGAATAAATTGTCAAGTCCTGTGAATTATCTTTCTATAGGTTTTAAAATACTCTTTTTAACTTTTTATGTTGAAATAATTTCAGCTTATAAAAAATTCTACAAGAAAATAGTCAAAGAATTCCTATGTACCTTCATTCAGCTTTCCCAAATATTAGTGTCATGCAACCAGAGTATAAAATTAGGAAATTTATATTGATACAGTAATATTGACTAATCAGTGGACCTTAATCAATATCAATTAATTTTTAATTGCATAATATTTTGTATTAAATATAATCTTTCTGACAGTAAAGTTCACCAGTTAAATAAACAGTAATTTACAAATAATTCTAAAACACTTCCCATGATAATATTAGCTATGTACCAGATCCCATTAAGCACCATCAAACCCAGCAGGTGTAGGTCGTCACAAAACAAGTTTTCCTAGATGAACCATAAAGCTAATGACTGACTCAGCCCAAAGATTCTTCTGTGCTTTACTGAGGACTCGCCAGAGGGACTCCACAAGCACAGAATTTTCCTTCTGGAACAGCCTGAGACCTTTCCACCCCTGCTTCATGATAAGCTGGGTTTGCAGATTGTTTAGGATTCAGGGTCAAGGTAATCCTGAGCACTGGACAAGGCATCTATTATGTCTGAACCAACTGAACAAAACCTTATTTGAAATGTGTACATGGTGAGTCTCTGTCTCTGTTTGATAGCTCTTAACTGTCTAGGCCTCATGGTGGGAAGAACTCACAATTTATCAAGTTGGATAATGAAGCTACATGGTGACAGGCTGACCCCGGGAGCTAGAAAGTCATCCTCTCCCCATTTGCTCTCTCCCCAGTGGTGAGTAAGCCCTGTGATATAGGTGCTGAATTTACATCTAGCCCTTGTCCTGGACGTTCTCTCTGTTTCTTTCTCTTCCCGATGTTCTTTTACCCCTTCCTTACTCTTAAGATATGTAGCTTTTTCTGGGTCTGTGGAAGGAAGTCAGATTTGGGTTCCAATGGGTTTTTCCACTGGACTAAGGATTTCCCAGAAAGCAAGTTACAAGGAGACAGTGTAGGACTGTTAACAGGAGGACTAATTAAGCTATTTGGTGATAATACAAATTATGCTCTTAGCAGATTATCATGATGTAAAAAGCACTTTGCTCACATATAACTCCCAAGGAAGAGTTCTGTCCTTCTCTGTGATTTATCTTGGGCTTCCCAGGTGGCACAATGGTAAAGAATCCACCTGCCAATGCAGGAGATGCAAGAGACGTGGGTTTGATCCCTGGGTTACAGTCCACAGGGTTGCAAAGAGTTGGACACATCTGAGTGGCTGAGCACTTGTGATTTATCTTATCTGCAGCTGGTTAAGACGGATGCTTATCAAACTGTGCCATCAGCTTCTTTGACTCACCAAGTGTGGAAGCAATCTTCTATGCTGTATATAAATAGATGAAGAAGACTGAGAGTGAGTATTAGAAGATTTTTAAAAATTGAAGTCTAGTTGATTTACAGTGTTTCTTAATTTCAGCTGTACAGCAGAGTAATTCAGTTATACATACACACATTCTTTTTTAAGATTCTTTTCCATTATGGTATATCACAGGATATTGAATACAGTTCCCTGTGTTGTACAGTAGGACCTTGTAGTTGTTCATTATTTATATCACAGTTTGCATCTGCTAATCCCAAACTCCCACTCCATCCCTCCCCCACCCCACCCAGTACTGGAAGATTTTAATGTCACCTGTGATTTAAGCCTTTCTTTTACCCAGGTGGCCCATGAAACTAGAGTTGTGTATTCAGTTACTCAGTTGTGTCCAACTCTTTGCAAGCCCATGGACTGTAGCCCACCAGGCTCCTCTGTCCGTAGGATTTTCCAGGCAAGAATACTGGAGTGGGTTGTCATTTCCTTCTCCAGGGGGGAAAAAAAAAACCTAAAAGTTAGAAATCAGCAATTTTAGAGCTCTCCCTCCTATCCTCATGCTCGACCAATTAAATAGTCATATAATTCCTTGTTCATGGGCTGTGGTTAATATGCTCTGAATTCTTTGTTCTAGGGTATAAGTGTTAGCTCATCCTTCTGCTAGGTACATTTTCTCTCCCACTTTCTTCTCCCCCTTTCCAGGTTCAGGATGCTAGCGTTGGGACTTCCCTGGCAGTCCAGTGGCAGTCCTTGCTTCCAGTTCAAGGAGCACAGGTCCCACCCCGGGTCACGGAACTAAGGTCTTGCATGCCATGCAGCACAGCCAAAAATAAATAATAAAACATAAAGATGCTAGTGTTGTCATGACTGTTGGGTATGTGAGCTAAATTGTGCCCCCCTCCATGTTCATATGTTGAAGTCCCAATCCCTAGTCCCGCAGAACCTGACTGTATTTGGAGATAGGGCCTTTAAAGATGTTCAGTTCAGTTCAGTCGCTCAGTCGTGTCCAACTCTTTGCAACCCCATGAATCGCAGCACGCCATCACCAACTCCCGGAGTTCACTCAAACCCATGTCCATTGAGTCGGTGACACCATCCAACCATCCCATCCTCTGTCGTCCCCTTCTCCTCCTGCCCTCAATCCCTCCCAGCATCAGGGTCTTTTCCAATGAGTCAACTCTTCGCATGAGGTGGCCAAAGTATTGGAGTTTCAGCTTCAACATCAGTCCTTCCAATGAACACCCAGGACTGATCTCCTTTAGGATAGACTGGTTGGATCTCCTTGCAGTCCAAGGGATTCTCAAGAGTCTTCTCTAACACCACAGTTCAAAAGCATCAATTCTTCAGTGCTCAGCTTTCTTCACAGTCCAACTCTCACATCCATACATGACCACTGGAAAAACCACAGCCTTGACTAGACAGACCTTTGTTGGCAAAGTAATGTCTCTGCTTTTTAATATTCCTATCTAGGTTGGTCATAACTTTTCTTCCAAGGAGTAAGCGTCTTTTAATTTCATGGCTGCAGTCACCATCCACAGTGATTTTGGAATCCACAAAAATAAAGTCAGCCACTGTTTCCACTGTTTCCCCATCTATTTCCCATGAAGTGATGGAACCGGATGCCATGATCTTCGTTTTCTGAATGTTGAGCTTTAAGCCAACTTTTTCACTCTCCTCTTTCACTTTCATCAAGAGACTCTTTAGTTCCTCTTTGCTTTCTGCCATAAGGGTGGTATCATCTGCATATCTGAGGTTATTGATATTTCTCCTGGCAATGTTGATTCCAGCTTGTGCTTCTTCCAGCCCAGGGTTTCTCATGATGTACTCTGCATATAAGTTAAATAAGCAGGGTGACAATATACAGCCTTGACGTACTCCTTTTCCTATTTGGAACCAATCTGTTGTTCCATGTCCAGTTCTAACTGTTGCTTCCTGACCTGCATATAGGTTTCTCAAGAGGCAGGTCAGGAGGTCTGGTATGCCCGTCTCTTTCAGAATTTTCCACAGTTTATTGTGATCCACAGTGTCAAAGGCTTTGGCATAGTCAAGAAAGCAGAAATAGATGTTTTTCTGGAACTCTCTTGCTTTTTCCATGATCCAGAGGATGTTAGCAATTTGATCTCTGGTTCCTCTGCCTTTTCTAAAACCAGCTTGAACATCTGGAGGTTCACGGTTCATGTATTGCTGAAGCCTGGCTTGGAGAATCTGATCACATGGACCACAGCCTTTAAAGATGTGGTTAAGTTAAAATAGGACTTCACTGGTGGCTCAGTTGGTAAAAGTGTCTGCCTACAGTGTGGGAGACCTGGGTTTGATCCCTGGGTCGGAAAGATCCCCCTGGAGAAGGGAATGGCAACCCACTCCGGTACTCTTGCCTGGGAAATCCCATGGATGGATGGAGGAGCCTGGTAGGCTACAGTCCATGGAGTCGCAAAGAGTCGGACATGACTGAACAACTGAGTGACTTCACTTTCACTTAAGTTAAAATGAGGCTATTTGATTTGGCCATGATCCAATTTGAGTGGCTTCCTTGTGAGAAGAGATTAGGACACTGCGACCAGGAATGTGTACCGCAAGAAAAGACCAGGTGAGGAAAAGATGAGAATGTGGTCTTCTGCAAGGCAGGGAGAAAGGCCTCAGGAGGAATCAAACCTGCCGACATCTTGATCTTGGACCTCCATCCTCCATAACTGTGAGAAACCAAATTTCTGTTATTTAAGCCACCTTCTAATATTCAGTGAGGTTCTTCCATGAGAGAGGTCTGAGCCCAACCACCCCTGAGCATCTGAAGCTAATAGAGGATGAGGATGGCCAGAGCAAAAGGGCTTCTAGAAAGTTTTGTATCCCAAACTCTGTTATTGCACCCCCCTGAGCTATGGGGATGTTTTCCCAGATGTAGTTTATAATGAAAATTGTTGCTTCTAATTGTCCAAGTGAGATTGGATAAACATCTTTGGTGGGGTTGAGGGAGATCCACATTACTAATCTCTGTTAAGGGGGCTTCCCTGGTGGCTTAGCAGTAAAGAATCTACCTGCAATGCAGGAGACACTGCATCGAATGCAGGTTCGATCCCTGGGTTGGGAAGATCCCCTGGAGAAGGAAATGGCAACCCACTCCACTATTCTTGCCTGGGAAATCCCATGGGCAGAGGAGCCTGGTGGGCTACAGTCCATGGGGTCACAAAAGAGTCAGACATGACTTAGCAACTAAACAACAACAATAATCAAACAGGACAGAGTGGAGGAGAGAAGGAACAAGAATAAATCTTCCCAGCCTAGAAGTAGGAGTAACCTTTAGCATGCAAGTGGTACATCCTGAAACATGGCAGCTGACCTCCCATAGTTCTACCACCTCTGAAACCATAAAAGCCAGTTTTGCTTCTAAACGGGCTTCTAAGAACAAGCAGATGAGGTGATATGAATGAAGGAAGAAGGCTTTAAATGGTCCCACTCCCAGCTTAAACATTCAAAGACAGACATAGTTACTATTATAAATGATATTCTCTCTCCCTCTCTTTGTCTCTGAAGTATTGTGTATTTCAGTTCCCTTTCAGTTCCTAGAGTTGCTGAACTGTATTGCTCAGGGCAAAAAAATAAATATATAAATGAGAAAGCACTGGGGAGCACTGCTTTACAGTCACTTCCCCAGCTGAGAGTGTGATTCAGTTGCTTCTCCATCAACTAGGCGTTTTAGAGTAGAAAGGGCAGAAGGCAGGGGACCCTGGCCTCCAGGACCTAATGCCTGATGATCTGAGGAGGAGCCGATGTAATAATTATAGAAATAAAATGCACAATAAATGTATTGTGCCTGAATCATCCCCAAACCATCCCCTACCCCTGCTCCCTGGTCTGTGGGAAAATAGTCTTCCACGAAATGGGTCCCTGATGCCGAGAAGGTTGGAGTGCTGCCAGAGGTGAGGGGATAATGAGAAAGAAATAGACTTTACCCTTACCAGCCCCCAATCTGATAAACTTGGAGTCATCTTGGACTCTACCTTCTCCTACAGCTAGTCTTTTTAATAAAGGTCTGAGGTTCTGAATTAGCAGGTAGGGGCACTGATCAATGCAATTTTATTTTTTTTTTAAAGTAAGACTTTCCCTTTTATAACCCTTCTGTCTCCTCCAGCTCCATCCAGAGCAGCCCAGGATGGGAGGAGAAACCATGTCACAACAGGCACAAACCCAGATCAGCTCCCTTCCCTCCCATCTCGTCTCAGTCCCAACCCCCGCCCCTCGCCCCCGCCCCAGCCTCACTCAAGATCTCACACAGGAGTGACTTGAGGGTTTCTCCCAAAGTCCTGATCCCAAGCTGCACCACCCCCCACCCCGAACTGATGTAAGGGCACCCCCCCCCCAGAGAACTTCAATTAAAAAAAAAGAATTTTTACTAAAAAAAAAAAAAAATTACATCAATCAGTGCCCCTACCTGCTAATTCAGGACCTCAGACTTTTATTTAAAAGATTAGCTGCAAGAGAAGGTAGAGTCCAAGATGACTCCAAGTTTATCAGATTGGGGGCTGGTAAGGGTAAAGGCTATTTTTCAGAGAAAGATTAAACGTAATTGCCAAGGGCCATGTTGGAGCTTTCAGGAGGAAAAGCCCTTTGATGGTGTAAAATGTGGGACTGGGTAGAAGTTAAAACTAGAGATTAGATCAGATATTTGCACACAGTATTTGAAATTATTTGAGAAATAAGTTTTCCTCCTTCTCCAATATTTTAGTTACATTCTAATTTCTTTGCAATGAATGTCATTCAAAAGCAAGAGGTTTGGAGATCTTTTGTGTCCTGCGCAGTGTTTTAAAAACCATGTTTGACCCATAATGCAGTGTGGGACTAAATGAATCTTCAGTGTTTCAGAAAGATGAACAAACCAGGCAGCACAAGACCCTCTTGTCCCGCTCCACATGGGCACTGGACGCTGCCAAACAGCAGCAGGAAACTTCCTTCCTAGAGTCACAAGCAGAGAAAGACTTCACAAGGCCAGAGGGAGGGCCAAGTGCCCTAGGCTGAATCACCATTATACTGACTTTGAACTTTCTGCAGGGTCTGGCGTTCGTTTCTCTCTCTTTTTTAAAGTTATTTTATGTTGGATTATAGTTGATTTACAATTTTGTGTTAGTTGCAGGTGTACAGCAAAGTGATTCAGTTATATATATATCTATTCTTTTTCAAATTCTTTTCCCATTTAGGTTGTTACAGAATATTGAGTAGAGGTCCCCATACTATAGAGTAGGTCCTTGTTGATTATTTCATATAGAGTAGTGGCCTTCATTTCTGAGTCTGAATTTGACTCCTTTTGGATGGAGGTGTCTGTTCAGTGTCCCAGGGGGACAGATGTCTGGGTGGGGAGGCTTTGCTGGAAGCGGCAGCCCCTGGAGGCCTGGCGGGATTTGCCCTGAGAACCTAGCAGTAGGTTCTGGGATCCCTCATAGCAACTGGGTTTAGGGTCGCTTTTCTCACTCTCTGCTCTGTTCCTTGGGAGTTCCTCAACACACTGAACAGAGACTTTGGGAAGGAAAAACTAGACTCCTCATAGAATGCGGGAGCCCTCAGGAGAGGCGATGACTTGGCTGTCTGGCGGATTCCATTTGTCTTGGTGTCTTCTTTGCTCTTGCTACCTCTCATTCTGCCTCTGCTTCCCGCTTTACTCTGTTCCGCACCCCTTTGGGAACACTGCCTTCTTTTCTTTCAGTGAAAGGAGCAGAGAAGTGGTTCCAGCTCCATCTGTCTCCCCCAGGGTCTCTGACTACTGAAACCAGTGATTTTCTTAGGTGGGTGGGGACCTGTCTCCACCCCGTGCATTGTGTTCCAGAGTTTCCTGTGCATTGCCTGTAAGCCTTTACCAATCTGCCAGGAGCCTTTTAACACAAAAGGGAGGAGATGGGGGAAGGGAGTACTGAGGAAAAACATCCCTATAAATAGCCCTGTTGAACAAAATTGTTTTCCCCATACACAGTTGTTGTCAGGGCCCCGACGCCCCATGATCTCCCTCTGCACTCTCCTCCCTGTCCATTCCAGTCCAGCCTTCCTCAACATGCCCGGTGCTCCTACTCAGTCTTCTCTGGAAGAGCATATTCCAGAGGCACAGGAGAGAAGCTTCGGGTCCCCCACAGGCCCCTTACCAGCTCTTTGAGCCTGGGCTGTGGGCTGGGGCTGACCTGGACTGGACAAATTACTTCATCTCTCTGAGCCTCAGTTCCTCCACTGTTAAATCAAGGGGATAATTACCTTGTAGGGTTGTTGTGAAGATTAAATAAGATAAGGAAATAGCTTAGAACTTGGCCTTTGTCTAGGCCGGTCCACAATACACAAAGAGTGATTTTTTAAAAATTGAGGTATAGTTGATTTACAATGTTGTGTTATTTCAGGTGTACATATATATTTACGTGGGTGCATATGTGCTAAGTCTCTCTTAGCAGGGTTGATCTCCCTTAAGATTCATTGGTTTGATCTCTTTGCTGTCCAAGGGACTTGCACGAGTCTTCTCCAACACCACAGTTCAAAAGCATCAGTCCTTTGGTGCTCAGCCTTCTTTATGGTGCAACTCTAACATCCTTACATGACTACAGGAAAAACCATAGCTTTGGCTAAATGGACCTTAGCAGAGTAATGTCTTTGCTTTCGAATATGCTGTCTAGGTTGATCATAGCTTTTCTTCCAAGGAGTAAGCGTCTTTTAATTTCTTGGCAGCAATCACCATCTGCAGTGATTTTGGAGCCCAAGAAAATAAGGTCTGTCACTGTTTCCATTGTTTCCCCATCTATTTGCCATGAAGTGATGGGACCGGATGCCATGATCTTCATTTTTTGAATGCTGGGTTAAGCCAGCTTTTTCACTCTTCTCTTTCATTTTCATCAGGAGGCTCTTTAGTTCCTCTTCACTTTCTGCATAAGGGTGATGTCATCTGGGTATCTGAGCTTATTGATATTTCTCCCAGCAATCCTAATTCCAGCTTGTGCTTCATCCAGCTGGGCATTTCCCATCATGTACTCTGCATATAAGTTAAATAAGCAGGGTGACAATATACACCCTTGATGTACTCCTTTCCCAGTTTGGAACCACTCTGTTGTTCCATATCCAATTCTAACTATTACGTCTTCATATGCGTACATGTTTCTCAAGACACAGGTAAGGTGGTCTGGTAGTCCCATCTCTTGAAGAATTTTCCACAGTTTGTTGTGATCCACATAGTCAAAGGCTTTAGTGTAATCGATGAAGCAGAAGTGGATGGTTTTCTGGAATTCTCTTGCTTTTTTGATGATCCAGCGGATGTTGGCAATTTGATCTCTGGTTCCTCTGCCTTTTCTAAATCTAGATTGAACATCTGGAAGTTCTTGGTTCATGTACTGTTGAAGCCTAGCTTGGAGAATTTTGAGCATTACTTTGCTAGTGTGTGAAATGAGTGCAATTGTGAGGTAGTTTGAACAATCTTTGGCATTGCCTTTCTTTGGGATTGGAATGAAAACTGATCTTTTCCAGTCTAGTCCTTTTCCACTGCTGAGTTCCAAATTTCCTGTCCCCTTGTCCCATATAAAACACAATTATTCTGAGAAACCTGTATGAGGATCAATAAGCCTGTCAGAACCCGGTGTGGAAACACTGATTGGCTCAGGATTGAGAAAGGAGTACAACAGGGCAGTCTGCTGTCACCCTGTCTGTTAACCTATATGCTGAGCACGTCATGAGAAATGCCAGGCTGGATGAGTTACAAGCTGGAATCAAGATAGGTAGGAGAAACATCAATAACCCAGGTATGCGGATGATACCACTCTAATGGCAGAAAGTGAAGAGGATAAAGAGCCTCTTGATGTGGTTGAAGGAGAGTGAAAGAGCTGGCTTAAAACTAAATATTAAAAAAACTAAGATCATGGCATCCGGCCCCATTACTTCACGGCAAATGGAAGGGGAAAAGGTGGAAGTAGTGATAGATTTCCTCTTCTTGGGCTCTAAAATCACTGGGGATGGTGACTGCAGCCATGTAATCAGAAGACGTTTGTTTCTTGGCGGGAAAGCTATCACAAACCTAGACAGTATAGAAAAGCAGAGACATTACTCTGCCAGCAAAGGTCTGTATAGTTAAGACTATGGTCTTCCCAGTTGTCACGTACGGTTGTGAGAGCTGGACCGTAAAGAAGGTAGAACACCAAAGCATTGATGCCTTTGAACTGTGGTGCTGGAGAAGACTCCTGCAAGCCCCTTGGACAGCAAGGAGATCAAACCAGTCAATCTTAAGGGAGATCAATGCTGAATACTCACTGGAAGGATTGATGCTGAAGCTGAAGCTCCAGTATTTTGGTCATCTAATGCAAACTGCCGACTAATTGGAAAAATCCCTGGTGCTGGGAAAGATTGAGGGCAGAAGGAGAAGAGGGTGCAGAGGATCAGATGGCTGGATGGCATGACCAATGCAATGGACATGAACTTGGGCAAACTTTGGGAGATGGTGAGGGACAGGGAGGCCCGGCATGCTGCTGTCTATGGGGTTGCAGAGTCGGACATGACTGAGCAACTGAACAACAACAAGTTTATTTATTTTCATATATTCATTTAATATCTTACACATTGGTTTGAGTTCCCACATGGTTTGAGATGATTCACTTTACATTTGAATGTTTAGAACCTGGAAACATTTTCAGAAAAGGTAAGATAGCCTCTCGTTAAATAGCTTTCTAATACTGAAGATGTATTGCCCTTAGAGGGGAATTGGGGGAGCAGTTTTGATTGTGGCTCATACTTTTCTTATATTTCTGATGTCCCCAGAGCTGTTTTTCCTCCTATCTTGAAAGCAAATATGCAGAAATTAGTTTGAGGACAGGAATTATCATAGGTTACAGATACAAGTTACCTCAACATATAATTGTATCCCTCCAATTGTAAACATTTTTAAGCTGGACAATATATTCCTATTGTTTTTCATTATACCTTTTGGAAATGTTTCCAAGGTTGTGAAGGTTGGTGGTGGTGGGGAAATGGTACCAGTTTGTAATAAGAATTACATTTGAAAAATATTGTATATATTTCAGAGAACATTCTGCTTTTCTCAATCCTCATACACAGTTATTTAATTCTCCATGCTGATCCTAAAGGAACCTAGTCAAATGCACACAAATCTCATTTAATCGTGTACTATTTTTCAAAGTAAGATTCTGTGTGTGTATCTGTTTATTTATCTCCCAGTAAGTTAATTTCATGCAAGTCCTTTCAGATTTTGTGGGACCTGATTATTTAAAGCAGTTGCAGTTTTCTGGTCTTAATTCTGTGTATTTCAAACTTTAAAAATTGAATATCTATTTTGTGGTGTCTTAAAACCTTTCAGATTATCATGCATATACCTGGATTTAGTCTTAAAATATCTTCCCTAAATCCCTACATTTCCCAGAGAGTCTTGATTTCAAGCATTCTGCCCCTTTGTCAAACACCATGTCAAAGGATGTGTACTGATCTTTGCTTTAGAATCTATGGCCAGTGTTATAGGTTGAATTGTGTCCCCTAAAATTCGTATGTTGAAGTTCTAACTCCAGTATCTCAGAACTTGAACTTCCTTTGGAAGTAGACTGGTTGTGATGCAATGAATTAAGGTGTGATCAAACTGGAGTAGAATGGGTCCTTCATCCAAAATGAAAGTTATCCTTAGACAAGGGGAAAATCTGAACACAGACATGCACACAGAGCTAATGCCATGTGAAGATAAAGGCAGAGATTGGAGTGATGCTTCTACAAGGCAAACCAAGTGCTGGCCAGAAACGACCAGGAACTCTGGGAGAGGCATGGAACAAATTCTTCCTCACAGCCCTTAGAAGAAACCAACCAGGCCAACACCTTGATCTTGACTTTTAGCCTCCAGGACTGTGAGATAATACATTTCTGGTGTTTAAGCTACCCAATTTGTAGTACTTTGTTACAGCTGCCTTAGGAAACTAAAATAGCCAATATAGTAAAGAGACAGAGCTAGGCAGTCCTGCACTGGAAACTGTTACTGTAATGATCAGAATGGTAAGAGTCTAAGTGAACTCAGAAGTCTCTTCGTGAAAATATCTGTATATTTAGCTGGCACCATCTTCACGACCCAGATAATCATGATGGTGTGATCACTCACCTAGAGCCAGACATCCTGGAATGTGAGAGTCAAGTGGGCCTTAGAAAGCATCACTACAAACAAAGCTAGTGGAGGTGATGGAATTCCAGTTGAGCTATTTCAAATCCTGAAAGATGATGTTGTGAAAGTGCTGCACTCAACATGCCAGCAAATTTGGAAAACTCAGCAGTGGCCACAGGACTGGAAAAGGTCAGTTTTCATTCCAATCCCAAAGAAAGGCAATGCCAAAGAATGCTCAAACTGCCGCATGATTGCACGCATCTCATATGCTAGTAAAGTAATGCTCAAAATTCTCCAAGCCAGGCTTCAGCAATACATGAACCGTGAACTTCCTGATGTTCAAGCTGGTTTTAGAAAAGGCAGAGGAACCAGAGATCAAATTGCCAACATCCTCTGGATCATGGAAAAAGCAAGAGAGTTCCAGAAAAACATCTATTTCTGCTTTCTTGACTATGCCAAAGCCTTTGACACTGTGGATCACAATAAACTGTGGAAAATTCTGAGAGAGATGGGCATACCAGACTACCTGACCTGCCTCTTGAGAAACCTGTATGCAGGTCAGGAAGCAACAGTTAGAACTGGACATGGAACAACAGACTGATTCCAAATGGGAAAAGGAGTACGTCAAGGCTGTATATTGTCACCCTGCTTATTTAACTTCTATGCAGAGTACATCATGAGAAATGCTGGGCTGGAAGAAGCACAAGCTGGAATCAAGAT
>NW_024070186.1:92554794-92756871 GCF_014754425.2 Oryx dammah
CTAAGAAAATAAAGTCAGTCACTGTTTCCATTGTTTCCCCCATCTATTTGCCATGAAGTGATGGGAACTGGATGCCATGATCTTAGTTTTCTGAATGCTGAGTTTTAAGCCAACTTTTCACTCTCCTCTTTCACTTTCATCAAGAGGCTCTTTAGTTCCTCTTCACTTTCTGCCATACGGGTGGTGTCATCTACATATCTGAGATTATTGCAAACTCGCTAAACTCATTAGTTTTTGTAACAATTTGTGTGTTCCATTGGAATTTTTACAGAAACAATCACATTATCTATGAAAAGTCTTTTTTCCCCTTTCTTTCCAATCTGGATTCATTTTATTACTTTTTTATAAATATAAATTCCTCTGATTTTTCTTTTTGCTAATATGATGAATTACAGTATTTTTAAGTTATATTGATTGAATGAATTATAGTAATTGATTTTTTTTTTTTTATCCCTGAGGTGAATCCCATTTGGTCATGATGTAGTATCCTTTCTACATATAGTTGAATTTGATCATTAAAATGTTTCGAGTTTTTGTATCTACATATAATATTGAATATAAGTGGTGACAGAAGACAACCCTGTTTTGTTCCTGATCTTAGTGGGAAAGCATTGTCTTTCATCATTGAACTTGTTGCTAGCTATAGATTTCTGTAAATGTCTTTTATCAGATTGAGGGTGTTCCTTCACATTCCTAGTTTGCTAAGAATATTTTTTAATCAGTAATGCATATTGGATTTCAAGTGCAGTTTTTGCATCTTATTGAGGTGATTGTGTGTTTTTTTTCCTTTGGTTTGCTAACAGTGAATTACTATTTTATTTGTTAACATAAAGCAATCTTGCATTCTTAGGATAAACTCACCCCTCTTTGTCATGTTGTATTATTTTTTTTATACGGTTGAATTCAATATGCTAAAATTTTGTTTAAATTTTTTTGCTTTAACGTATATTTGAGACATATTCGTCTTATTGACTATGCCAAAGCCCTTGACTGTGTGGATCACAATAAACTGTGGAAAATTCTGAGAGAGATAGGCATACCAGACCACCTGACCTGCCTCTTGAGAAATCTGTATGCAGGCCAGGAAGCAAGAGTTAGAACTGGACATGGAACAACAGACTGATTCCAAATAGGAAAAGGAGTACGGAAAGGCTGTATATTGTCACCCTGCTTATTTAACTTCTATGCAGAGTACATCATGAGAAATGCTGGACTGGAAGAAACACAAGCTGGAATCAAGATTGCCGGGAGAAATATCAATAACCTCAGATATGCAGATGACACCACCCTTATGGCAGAAAGTGAAGAGGAACTAAAAAGCCTCTTGATGAAAGTGAAAGAGGAGAGTGAAAAAGTTGGCTTAAAGCTCAACATTCAGAAGATGAAGATCATGGCATCTGGTCTCATCCCTTTATGGGAAATAGATGGGGAAACAGTGGAAACAGTGGCAGACTTTATTTTTGGGGGCTCCAAAATCACTGCAGGTGGTGATTGCAGCCATGAAATTAAAAGACACTTACTCCTTGGAAGAAAAGTTATGACCAACCTAGATAGCATATTCAAAAGCAGAGACATTACTTTGCCGACTAAGGTCCGTCTAGTCAAGGCTATGGTTTTTCCCGTGGTCATGTATGGATGTGAGAGTTGGACTGTGAAGAAAGCTGAGCACTGAAGAATTGATGCTTTTGAACTGTGGTGTTGGAGAAGACTCTTGAGAGTCCCACCAGTCCATTCTGAAGGAGATCAGCCCTGGGATTTCTTTGGAAGGAATGATGCTAAAGCTGAAGCTCCAGTACTTTGGCCACCTCATGCGAAGAGTTGACTCATTGGAAAAGACTCTGATGCTGGGAGGGATTGGGGGCAAGAGGAGAAGGGGACGACAGAGGATGAGATGGCTGGATGGCATCACTGACTCGATGGACGTGAGTCTGAGTGAACTCCGGGAGTTGGTGATGGACAGGGAGGCCTGGCGTGCTGTGGTTCATGGGGTCGCAAAGGGTTGGACACGACTGAGCGACTGAACTGAACTGAACTGAGATATTCGTCTGTTATTTCATTTGTTGTAATATTTTTGTCTGGGTTTTGTATGAGGGTAATGTTGGCCTTATAGAATGAGTTGGGAAGTATTCTCTCCAAGTTTTTGGAAAATCTTGTGTAGAATTAGCATCATTTCTTCCCAGTGTAAAATTGGTATTAGTGCAAATACTAATTTATGTAGAATTTACATATTATATCTTGAGATCTCTTCAAGAAAATTAGAGATACCAAGGGAACATTTCATGCACAGATGGGCTCAATAAAGGACAGAAATGGTATGGACCTAATAGAAGCAGAAAATATTAAGAAGAGGTGGCAAGAATACACAGAACTGTACAAAAAAGATCTTCACGACCCAGATAACCACGATGATGTGATCACTCACCTAGAGCCAGACATCCTGGAATGTGAAGTCAAGTGGGCCTTAGAAAGCATCACTACAAACAAAGCTAGTGGAGGTGACGGGATTCCAGTTGAGCTATTTCAAATCCTAAAAGATGATGCCATGAAAGTGCTGCACTCAATTTGTCAGCAAATTAGGAAAATTCAGCAGTGGCTGCAGAAAGATTGAAGATGGGAGGAGAAGGGGATGACAGAGGATGAGATAGTTGGATGGCATCACCAACTCGATGGACTTGAGTTTAAGCAAGCGCTGGGGGTTGGTGATGGACAGGGAGGCCTGGTGTGCTGCAGTCCATGGGTTGCAGAGAGTCGGCGGACACGGCTGAGCGACTGAACTGAACTGACTGATGCGTTATTTCTAATTTCGTGCAGAATTAGTGTGCTCTCTTCTAACTAGTGAATCTGGCCCTTGGGTTTTCTATGTGGGGAGGCTTTTAAGTACTGTTTCAATATTCTTAGGGGCTTCCCTGGTGGCTCAGATATTAAAGAATTCACCTGCAATGCAGGGAGACCTGGGTTCAATCCCTGAGTCACAAAGACCCCATGGAGAAGGGAAAGGCTACCCACTCCACTGTTCTTTCCTGGAGAATTCCATGGACAGAGGAGCCTGACGAGTTACAGTCATTAGGGTAGCAAAGAGGTGGACACAGCTAAGTGACTAACACTTTCACTTTTTCCCTTCCATTTCTTTAATAGATACGGAGGTGTTTATGTCATCTATTTCTTCTGTGGCATTTGTCTATTTACCTAAGTTGTGAAATTTATTGGCATAAAGTTATTTATAAAAAGTTACTTTTATCCTTTGAATACCTATAGTATACGTAGTGATGCCATGTCTCTAATTCCTTATATTGAGAATTTTTGTGTCTTTTTTCTTTTTTCTGACTAGTCCAGCTAGAATTTAATCCCTTTTTTAAAAAATCTCAAATAACCAGCCTTTGCTTAGATTCTCTGTATTGTTTTTTTCTCTATTTCATTGATTTCTGCCTTGATCTTTATTATTTTTTCTCCTGCTCACTTTATACTTTATTTGCTCTTCCTTTTCTAGTTTTGTAAAAGAGAAGCTGAGATTATTGATCGGAGACATTTCATCATTTCTAATATAGACATTTAGTGCTTAAGTTTTCACTTATAGATCCTATATGTTGTATTTTCATTTCCATTCAGTTTAAAATACTTTTCAATTTCTTTTTTGATTTCTTCTTTGATCTCCCCCTTATTTAGAAGGGTGTTGTTTACTTTTCAAATACTTGGGGATTTTCCAAGGATCTTTTCATTATTGCTTTCTAGTTTAATTCCTCTTTGGTCAGAGAACATATTTTGTGTGACTTGAATCCTATTGAATTTTCTTGTCTGGTTTTAGGGCCCAGAATAGCACTTTGTGTACTTGAGAAAAATGTGTGTTCTCCAGTTGTTGGGTAGAGTGTTCTATAAATGTCGACCAGGTCAAGTAGTTAATAGTGTTGTTCAAGTCATCTATATTCTTACTGATTTACTGCAGAACTGGTCTAGCAAATATTGACAGAAGAATGTTGAAATCTCTGACTATTATTGTACAGTTCTATCATTTTCTACTTAATGTATTTTGAAGCACTGTATTAGGTTCATAAATGTTTAGGATTGTTATTTCCTCTTGATGAATTGACCCCTTTATCATTTTTTTATTAACCACATCACAGCACAGCATGTGCGATCTTAGTTTCCTGGCCAGGAATCAAATCTGTGCCCCCTGGATGGGAAGCATGGAGTCTTAACCACTGGACCATCAGGGAAGTCCCAACTCCTTTATCCTTATAATGATAAAATAACCTTCTTTTCCCTGTTACCATTCTTTGCTCTGAAATTTATTTTGTCTGATTCAAAAGTAGCTACTCTTGTTTTCTTTTGACTAGTGTTAACTTGGTATATCTCTTTCTATCTTTTAATTTTAACCTATTTATTGGTTTATATGTAAAAATATGCATGCATACTAAGTCAGTTCAGTCATGTCCAACTCTTGGCAACTCTATGGGCTGTAGCCTGCCAGGCTCCTCTGTCCATGGGATTCTCCCAGCAAGTACACTGGAGTGGGTTGCCATGCCCTTCTTCAGGGGATCTTCCTGACTGGGATCAAATCCAGGTCTCTTATCTCCTTGCATTGGCAGGCAGGTTCTTTACCACTAGCACCATCTAGGAAGCCCATATTTAAACATAAACATATATAAAACTGCCTACAGTTTATATTTAAAGTATATTTGTAGGCAGTGCTATGTTTATAGACAGCTTATAGTAGAGTCTTATTTTTTTTTAATCCAACTTGATCATTTCTACTTTTTAATCAAGGTGTTTACACCATTTACATTTAATGTGATTATTAATGTTAGATTGTTAATGTAGATTATTACAGCTAGATTGCTATTTATCCCATCTGTTATTTTTTTCCCTTTTCATGGTTTTTACCTTCTTTTGGACTAATTAAATTTCTTTTAAAATTTGATTTTATCTCCTTTGCTGCTTTATTAGTTATAATTATTTTGTTATTTTAGTGGTCACTTAAGTATTTATGGGCTTCCCTGATAGCTCAATTGGTAAAGAATCTGCCTGAAATGGAGGAGACCCTGGTTCCATTCCTGGGTCAGGAAGATCTGCTGGAGAAGGGAAAGGCTACCCACTCCAGTATTCTTAGGCTTCCCTTGTGCCTCAGCTGGTAAAGAATCCACCTGCAATGAGGGAGACCTGGGTCTGATGCCTGGGTTGGGAAGATCCCCTGGAGAAGGGAAAGGCTACCCCTTCCAGTATTCTGGCCTGGAGAATTCCATGGACTCTTCAGTCCATGGGGTGATGAAGAGTCAGACATGACTGAGTGACTTTCACTTTCACTTTCACTAAGGGTTTACGGTATACATATTTATCTCTTAAGGTCTACCTTAAAGTAATATTATCCCACTTCACGCGTAATCTAAGAACCTTACAAAAGTACAGTTCATTTATCCTCTTCTGGTCTAGATGCTACTGTTGTCATGCATTTATTTTACTTTTAATCTCTACAATTTCAGTTTAGATTTTTCTCTGTATCTTCCATCTCTCTAACTTTTTGAATGTATGGAATACAATATAATAACTGTCTTAATGTTCTTCTGTGTTAATTCTAATGCCTCTGTCAGTTTTAAGTTTCTTTTGACTAATTATCCTGCCTTCCATCAGTTGTGTATCTTCATGTTTTTGTAAACCTGGCAATTTTTGTTTGGATGCCAGGCATTGTGAATTTTACCTTATTTAGCGCTGTATATTTTTATAGCTATATAAATCTTGAACTTGTTCTAGGAGAGACACATTACTTGGATAGAGTTTTGTCCTTTTGGTTTTGTTTTTACTATATAATAGGCAGGTCTGGAGCAGTGCTCATTGTATTTTTTATTGCTGAGCAAAACTTTCCTGAGTACTCTTACCCAATACCTTGTGAATTATGAGTTTTTCCAGTCTGGCTGGTGGAAATAGGCACTATTCTCAGCCCAGTGTGAGTGATTAGAATTGTTCCTGCTAATCGTTACAATGGTTCTTTCCCTGGCTTAGGACAGTTTTCCTACATCAGCCCGCTGATCATGAACACTTGAGGGGGATTCTTTGCAGACCTCCAGTATTCCGTTTCTGTGCTTCGTTTCTCTCTGGATTTCTGTGCTGTGAAATGAAGCTGCTTTGATTTTCTTGGACTCTAGTCTATCTCCTTAACTCAGGGAATCTTCTAGGCTCTCTCTCAGCTTTTCTTTCCCTCTGCAATGCTTGGAACTCTCTTAGGGTAGTAAACTGGGGCAATTGTGAGGCTCATTTTATTCATTTCCTGTCTCTCAGAGATGACTGTCCTTTGTTGCCTCTTACAGAGTATCTTAAAAACTGTGGTTTATGTATTTTGTCTGTTTCTTTCTTTCTTTTTTTTTTTTTAAATGGATGCTTCAGGTGGCATAGAAATCTGGCTCCTGTTACTTCTTGTTGACTAGAAGGGAAAGTCAAGTCCTTGCTTTTTCCACTTTGAGATTTAATCTTTCCTTTTTTATTTCAACTTAAAAAAATTTCAAGGCTTAGAAATGCTGTAAAAATTATTCAAGGAACATCTGTGCACACTTTGTCTAGATTGATCAATTGTTAACATTTTGCCATACTTATGCACCCCCCGTTTTTCTCTGTTATTCTCTCACATACACAAATTTTAACTGAGTCATTTGAGAGAAACTGAAGACATCATGATACTTCATCATTAAATAATTTTTAAGAATAAAGTCACTGTCCTGGAGAAAAGAGATTCCTCTTACATTGTTGGTGGGAATGTAAGTTAGTACAATCACCTTGGAAAACAGTATGGAGATTCCTCAAAAAACTAAAAATAGAGTTACCATATGATCCAGCAACCTCATTCCTGGTCATCTATCCAATCAAAACTATTTCAAAAAGGTATATGCACCCCTATATTCATAGCAGTACTATTCATAATAGCTAAGACATATAAATAACTGAAGTGTCCATTGACAGATGATTAGATAAGGAAGATATAGTATGTATGTACAATGGAATAATGCTCAGCCATATAAAAGAATGGAATAATACATTTGCAGCAGTATGGATGGACTAGAGATTATCACACTAAAGTGAAGTAAATCAGAAAGAAACAGACAAATACCATATGATATCACTTATATGTGGAATCTAAAATGTGGCACGAATGAACTTATCTATGAAACAGAAACAGACTCACAGACATAGAGAACCAATCTGTGGTTGCCAAGGGGGAGAGAGATGGGGGAGGGAGGGATTAGAAGTTTGGGATTAGAAGATGCAAGTTATTATATACAGAATGGATAAATAATACGGTCCTACTGTGTAAGAGAATAATATTCAATATCCTGTGATAAACCATAATAGAAAAGAGTATGAGAAAGGATATATATATATATATATATTTGATTTACAATGTATTAATTTCTGCTGTACAGCAAAGTGATTGTCAGAAATTAATATATTGTAAATCAACTATACTTCAATAAAATAAATTTTAAAAAGAATAAACTCATTCTCTTATATAATCACAACAGCCTTTTCCTTGTCCTGGGGAATCTCCCTGACCCAGGGATCAAACCTGCATCTCCACAAGGCAGGCGGATTCTTTACCAACTGCGCCACCTGGGAAGCCTGTAACCACAATACAAGGCTCAAATGCAAGGAATTTAACATTGATAGAACATTATCATATAATACATGGTCTCCTTTGATTATCTATTGCTTTGTAATAAATGAACCCAAAACTTAGAGGCTGAAAATAACAATGTATTAACTATTATATCTCGTGATTCTGTGGGTCAGGAATTCAGATATGGCAGAGTGGGAAAGGCTCATTTTTCTTTATAATGTTTAAGCCTCAGCTGGAGGTGACTCTGAGTGGTTGGTGGCTTCTTCACATGGCTAGTGTGGGCTTCCTCATAGCATGGTAGCATCAGGGTAGCCAGGCCACTTCCATGGTGGTTCAGGGTTCCAATAAAAAGTGATTCTAATAGTCATGTATGGATGTGAGAGTTGGGCAATAAAGAAAGCTGAGCACTAAAGAACTGATGCTTTTGAACTGTGGTATTGGAGAAGACTCTTGAGAGTCCCTTGGACTGCAAGAAGATCCAACCAGTCCATCCTAAAGGAAATCAGTCCTGAATATTCATTGGAAGGACTGATGCTGAAGCTGAAACTCCAATACTTTGGCCACCTGTTGCAAAGAACTGACTCATTGGGAAAGACCCTGATGCTGGGAAAGAATGAAGACAGTAGAAGAAAGGGAGGACAGAGGTATGAGATGGCTGGATGTCATCACTGACTCGATGGATGTGAGTCTGAGTGAACTCCGGGAGTTGGTGATGGACAGGGACGCCTGGCGTGCTGCAGTCCATGGGGTTGCAGAGTCAGACACGACTGAGCGAATGATCTGACTGAGAGATCTCCAATAATACAATCAGTGTCATACATAAGGTGATGCTTGAGGACATAATATCATTTTTTAAATCATATTTCTTTTTCGTGGAAACAATTTTTTTTAAATTTTAAATTGAAGGATAATTGCTTTACAGAATTTTGTGGTTTTTTATCATACATCAACAAGAATCAGCGATAGGTATACCCATGTCCCCTCCCTCCTGACAGTGGAAACGATTTTTTAATGCCACTTAAAAATTATTCATTCATTTATTTTTGGTGGTACTGGGTCTTCACTGTGGTGCGTGGCCTCTCTGTCGCTGGGTGCAGGCTTTCTCTAGTTGCTGTGAGTGGGGGCTGCTCTCTAGTAGTAGCTCTTGTGGAGCTTGGGCTCTAGGGTACTTGGGCTTAAATAGCTGTGGCTCATGGGCTTAGTCGCCACATGGCATGTGGGATCTTAGTTCCCAGACCAGGGACTGAACCCGTGTGTCCTGCAATGGCAGGCGAATTCTTTACCACTGAGTCACAGGAAACAATCAGACAAACGCAAATGAAAGAATATTCTATAAAACAACTGGCCTGTAAACTTCAGAAGTGTCAAGGTCATGAAAGACAAGGACAGATTAGAAACTATTTCAGATTAATGGAGAATGTATTAGTCAGCTTGAGTTGCTAATATAAATATTAATACCACAGACTGTGTGGATTAAACAACTGAAATGGATTTTCTCACAGTTCTGGAGGCTGGGAGTCCAAGATGACGGTGTTAACAGGTTGGTTTCTTCTGAAGCCTCTCTCCTTGACCTTCTACCTGTGTTCTCACATGGTCACCCCCCACCTGTGCTGGCTCTGTCCTCATCTCTTCTTCTTTATAAAGACATGGGTCATGTTGGATCATGACCTACTCTAAAAACCCAACATTAACTTAATGGCCTCTTTAAAGGCCCAGTTTCCAAACAGAGTCACATTCTGAGGTACTGGGAGTCAGGGCTTCCACATCTGATTTCAGGAGATTCAATGCTGTCCATAACAGAGGCTAAGGAGATTTCTTTATATGTGGTCTTAGATTGGAAAAAATTGTTTCAAGGTATGTTATTGAGACAACTGGAAATGAGTATGTACAACATGACAAATTAAAAACAGCTTCAAATTCTTTGACAGTTCTCTTACTGAGGAATGGGGCTATGTTGCCCATGCCTTTAAATCTGGACTGGCCTATAACTGCTCTGTCACATAGGAGAGAATGAAAGTGGAAGCAGAAACTGCCTTTAAAAGGCTGGACTCAGAACTGACATAGCTTCACTTCCTTATTTTCAATCTACTTATTACTGCTTAATATACTCATTTCCAATTGTCTCAGTAATATACCTTGTAGCAAATTTTTTTTTCCAATCCAGGAATTTAGATGTCACATCTAATGTTCCCCCTCTATCCTTGTCTTTCATGACAGTGACATTTTTTTAAGTGTACAGGTCAGTTGTTTTGTAGCACATCCTTTAATTTGGGCTTGTCTGACTGCTTCTTCATGATTAAATTCCAATGATGTATTTTTGGCAGGAATACAATAATGGTGATTTTATGTCCTCAGAGTATCACCTCATGTGTGATGTCGCTTTGAACTATTGCTGAAATTAATTTGGAGTACTAGGTTAAGGTAGTGTCTGCAAGATTTCTCCAGTGAGTACTATCTTCCCTTTGTAATTGGTAAGTAACCTCTAGGGATATTGTTTTTTCTTTAAAAATTTAAAAAGAGCTTTCCTGTATCCTGTTGCAGACAATTCCAGTATCTGATGTCCTTCGGGGATCAGGTGGGTCTAAATCTTTTGTGTATTCCTGCTAACGGTTCTTACATGCGGCTTCCAGTGCTTAGGATTTTTTTTAATTTATGAACTTGAATTTGAGTCCTACAGGACTAAATTGAGGATGCATCCTCTAAAGTGTGCTTCCATTGCTCAGTGCCCAAAGAACTCTTCAGTGCTCTTCTGCAGCCTTGGCTTGACAAGGAAGGCACAAGTTTGGCTCTTCTCATTTGGATCCCAAATCAGTGTCAGTAGAGACTTTCAGTTACTTCAGTCATGTCTGACTCTTTGCCACCCTTTGGATTGTAGCCCACCAGGCTCCTCTGTCCATGGGATTCTCCAGGCAAGATTCAGTTCAGTTCAGTTGCTCAGTCGTGTCCGACTCTTTGAGACCCCATGGACTGCAGCACGCCAGGCCTCCCTGTCCATCACCAACTCCCAGAGTTTACTCAAACTTGTGTCCATTGAGTTGGTGATGCCATCCAACCATCTCATCCTCTGTCATCCCCTTCTCCTCCTGCCTTCATTCTTTCCCAGCATCTGGGTCTTTTCCAATGAGTCAGTTCTTCCCATCAGGTGGCCAAATTATTGGAGTTTCAGATTCAGCATCAGTCCTTCCAATGAACATTCAGGACTGATTTTCTTTAGGATGGACTGGTTTGATCTCACTGCAGTCCAAGGGACTCTCAAGAGTCTTCTCCAACACCACAGTTCAAAAGCATAAATTCTTTGGCACTCAGCTTTCTTTATAGTCCAACTCTCACATCCATACATGACTACTGGAAAAACCATAGCCTTGGCTAGATGGACCTTTGTTGGCAAAGTAATGTCTCTGCTTTTTAATATTCCTATCTAGGTTGTTCATAACTTTTCTTCCAAGGAGTAAGCGTCTTTTAATTTCATGGCTGCAGTCACCATCTGTAGCGATTTTGGAGCCCCCCAAAATAAAGTCTGCCACTGTTTCCACTGTTTCTCTATCTATTTGCTATGAAGTGGGACTGGATACCGTGATCTTTGTTTTCTGAATGTTGAGCTTCAAGCCAACTTTTTCACTCTCCTCTTTCACTTTCATCAAGAGGCTCTTTAGTTCTTCACTTTCTGCCATAAGGGTGGTGTCATCTCGGTATCTGAGGTTATTGATATTTCTCCTGGCTATCTTGATTCCAGCTTGTGCTTCATTCAGCCCAGCATTTCTCATGATGTACTCTGCATAGAAGTTAAATAAGCAGGGTGACAATATACAGCCTTGACGTAGTCCTTTTCCTACTTGGAACCAGTCTATTGTTCCATGTCCAGTTCTAACTGTTGCTTCCTGATCTGCATACAAATTTCTCAAGAGACAGGTCAGGTGGTCTGTTATTCCCATCTCCTGACATGGATTGCCATGCCCTCCTCCGGGGGATTTTCCCGACTCAGACATCTCTTTTGTCTGCTGTATTGGCAGTTGAGTTCTTCACCACCAGCGCCAGCTGGGAAGCCTGTTTCTTCCCATGGTTTGTTCCTTTTGGAGTGGGGTGGTTCTTGGAGACATCTACTTCCCCATCAGTAGAAGAGTGACTTGGAGAATCTAGTCTGCTCTCTTCCCTGCCTAAGCAGAACCCACTTTAATGATTTTCCACTCTAATCGTTAGTATAAATATGATTCTGCTTGGCTTTTTGTAATGCTATCTTTGAAGAAATGTGGTTTTCTCACAACTTGTTAATATTCTCAATAATCCTGTGAAATGAGGAAGTCAATTACCTTGGTACATTGTGCAGCTGGGGTGGTGCTAGTATTAAAGAACACGCCTGCCAATGCAGGAGATTAAAGAAACACGGGTTCTATCCCTGGATCAGGAAGATCCCCTGGAGAAGGAAATGGCAACACACTCCAGTATTCTTGCCTGGAGAATCCCATGAGCAGAGGAGCCCAGAGGGCTACAGTCCATGGGGTCGCAAAGAGTCGGGCACGATTACAGCGGCTTAACACAGGGTGATGTAAGGTAAATTTATTAACTTGTAAAACCTCAGTTTTCTACTCCGGAAAATGGACAAGTTCCTATCTCCTTCCCAAAGCTTTGTGAATATTTACGAGGATATAATTTGGGAAGTGCCCAGACCATCGCGCAGTACTGGCACAGGGCTTTATAAGATCAGCCGAAGAACAAGCGGTCCTTTTCCCTCCAGCTTCCCTTTCGGTTGCCCCGGGCAGCGGGGCGGGGAGGAGACCGAGGGTAGGGGCTGGAGGGCTGGCATCCGTCGGGCCCGCCCAGCGGAGGACCGCGCAGACCCGCCCGGGGCCTGGCCGTAGCGACTCCCGACGCGGCGGGGGCGGAGCAGGAGAGAGGAGCCTCCTCCCGGCGGCGGGGGCGGTCCCCACGGCAGCTGCTGGGCGGTCCCCACGGCAGCTGCTCCGCGTCTCCTCTTTCTCCGGGCGGTCCTCGTCGCCGCGGCGTCTGGGGTGAGTTCGTGGGGCCTCCGCTCCGCCGGTGCCCGGGACGCAAGGTTTGACGCGGCCGCCGTGTGGGCACTGCCGGGCGGCAGGGCGGGTCGGTCCCCGGGTTGCGGCTGGGCGCGCGCGGGCCGGGCCTCGGAGGGCCGTCCTGCCTCCTCCCGGGCGGCGGGGCCGGGCAGGGGGCCTGCGGAGGCCGAGCCCGGCGGGGGGCACCAGCTCAAGTGGGGGCACCACTGCGGCGCTCCCTCTGCTGCCGGAGGGATGGCCAGGCGAGGTGCTGCCAGGTAGGAATCCGGGGCTCATCCCCCGAGGCCCCGCGTCACGGTTCCGGGGTCGCCGCCCGCACCTCTGTCCGTGCGGGGAGCATCAGCGTGCAGTTGTCCCTTTCTCCTTGGAGCTCTCTTCCCCAGGGTTTCTGCTGGAAAACCCACCCGCTGATCCCAGCCTGTGGCCAGCAGGGAGGGGCCGGCGAGTGGTGAGGATCGACGGGATGGTAAAGTGTATCAGCTCTCTACGCTTAGTCTGGCTCTGTGTCCATACACTGTCTGTTGATCCAAAGCCCATGAGGATGGGGACTGAGGAAAGGCCTTTGGGTTGGTGGCCTCGGGAGAGCAGTTATCAATAGCGTGGGCGTGTGCCGGGTTGCACGGTGTTCAAGAGTGGGTGAACGATGAAGACGTGGAGGCGGCCGGGGGCACAGCCGTTGGGTGATGAAAGGGAGCAGGAAGAACACAGTCCTTTGAAGGTTGGGAGTGTTGTTTGTTTAATTTCTAAGTTTCTGTTAAAAAGAAAAATAACATTGAGGATGCGAGAAAGTCAAGGAATCTAGGATAGAGATGACTAAGATTCAGGGTCCAGGCTGAGAAAGTGGGCTTAAAAAGAGGGGCGGAGGGCTGTCTTAGGCACCCAGGCTGAACAGGGGGGCTGGAGTGCTGGAATATCACTCTGGTAAAGGAGATAATGCTTAATAGGACCATAGTTTTCCTTTTGGAATTTTATCTTCTAGAGCCGGGTTGGACTTTAAACCCTATGAAAGTGCAAAATTTTCATGTGCCTGTTTGTGTTGTAGGGGTGAAAAACTTTTCTTCTTGCCTCCTTCTAGGTTCTTTGGCTAGACTGATAATTAAATTGGATTAACATACAACAAATTAACAGGAGAAAACCAAATTTAATTTCATGCCAGTGGGATCCTTTAAAAATATGAGGCTCAAAGAAGTAACCAAAGCAGGCAGCCTTTATATCTTTTAGACAAAGAAACACCACGTATGTGAAGAATTGATAAGACAAAGAAGTTTGGGTTTGGGGTAGTAAATTAATGAAAAAATATTAAGGTTTGTTGTACTGAGCTCTCCACCTTGCATTCTTATCTCTGATAAGGATACCTGATCCTGGCGCCCTCCTGGTATAGAAAAGGCACCTTTCACATGGTATATATTTCCGCTTTTAGGGGAAGAAAAAAGGGTAAAGTGTCCTTACACTGGCTGTTAAGTAACTTTAATTCAAAATAATCAGTATGTCAAAGTGGCCTATTTTGGTATGGCATATCTTGCTTCCCTTCAGAGTGCATTTTTAATCTGATTCAAAACGTCTGGTAAAGAGCAGTACTGAACTGTTTGACTACACAATGTTGCAGGGGGCAATAACTCTTAGTATATTTTAGGTGCCACTTGATAGAATAAGCTTTTGGTATCTAGTTTAAACTGAGCTGTTAATAATGTGTGTTTTTTCTGGAAATGCATGCAAGACTTGAGAACTGTTTCTTTGAAGATCTTTAATTCAAAGTGGAAGCATTCAAAGCAAGTCAGTGGTGGTTTTCTTCTTTCTTTTTTTAAAAAAGCCATCGATGAACAATGGTTTCTCAAACCCAAAATATTGATTACCTGGCCCCACCTTGGGCCTTGGAAATAAAGATCTCTTGGGGCTGGAGCCTAGGAATAGGAATTTCAGAAAGAGACCACAGAGTTCTCTGGCATGGGAAGTTATTGACCCCTTCTGAAGTTTTTTAAGATTTGGGTTCATTGAGGCCTCTCTAGAACAGATTTCCTTACCAGTTATGTTAATAAATTGCTACTGCTGCTGCTGCTGCTAAGTCGCTTCAGTTGTGTCCGACTCTGTGCAACCCCATAGATGGCAGCCCACCAGGCTCCCCTGTCCCTGGGATTCTCCAGGCAAGAACGCTGGAGTGGGTTGCCATTTCCTTCTCCAATGCATGAAAGTGAAAGAGAAGTCGCTCAGTCATATCCAACTCTTAGCGACCCCATGAACTGCAGCCTACCAGGCTCCTCCATCCGTGGGATTTTCCAGGCAAGAGTACTGGAGTGGGGTGCCATTGCCTTCTCCGAAATTGCTACTAAACTTAGGTAAATTATAATCCCTGTCTATGTGTTGTCTCTAAATTTTAATATATTTTAAAGGAAAACTATATAGTCATCAAAAAAAAACTTTGTTTCTGATTATAACCCTATTTTTTAAAAAGTAGATTGTGAAGAAATAATATTTCTCTATTATTAAGAGACAGTCAGCAGTGATTCTTTCTGGCTTTTTATATATAAAAGGCATGTATACCACACATACTCATAATGTGGATTGTATTCTACATACATTTTTATGTTCTGTTTTTTTTTTTTCTCTTAGCTATCATGAGTATTTTCCTGTGTAGTTAAATTTTTAAGTGCCATTTTAAGGAAAGCATGTGTGCCATCATATGTAGGTATTGTAATTAATTCAATCAGCTCCCCTGGTGGCTCAGATGGTAAAGAATTAGCCTGCAATGCTGGAGACCCAGGTTTTATCCCTGGGTTGATAAGATTCCCTGGAAAAGGAAATGGCAGCCCACTTTAGTATTCTTGTTTGGAAAATCCCATGGACGGAGGAGCCTGGTAGTCTATAGTCCATGGGGTTGCAGAGTCGGACACAACTGAGCAACTTCACTTTCACTTTCTAGTATTCTTGCCTGGAGAATCCCATGGACAGAGGAGCCTAATGGGCGACAGTCTGTGGGGTCGCAAAGAGTTGGACACTACCGAGCAATCTCTGTGTGTCTGTTGGCCCTATTGTTAGCATTTTGATTCTTTTGAATTTTTGGTGGTTTTATGTAATGTTGGTTTGAGTATCATGGTTTACCTGTCTGATTATTTCTTAGAATAATTTTCTAAATGATAGAGTCGAAAGCTATTCAAATGCATTTTAAACATCTTTTCACATATCTTCTTACTGCTTTGCCTCACCAGAAGGAAAATGGAAAGTTTCTGAAGATCTATTGCATTACAGGTCCAATCTCTTATTTCATCGGTTCTCAAACTTCAATGAGTATAATAATCACCTGGGGGGCTTGTTAAAAATTCATTTTCCTGAGTCCCAGGCCCAGGGGTTCTAATCTATTAGCTCTGGAGCAGGGCCCAGGAATCTGCAATCTTAACATATTTCCCTCTGCATTTGATACAGGCACTCTTGAAATCACACTTTAAAAAATGTTTTTAAAATAAATGGCAAAACAGACTCAGCTTTAGGTCACTTGCCCAGCGCTATTCATGCATCTGGTAACCAGATTTGAATTAGCTTTCGTGGCTTCAAAACCCTTGTTTTTCCATTACCTCAGACCTTCTTCAGCCTCTCATTCATGTGCTTCTAATAATGGCAGAAAGGGAACTTCAGCTGACCCCACTGTAGCATTCTCTGGGATAACTGAGACTGACACACAAATACACAGTGAGCCTCCATTAAAATCCCCCATTGGAAATTCTTCTCTTTCATGCTGCATAACAGACTAAATGAAACAATTTCAGTCCTTTCCCAGTTGAATTTATTTCCTGTTTGCTGACTGTTTCATGCCAACCCCTGTAGAATAGGTGATGCCAGACCATCAGGCCCCTCCTGCCCAGGAGGCAGGGACACCACTCTGGTGTGCTCCGTGGGATCTGGGAGGAAGTGGCAGGCTAAACAGCATCTCCTCCTAGAGTCAGAAAAGAGACTACTGCTTTGGAAAAGTCAGTGGTAGAGGAGCAAAAGGTGGTGGGCATGACTAAAAGAAAATGTCCTTTATTAGAGATAGGGCCTCTACCCTTGGAAAAGCATTGGTGTTAGTAAACCAAAGGGAGCTAGGAGAGGGGTGAGCCTTTTTCAGTTTTAAAAATCTTCCCTAAATAGAATTTTATGCCCAGTTAACTTTCCCCCTTCTTTATTGATCTTTATTTTTTTCTCCTTTTATACTGTGTCACATTTATTTTAGTAGTAGTTGGGGATAATTGTGTGTCCTTATGTATTTCAACTACTGTATCCTAGAAAGTCATTCATTATTTACCAAGTTTAGTACCTATTATGTGTCAGGTCAGTGTGAGGCACTAGGAATACAAAGAAATAGTGATTCTCCTTGAGAATTAAGTTAACCTTACTGCTGTATGTTGACTTGAATTATACACAGCCTTTGACTTTTTAGCTTTAGTTGTAATTAATTTTAGACTTAGAGAAAAGTTGCAAATACTGTACAGAGAATTCAGTCAACTTCCCCTATATTGGCCCTTTACATAACCACTGTTCAGTTATCAATACTATTAACTATAGACTTTATTTGAATTTCATCAGTTTTCCTGCCAATGAATTTTTTTCTGTTTCCATATGCTGTCAAGGGTCCTGTCTTGCATTTAATTATTTCCCCTTATCTCCTTCAGTCTAAGTAATTCCTCCATTTTGCCTTATTCTTCATTATCTTGACCCTTTTGAAGAGTACCAGTTGTTTTGTAGAATGAAGGTATTTTGTAGAAAAGTGCTGATTAGTTATTTGTTAGAGTGCAATTCATCACTTATTCATGAGGTTGATAGGGCTTATCACTGATGATGTTAACTTTGATCACTAGTTAAGGTGATGTCTGCTAGGTTTCTTCACTGTAAAGTTACTTTTTCCCTTTGTTTGTTTTTTAGTCACTCAATCTTGTCTGACTCTTTGTGACCCCATGGACAGCATGCCAGGCTTCCCTGTCCTTCACTATCCCCTGGAGCTTGTTTGAACTCATGCCCATTGGGTCGGTGATGCCACCCAACCATCTCATCTTCTGTCATCCCCTTCTCCTGCCCCCAGTCTTTCTCAGCATCAGTCTTTTCCAATGAGTTGTCTCTTCCCATCAGGTGGCCAAAGTATTGGAGCTTCAGCATCAGTCCTGCCAGTGAATATTCAGGGTTGATTTCGTTTAGGATTGATTGGTTTGATCTCCTTGCAGCCCAAGGTACTTTTAAGAATCTTCTCTAGCATCACAGTTCGAAAGCATCAGTTCTTTGGTGTTCAGCCTTGTTTATGGTCCAACTCTCACATCTGTCAATGACTACTGGAAAAACCACAGCTTTGACTATATTATTAGAGCGGAGATACTTTGAGACTACGTAAACTCTGTTTATCCTCAAATTTTTACCTACTAATTTTAGCACCAATTGGAGGATTTTGTCTGCCACAATTATTTACAGTGATGTTTGCCTAACGGTGATTCCCACCCCCCCATTTCCTGCTTTTTCATTAATTGAAAGTTTATTGTAAGAAAGAGCTGCCTTTTCCCGTTTATTTATTTGATCATTTATATCAGTATGGACTAATGGATATTCATTTTATTCTATGGGTTAAAATACAATGATATCATTGTTTTCTTGCTCAGATGCTTCCAGTTTTGGCCATTAGGAGCTCAGTCTGAGTTTAAATGACCTGTACATATAAATGGCTGTTATTAGAGTCTTTTCCAATGAGTCAACTCTTCACATGAGATGGCCAAAGTACTGGAGTTTCAGCTTCAGCATTATTCCCTCAAAAGAAGTCCCAGGGCTGATCTCCTTTAGAATGGACTGGTTGGATCTAAGGTCTGTCTAGTCAGACCATAGATGGACCTTTGTTGGCAAAGTAATGTCTCTGTTTTTCAATATGCTAAATATGGTAAAGGAGCTTTAATTTCAAGGAAAGTAGGACAATATGTGTGCAAATAGTCTGCTCTGAGGAACTCCGCAGGAGTAAAAGGAGTAATGAAATATTGGCCTTTCCATTGGTGCTATCCCAGAGAAGCTCAAAGGAGTAGGACCATGTGCCTGGTGCCACATTTTGCGCACTCTAGACATCCTGTGTGTGCAGGATTACCAGATGGATTTAGAGACACTGGAATGCTGATTTTAGTGTTCTTGGCTGCTGAATGAAAACCACACCCCTCTCCCTGGGTGCATAAGTGCTTAGTGAGTACTTATGGAGTGACACTTGGTGTCTTCCCCTGGTCTCCCATGGTGCTATAAAAATGTGTGCATGTAGAGATTCTCTAAGAATGATAATGATACTTAGCATTTATGCTTATTTGCCCTTTGTTATAGCTTGTCTTCTGTGCTAGATTTTTTTTTTTAATGGAAAATTCCAAGCCTTCAAAAAAGTAGGGTGAAAAAGAAAATGAAACTCTCAGGTACCTGTCACCTTACTCAATACTTTTCAATATTTTGCCAGTCTTATTTAATCTGTTTCCCCATTTTCAGGGTTGGGGTGGCATATTTGAAAATGAATTGCAGACATTAAAATTTAAGGAAGGGTTGGAAATAAGCTCTGAGTACAAGGACTATATCTTAATTCCTTTGGTGCCTAGCACTGTGCCTGAAAATAGCAGGTGCTCAGAAAAGACTGGTTAAATTGAGAGGAGAAAGAGCAAAATTATGAGAACATCGTCATTTTGAGCTAACTCTAGGGCAGACCTAAGAAGGAAAAGGGTGGTGAGACTTGCCCTAAAATAACTTCTTTCACATTACCTGAATTTGTTCTCTGTAACTATGATCCTCCTGTCACTTTAAGATAGTCTTAATTAAAAGAGAAAACTCATTTTAGGGAGAGTTCAGGGACTCTCCTTTATTTAAATATTTTTACAGGTAACTCCAATCTGATGACATTTCCCCAAACACCAACCAGGAATGACTTGCCCTAAAAAGAGCTTTCTTTAAAAAAACGATTTTTTAAAAAAAAATTATAAAAGTAGAATATACTCATTGAAAGAAAATAGGAAATAACAGAGAAATAGAAAATGAAATGATTCAACATGGATTTCAATATGTAATTCCAGAGATAACATTATCTTGGTTAGCATTCTGATAAAATTTGAGTGTGAATCACATTGGTAATCAGAGTCAATAACTATTTATTTGTCTGTGAGAATGTGCTAGTATGCATCATCTCATTAAATTCTTACAGCAGTGTTGTAAGATAAGTTAATTTTTCATTATTGTTTTGTAGCTGAGGAAATGGAAATGTGTTAAGAGTATTTGCCTTCGATCACTTAGCTGATAAGCAGTCTGGGCAGATCTCTGCTGAAACACTGTACCTCTATAAGCATAGCAGCTCTTAGAAAAACAATGTTCCCTAGACTGAAGTGACTTAGCAGCAGCAGCAGCAGCAGTAAGTTTTCCAAGATTGAGATTTTATCAAAAACGATTGCCAGTCCTAGCATTCAAGCCTCCTGCAGTTAAGTCTGTGACACAGTCTGGCTCCAGGAACCTGCAGGCTTACTGTTACCTGGAGGGAAGGAAACAGACCTCCAGGAAACCATATCAAAGACAGTCCCAAAGAAAGGGACAGGAGGAGAGAGGTAGAAAGCTGCATATTTCAAGGGTTTGAGCTGGGCACACCCAGGTACCAAGAGCAGGAAAGAGATAGCAACATCCATGTGAAGGGTGTGGCAGAAGCCCAGGCTTTGGAGCTGAACGCTGGGCTCACACCCCAGCTCCGCCGCTTACTGTTAATAGTTGTGTGGTCTCTGGCAAGTTCCATAATCTCTAAACTTTTGTTTTCTCGTCTATAAAATGAGGAGACTAATAATTCTAAACTCACAAAGTTGAGAAGTAAGTTAATAAAAGTGATTGAACTAGTACATGGCACAGAATAAATGCACAAGTGAATCACTCCTCTTTTTAACGATCCATCTTCTAATGAGTTATTACTGCCTTCAGCATTTACTTGTGATACCTTCATAAGACCCTAAGCACAGGCCATACTGTTTAATTGCTTCCTGGGTCAGATCTTCTCTTTGGTGGTTTGATCCAGGAACCTAACCTCCATTTATAACATTGGAATGCTTCCTAGGTTTCCCTCAAACTCATCTAGGCTAAATTTTGGGATACTAACCTTTAGTAAGTATGAGGCTGTCTTGAGAGTTGCTAGGGTTGATTTATTTTTCACAGTAAATTACCACATCCCCACATCTCATTTAAAGAATCAAATTGGTTTTCATTACAAAAAGACAGAAGTGTGTTATACTTTTCCAAAAATGAAAGAAAAAAGGAAAAAAAAAACACCCTTGGCTAATCCCATATTTCTAATAGAATCATTGCTAGCTTTTGGTTCTATTTCTTCCTAGAGTTTTCTTATTTCTATCATTTTAGTGGTAATCATATGCACAGATAGACTTTATTTTCTATTTTTCTTTTTATTACTTAGGATTTAATCATACATGTTTTTATGTTATTTTGGCAGCGAATATAGTTTCGTCTCTATTCTCTCCATTTAATTGAGGGTATGTTTGCTGTGGAGATTATCAGCATCCTGGCTTTAGCATTTTCCACACTCTTATGATGACACATTTAGAATTTGAGAAGAGACGTGGTTTTGGTGATGCAGAGAAGATGTGGGGCCTTGCCAAGTAGCTTTCATCACCTTAGTGTAGTTACCATGGTCCAGGGAGGGCCCTCAACTATGTGGCCTCAGAAACTGCATTTTAGTTAGTTACTAAGAGCATAGCCATCTCTCATGCTATCCTAGTACATGGAATTGAAGTATGAAATGAGGATGGCAATTTCATTCCTGACAGAAATGCAGCACAGCAGAGTGGTGATCCTGGCAGCCCAGTGGTCAGCCTGTGGGTCATCCCTAGTCTATAGTCATTACTGTAAATAATATAACACAGCAGTGACAGTCACCGCTTGGAGGGTGCTTCAGGTGGCACTAGTGGTGCAGAGCCCGCCTGCCAGTGCAGGAGATGTGAGAGATGCGGGCATGATCCCCGAGTTGGGAAGACCCCCTGGAGGAGGGCGTCCTACCCACTCCAGTATTCTTGCCGGGAGAATCCAGTGAACGGAGGAGCCTAGCGGACTGCAGTCCGTGGGGTCGCAAAGAGTTGGATGCGACTGAAGCGACCGCACATGTATGCATGCACTGTGTGTCAGGAGGTGGGCTAACACTTTTTGCATTAATGTGTTAGGTCATCCAGTCCCTCAATAACCTCTCTAGGAAGGTACAGTTTTTATCCCCATTTTACAGGTAAGGAGACCAAGGCCCAGTGAAGTGATGGGTGTGAGGTTTCATACTTTCTGTCTAAACCTAAACCCCAGATATGAAACACTGTGCTGTAGTCTGTTATTCTTGCAGATTCTTACGTCCTGTGTTGGCATCCTTTTGTGTCCTCTGCCCTCTTCCCCACCTGTTGGGGTGTGCCCTGTGCCTTATTGTGGCTTTAACATTTATAACTGAAAAACCTTTGAACTTGGGGCTGTGCCAGCTCAGAACTGAGGAGGCAATGATCGGCTCTCCTTTACCTTCTCCACCTGTGTGACGTCTGGAGTGACTGACAGCTGGAACCTTCTATCTCCAAAATCTCTGTTTTTCTGATCTTTAAGCTCTCACTGGAGAACTCCCATTACTGTTATAGTCAAGATTGGTTGGGGACAGGTTTTCAGTGTGTGCTAGTGAGTATTATCTCAGGTTAGGATATCCATCTGAAACAGCATGTCTTTGTGATTGCATTTCAGGGATTGTTGGAGCAGAACGCCCAAGCAAAAGCAGGCATCTCACAGTTGTCATCAAGTTTGCAGACTGGAATAGCTGAACTTGAAGCTTCCTGCCTGCATTGGAGGCCGAGAGATACCTATTGCTCTACATAATCAAAGACATGAACTTCAACGTGACTTTCCACCTTTCCTACAAATTCCGATTGCTGTTGCTATTTACCTTATGCCTGACAGTGGTTGGGTGGGCCACCAGTAACTACTTTGTGGGTGCTATTCAAGAGATTCCTAAAGCAAAGGATCTCGTTGCTAGTTTGAGCAAGGGTGTCGTTTTAGGGAAGAAAGGAACTGTGACGGATGAAGCATTTGTGGAAAAGGCAAGACTTGACAATTGCCCTTCTGTGTCTCCACACCTCAGTAAGTATTTGTTTTTTGTTTTTTAAAAGTAGTACATACACTTTTTATTTAAATACAACAAATGTACAGAAAAGTACAAAAAGCAGAAGTGTACATTCAAGATTCACAAAATTAACATACCTGTGGAACCAGGGCAAAAATTAAGATGGAGTCTTCCCAGAACCCCAGAAGCTCCCATACTTCTTTCTGTCACTACCCTTACTCCAAGTTTATAACACCAGCCTTTAGGTTTTTCCTGGTTTTGAAACTGTAGGTAATTGGAAACACAGTATGTACTCCATAGAGTACATACGCTATGTACTCTTTTATGTCTGGCTTCTGTTGCTCAATGTTATGTTTGTGAGCTGTATTCATATTGTGGACATATTATATTTATTATATGAATATCCCTGGTTTGATCATCCAGCCACAGAAGTCTCAGCAAGCATGTCAGTAGGCACGTGTGATGAGCTGGGGGTCAGTTGCCCTAGGCTCCATGTGTTTCTTATCCTCCCGGATCAGCAGGCTAACCTGGACATATTCTCCTGGCATCCCCAGAAGACGGGTGGAGAAATGCCAGCACATCCAAGCTTCCACTCATGGCACATCTGTTAGCATCCCCTTGGCCCTAAGTATGGAGTCAAGGGACAGCATGGTACTTTTTCCGTGTTGTCTTAGTTTATTTCTTAAATATGTTGTATGTGTTGATTCTCCTCTAATGCCTTGCCTTTCACTTTAAATGAACAGTACGTTGGTCTTAGGAAGCACATTAATTAGGAAAAACTCCACAGCAACATTCTGTCTAACCCACAGAGGTTCTATCAGACCTCTCTAGAACACTGAAGGCCTTGTAGTTCTCCAGATAGTCGTAGGAGTGTCTTCCCAGAAGGCCTTTCCTCAACCCATTGGGTCTGGCAGATCTGTGTTCAGTCATCAGATGTGTGGTTTAGGTCACTTCTGTCCCGGAAAGCTTTCTGGGGCTGTTGCAGAGTTAATCCCAGGCTCCCTGTGTGCTTGCCGTGGTTCCTGTTGTGTTGCCAGTGTACTGCCTCATGTTTGACTTTCTTTCCCAGGAGACTGTGCAGGCAGGATGAAGGCAGGCTGATCCTTTCTAGCTCTGTGAAGTTCAGAGCTCCCTGCTGGTTTTCCAGAGGTGGCTCTCTGCATTCACCCACTTAGCACTCCGGGGGCCAGTCTCGGGACTCTTCAGACGCTTCTTGCACTTAGTTACACAAAACCAGTAGACCCTTTTCTTGAGTGACTCGCAGACTCATACTGTGCTCATACTGGCATGCTGCTTCCCTTTACACAGTCATGGAAAAGCCAAAACATTTTTCCTGATTGTTTGAGGGAAATCATTCTGCTTACAAATTACACACGTTGAGATGGGAAAATGAGTTGTTGAAACACAGATCTGACTGCATCATGCCCCTTGTTCAAAATCCTCTCAACATACTTAAGCAACAAATACATTCATGGAAACAGATGGGCAGTGACATAATGCTGTGTATGGATCCAGAGGGTGAGGCAGTAGTAGTGACTCAGGATAGACCATGAGTGATCCAGGGAGGGACAGAACTTGAGAGAAGATCATGGGGGCACTAAGGGAGAATGCTAGAGCAAGTGGAACCAGGTACTCAAGATTAGGCGCATTGAAAGCTGTGACCATGAGAGAGAGAGCAGGGGGACTGGTTTTCTTTGAACCTGTTGCTTGGTGTTCTCTCAGGGGCCAGGAACTGAGACGGTCCAGTTAGCCCAGATGATGGGACTTATGAACAGGCCACGTAGGAAAACATCGCAGCGGCCATCCATCCCGTCGTCTCCCAGCAGCTTTGGCTGCTTGCTTTTCCTTATAACTGCTTTTCTTACTGTTAGTTTTTAGGGCGTTACTGCCTGCTGACCCTGTCTCATGCGCAGACCCTTCTGAAAAGGGTCTTGCAGGTCAGTTATTTTCTCTAGGTGGCTGCAAGCAGTCACCTGCTCTTGCTGCTATTGTTGTTTGGCCATATCACAGACACTAGAGCCTGGTTAAAGCAGCCACGGCCCGCGTAGAGGATGGTCACACGGAGCGAGGCACAGTGAGACACACAGGAGAAGCGGGCGACTGCTTTGCTCAGAAGAGGATAGTGCAGTTGCAAGCATCTTGAGATTTTATAGCCTGACCAGGATTAAAATGTGTGGCTTTGTTCCCTAACCAGAGCTCTGCCTCCTCCCTTACCAGTTGGTATTTCCTCTTCATTCAGAGCTGAGGGGAGGGTCAGTGGCTTCAGCTGTATCTTTAAAGCTTTGTGTGAGATTGGTTACCCTGAACGGTCTTGGGTTTCATCCAGGCAGGCTGTGTCCAGACTTGCTGAGCAAATGCCCCATTGGGGATATCTGCCTTGTGAAACGATGGGAGGGTTCTTAAGGTGTTGCCCATACCTGTTATTGTTGAGTTAGGGAGGGAGGCTAGTTTCTGTTTCCTTTCACTGTTTTACCTACAGGGAGTTAGGATAGCTCTCAAGAGCTTAGGGAAGGACTTTAGGGAAAAGGGTCTTGTCCATGAGCTTGATTCCATGGAATGCTTTTAATTAAAAAAAAATTATTTTTGGCTGTTCTGTGTCTTTGTTGCTGTGTGCAGGCTTTCTCTAGTTGCAGCAAGCGGGGACCTACTCTCCAGTTGCAGTGTGAGGGCGTCTCATTGTGATGGCTTCTCTCGTTGCAGAGCATGGGCTGTAGGTGCACGGGCTTCAGTAGTTGTAGCCTATGGGCTTAGTTGCCTCTGTGGAATCTTCCTAATCTAGTTATCGAACCCCTGCATTGGCAAGTGGACTCTTAACCACCAGACCACCAGGGAAGTCCTGGAATGCCCTTGATTTTTAGAAGACTTCGACCTCCTTTGGAATTTTTTTTAATGACAACCAAAAAGTTGGATTTATTTATTCATTCATGTATTCATTCATTCCACGGGTGAGGCTTCCTGTTATTCTTATTTTCCCCCTTTGGAATTTTGAGAAGGAAAAGAGATTAGAGCAAATTTGAAGTTATTTAGTCTGCCCCTGATCTCTGCTCTTCACCAGGGTCATCAGGACAGAGTGTATTTCCTAGTGCGGATGAATCATAGAACCAGAACTGGTTACTCTGCCACAGGGGACTACTTTTGTATGTCATTTGCTTTTTTTTTTGCAGCCAATAACCTGAGTCATAGATTCTGTGGTTCTGCGGTTATATTTCGTGACCAAAGAGGGCTTTACAATAGTGCTCATGGTATGCCAGGCAGTGTTCAAAATGTGTGGCATGTACTAGCTCCTGCAAGCCCATCAACACATGATAAGCTTGCCCCTGTTAGTTCCTGTGTCCTGTGTTTATTGTAGAAGGCCAGACCAAGCTTGTGTTCAAGCCAGATCTCACTCTGGAGGAAGTCCAGGCAAAGAACCCCAAGGTGCACAGAGGACGGTATCGCCCTGAGGAGTGCAGGGCTTTGCAGCGGGTTGCCATCCTCATCCCTCACCGGCACAGGGAGAAGCACCTGCTGTACCTCCTGGAGCACCTTCACCCCTTCTTGCAGAGGCAGCAGCTGGACTACGGCATCTACGTCATCCACCAGGTGAGTCTGCGGGAGTGGACAAGGCCTCTGCCCTCCAGACTCCCCTCTCTTTGTGGCTCTTTGTCTGTCTTGGGTAAAAGAGCATCTACCCATCATCAAAGGTGAGGTCTCTTAACTTGCTTGTCCTTGAAAGGAGTAAAGGAGTTTCTTGTCCCAGAGTTTGGAATAATGGGATAAGTGCTGGGAAATTTTACTGGCTCTTTAGTGAACCTCTGGAGGAAGCCTGTTTTCTTTTGTGAGCTCTTGCGTGTTAGCCAATGACTGCCCTGAGATATTCCCCTGGTCTTGACCTTACATTGCCTTCTGCGTTTTCTCTGCATTACATGGTGAGATGTTGGAACCGTGCTTTATTATTGAGCTTGGCTCTTTGATGGGGATCTAGACAGAGGAGTCGACTGCTGTGTGCTAATCACCATAGAATTCTATAACTTTCTCTACCTTTCTGCCTTTAACTTTGCCACTATCTATTACATAAAGCGTTATGTTTAGTTTTCACTTTTTTTTGATTCAGTTTTGTGACTTCTAGAAGCATGAGTTAGTAGGAACACAGTAAGTATAAGTGTAGGCTGCTTTTGAAGAGTTTTGCTCTAAATGAAGCAGGTGATTTACGATGCCTCTATTTGGTTTTAACATATATTGAAAGAAAAATAAGACATCAACTTAAATATCTTTTTATGGCTATCTTTTCAAAATTATCCTGGGCCATCCAAATAATTCCCTCTCAAATCCTTACAAATGTTATGAAGGCAAGTGCTCAGTTGTGTCTGACTCTTTGTGACCCCACGGACTGTAGCCCACCAGGCTCCTCTGTCCCTGGAATTTTCCAAGTAAGAATACTGGAGTGGGTTGCCATTTCTTCTTCCATTGAATACAAGGAAAATAATTAACTACATGCCTAATATCAGTTATACCTGGTAACATTTGTCTTAGGAAAACCTTTGATAGATCAGAAGATGTTATTCTGCAGTATATACATTGTAATAAACTGGGGCTTTTAGAAATTGATGTGCACACACACACACACACACATATATATATATATATATATATATATATATAATGCCCATTTTGTGAGGATTTGAAAAAAATTAACTGTTACACTGGTTTGTCATTATTTTTGTTTTTAACACTGTTAGTCATTCAGAGTTCTTACTCAAGACAGCAGCGCCCAGCATATAATATTTTTATGAGTCAAAAAATGTCTGCTTTATGTTATTCTTTTCAGGGTGAGTTTTGAGAATTGCCTGTACTTTTGTTATGATAAACTGTTTACTGAACTGGAGTCTGTTCTTAAGGAATTTGATTCAGATAGCCATGAAAAAATTACTAGTGTAAAATTTTTTTAATACTATAGCTTTGATTGTGTTACTGGTTGATTTATGTTCTTTTCTTACTTGGTAATGAATCCCCTCTGTCAGGCCACTGCAAGGATTAGCATCTGCCATTAGCTGTTAAAACAGGATTCTTTCTCAATGATTCCATGAGACTTTTAAGTAGCTTAGGAATATTAGCAGTAAACCTCTCTATTTATAGATCAAGAGTTCTTTTCCTTTATTTTTGTGGACCTCACCGTGCGGCATGTGGGATCTTAATTCCCTAACCAGGGATTGAGCCCAACTGCCCTGCAGTGGAAGCTCAGAGTTTTAACCATCAGATCAGCAGAGAAGTCCCTAGGTTAAGATTTTTTGATCCTTTCTGGCCAGCTATATTTTGGGGGAGCTTAGTGTAGATCTGTTACATGGGGTATGATTGGGATTAGCTGAGAGTTGAACAGTGAAGCAGTGATACTACTTGTCATGACTAGTATATAAGAAAGGTTTTTTAGTTTTACATGGAATAAATAAAGGTATGTTTAAAGGCTTTTTGAGTTTCTTTATTAGTAAAAACTTAAAAAAACTATGTTTTTAAAAATAATTGTTACAAAACACACATAAAATATACCATCTTAACCATTTTTATTGTACGGTTCAGTAGTGTTAAGTATATTCATATTATTGTGCAACTGATCTCGACGAATCTTTTTTCCTGCAAAACTGAAACTCTAGACCCATTAAACAACAGTCGTTCATTTTAAGGTGCGTCTAGTTACGGAATCTAAGTATGTATGAAGCATAAAGAAAAACACAAAGGGTCTGTTATTGTTAATTCAGTCTACTGTGTCGGATTTTCATGTCATGTGTATATTCTTGTGTGTTAGAAACCAGTACCCACCCCTGCAAGTGAAATGAAGAGACACAGTGTAAAATCTTGTCTTAGGAGCCTTTCAAGTTGTGATTTCCATATCTACAGGCTGGAAGTAAGAAGTTTAATCGCGCCAAACTCCTGAATGTGGGCTATCTGGAAGCTCTCAAGGATGAAATTTGGGACTGTTTCATATTCCACGATGTGGACCTGGTGCCTGAGAATGATTTGAACCTTTACAGGTGTGAGGATCAGCCCAGGCATCTGGTGGTTGGCAGGAACAGCACGGGGTACAGGTAAGGTGGCTCTGCTCACGGCTGGCTGGGGTCAGGATGCCTGGCCTGTTGTCATCAAGGCTGTGGAGACATAGTGTCTGGGAGTGTCTGCAGAAAATGAGAAATAGGAAGAATGGTCCATGACCGCTCCTTCAAAGTTTAAAACAGGAATTAGAGAAATTAGATTTTTTTTCTTATTAGGAAAAAGTCCTACAAACGCCTTGGCAGAAGATCACAAAGATCAAGAGGGAGAGAGCAGGAGAGGGAGAATAATCTGAACGTTGCACATGGTGGCCAGACTTGCCTGCAGGGCCCGCCTGCGGAAACGTCGCTAAGTGCTCCACACTGAGTAGGGCTACGGTAGCTTGTCCATCTGTCCCTGACTTCTGTCTCTAGGAGGCAAAGAGAGGGAGCCTCCAGGTCAGCTTTTAGGCCTCTTTTGTGAGACTGTGATGTCTCTTTCCAGACTGTGGCATCTTATAGAGTCCAGGGGGAGCCTGCGAGGGGCGTGTCCATCGAGTGGTCTGCCTGGCTCCCGGGACACCCAGGACAAGTCCCTTTCTCTTAAAACCACTGTGGGAAGAGCTAGGCACCATCATTTCTGCTTCCATTCCCCACCCCACCCCTTCCCTCAGGAGAGGCATAGGTGCTTTTCAGTCCTAGTTTATTAATAAGTTCCTCTTGAAAACAACCGAGAGGAAATAGTGAGCAGGGAGCTTTTCCAAAAGCGAAGCTGCATGTTCACTCATATGTGTGCACACTTACCTGTCAGCCTTCCCCAAGCCCTTCCTGTCAAATGTGCTCATATATGGGGTGCTTACTATGCTGGGGCCAGGAGGCCAATCTGAAGAAGGGAGAGTGCCTGCCCTCACAGTGCTTCCTGGTGTGTGTGGGGAGACGGGCATCTAGAGTGGAGCTGTGTCAGCTTTGCACTTCTCTTGTGCAAATTCAAGTAGGAGCGCTTGTTAATGAGGGGGAGAGTACGGGAGTGGTGAGGCAGAGGAAGAGAGAGCTGTAAAATGATAACGGAAGTTCCACCAGGGTCTACTCCAGGAAGTGAGCACAATCTGCTGACACCTCCCTTGGTCTTGGTCTCCATGTTGTTCTTAGGATGTAGGTTTCTCACTTTGGACTGTTTTAAGAGTTTTCCAGAAGTAACACTGGCTGCAGGGAATTTTTGCCTCAGGTAAGACTGTACAGACAGAGGATGAGATAGGTGGATGGCATCACTGACTTGATGGACATGAGTTTGAGTAAGCTCTGGAAGTTGGTGATGGATAGGGAAGCCTGGCATGCTGCAGTCCATGGAGTCTCAAAGAGTGGGACACGATTGGGTAACTGAACTGATAGAGTGTAAATCCAGTCCCTATGTAAAGTGTGGGATATAAACAAATACCTAGAATAAACTACAGTGGGTGAGAGCACACTGTCTTTAAGAAACACCTAGTCCATGAGGTCGCTAAGGGTCAGACACAACTGAGCGACTTCACTTTCACTTTTCACTTTCATGCATTGGAGAAGGAAATGGCAACCCACTCCAGTGTTCTTGCCTGGAGAATCCCAGGGACGGGGGAGCCTGGTGGGCTGCTGTCTATGGGGTCGCACAGAGTCGGACACGACTGAAGCAACTTAGCAGCAGCAGCAGCAGCAGGGAAGAGTTTAAAGCTGTTGCTTAGGAAACATGGCACCTTTATCTTGTGGAATCAATGGGAGCTTCCCAGCAGAGCTCCAGGACATGGAAGCAAGAGAGAATGTGGCACAGGTTTGGAGGAAAGGCAGGTGGCTTGTTAGTGCTGGAGAATGAATGTCTGGGATGGTGGAAAGGAGGAGAGGCTAGAGATGAGAGTGGGTAGGGCCAGGTTAGGCAGGCCTTATTCAGGCTGGTAAGGCGTTTGGAGTTCCTGTGGAAGGTATCAGAGTGCTGCTGACACGTGGTTAGAACCGGAGAATGACAGAATTCAGCTGGCTTTTGGTGTGCGGGATGGATCCAGAGGATGATAGGAGAAAGCTCAGTTCAGCTGGCCTTTGGTGTGCGGGATGGAGCCAGAGGATGATAGGAGAAAGCTCAGTTCAGCTGGCCTTTGGTGTGTGGGTTGGAGCCAGGCAGGAGGGGAGAAGATGAGGGCAGAGGCCCACTCCTGCCTTCAGGCTCCAGAGACAGTGGGGCAAGAGGGCACGGGAAGGTCTGGAAGAGAATCCCAGGATTTTTTCTTTCGAGAAACTTGATCATTTTCTGGAGGTTTTGGTGTCTGGTCTCTGAGCCACCTCTGCACTGAAGAAAGCAGTATATCATATCTGGGTACCTTGGTATTTTCAGAAGCATGGCAATTATCTGCTCACTTACTGGTAGTAAGATGTCACTCTCTACAGTACAGAATACTGTACTTCAGACCCTTGACATGGATGATAACTTCCCGTTGCCCAGTCTTTCTAAACACTGTGGTGAGAAATTATAGTCACACAGGATTGTTCTTTTGTTTGTTTTTTGGAGTATGGATACACTGGATTGTTTCAAGGACAGCCCTTTTGTTAGGATTCTAGATTTTATCTCCGCTTTAAGCTGGACCATAAGAAAATGAGCTCTTGGGCTCTCCTGCTTGGAACCGATCTGGAGTATAACTTTGGTATGATGATCATGGGTTTTATCAGATGCCACGTAGTCTAAAAACAGCCCCTTAGGAATCTTGCTGTTTTAACTCACTATGGTAATTGGCCAAATGTTTCTTTTATAACTAGATATCTGGCAGTCTTTGTCTTCCTTGAATAACGGACAGTTTTTCTAATGTAAATCATTTAGTTGAATGTGTTTCCTCTTTTGATCTGGATGCAAGAAGCTGGGAGCCAAATCTATGACATTCTTGTAGAAGCTGAAAGAGTCTTATTTGCAGATCAGAGTTCTAATGTATTTCCTGTGCTAATCTTCCGATTTAAGTTTTCCTCTGGTCCTGGTTTGTCATTTATATTTTCCAGTTTTGGTGTGTGTGTCATGTACATGGCCTCATCTCCTGTGGTCCAGGGAGGCTTGCATAGGTAATACAGGAGTTGTCTTCATCCCTCTTATTTCTTGCCTTTCCTCCTTTGGGCAGAATCTCTCTAGTTGCTGACAGGTGCCTTCAGTTGCAGGCAGCTAAGTGTCTGCCCCCTGCTGGTAACTGTGTGTCCCTGCACCACAGAGCTTAAATCAGCACAATATTGTCACAACTGCCCGTTGAGTACAAAGAGAAGTGCAAGAAATGTTTTCACTTTACACACATGCAGAGGGGAGAAGTTAAGTAACTCATCTCAGCTATCTCAGTGTCTGTGAAGATAGAAATAAATCTTGTTTCTCCCCGTGATTGTGTCAGTGATAAAGATCTCTTCTAGGCCATGGGACATTTTGTTGCCAAGAATTCCTTTGATACCTTCCTGCTTTCCACAAGGACGCTACTGTTATTTTATGACTGCATCTTCCCCACCCTTGGGCCTTTAAAAATGAGTAAAACTGTCTCTGGGCCAATCAAATATTTTATGCTTTTCTAGGGAAGAAGAAAAACCAGGAGCAATTAACAGTAAACATGTAGATATTTGGCACCTAAGAGGCAACTGAGAAACTGATAATTCTTGAACCTCTCTTTCCGGCTGGTCTCCTCCTGCAGCTGAGCAGGCCTCTAGGTTCTCCTCAGACAGCCTGTACTTTTCTCCCTCTCTGCTTTTCCTAATGGAGCTTGGGTCGCCAGGTGTCAGTCACTCAGTCGTGTCTGACTCTTTGTGATCCTGTGAACTGTAGCCCACCAGGCTCTTCTGTCCATGGGATTCTTCAGGCAGGAATATGGGAGTGAGTAGCCATTCCCTTCTTCAGCGGATCTTCCCGACCCAGGGATTGAACCCGGTCTCCCGCATTGCAGGCAGATTCTTTACCATCTGACCCACCAGGGAGGCCCCTGACTACCAGGAGTTCCCCCCATTTTTCTACCTCTCTGAATCCTTCCAGGCACACTTGCCCCGATGTTGTCGTCTCCTTCCTCAGAACCCCGAGAACAGTCACCTCTCTTGTTGGACGGTCAACCGTGCGTGAGGCTGGGCCCACGTATTCCAGTGTTGGGCCAGCTGCTTTGCACCCAGTGGATAATAGTTACTTAACAGATGACTCCAGGTCATCAGTGCTGTTCCCTCCTGGTGACCCCTTGTTGGTGCTCTGCAGATGATGCCTGAGCAGTGATTCTATTGAGGGTCCTGATGAAGCTGCTGGTCTTTAGGAGTTTAGGAATCCCTTCCCAGCCAAACAGTGTCCAGTCACAAGGCAACAAATCACTGCAGTCGATGTCTTGGTCAATAACACCTGTCTTCTGAGTACTTTGTTCTTTTTGTTTGTTTTAGGTCAGGGGTATATAAGTAAATCTGTTTCCATTGTGGGTTAAGCAGGGTCCACCCCATCTGTACTCAGTATAGAAACAAACAGCTGAGCTACAAATTAACTTTTGGGACTTCACCTTTAGGTGGCAAGTGTCAACATCAGGGGTCCCTAACCGCTGGGATCTAATCCCTAATGATCTGAGGTGGAGCTGATGTAATAATAATTAGTAATAAAGTGCACAGTAAATGTAATGCACTTGAATCGTCCCCAAACCATCCTCCTCTCACCCCCTGCACTGTCCATGGAAAAGTTGTCTTCCACGAAACTGGTCCCTGGTCCGAAAAGATTGGGGACTGCTGGGCTACGTGGTGACTGATCTTTCCTTTTGGTTTGCCTTCTTATCTGGAAAAGCAGAAATATTTCATTGGTCCTGGAATACTTTGACATTAATTAAAGTAAGAAATTCTCCATATATTCACATTCTCTTATCCGGTAACATCCAAGTTGTTAAGCTGCCTTCATTTGCGTTTCTAAATGGTTACCGTGTTCTCAGGGATGTCTCTATTTCTCAGATTTGCATTAGTCCTAAGTGAGTGGGACGTGCTCTCTGGCCGGTGCCTCTGTCCTTTCCCTTTTCCTTGTTGGTATCCCCATAGCTCCGCCCTCTTTACTCTTCTCTCTTCACTTACTGCATTGTCTTCAGGCAACTTTTGCTACTCTTCTGCCCTCGGGTACCACCTCTTGACAGCTTATTTCCAAAGCTATCTCTGTAACTACTCTTCTGTATTGAACTTGGACCCTGTATTCTTTTTCCCATTGGCAGAAGCCCCACGAGTACCTCAAATTCAGCTTATCCAAACCATAATTTGTCTCCTTCTCAAAACCTAATTATTGGTGTGTATACCCTGTTTTTGTGACAGGCATTATCATCTACCTAGTTCCCCACGCTGGAGCCCTCGGGGTTATTAAGGTATGTTGCGTTCTCCAGGAGACAGGCTCTGAGATGGAGATTTGCTTAAAAGTGGAGGTTTGCATACAAAGTGTGTTTAGGACCTGTCTCAGGACCCACCCGCTCCCTAAAAAAAGTAAAAGTGAAAACCGTTTTGTTGTTGTTCACTCAGGTTGTTGTTGTTGTTCAGTTGCCTGGTCATGCCTGACTCTTTGCAACCCCATGGACTGTAGCACGCCAGGTTACCTGTCCTTTGCAAAATTGAATGCCTAACCTGGACCCAGCCTTAGATTTCTTCTTAACCCACAACTATTTGGCACACAGCTATTTACTGGATTTACACGTGAGATGAAGCCTGTCATCCAGGTCTGTTGTTATAATGTATATGTACAGGTACCTTATGTAGACCTCTGCACACAACCATGAACAACCAAAGGTGGGTGGCACCTTGCTTAGCGAGCCTGTCTGGACAGAGGTTGGAGGGCCAGGGGTGTGGGGAGGTGGCTCTGAAGCAGGAGTGGATGGGTTAGAGAGCACAGTCTTCAGAGTGTCGCAGGAATACGCCTGCCCTGTGAAGTCTGGAGCAGCTGTAGAAAACAAAAGGACTTTGTGTAACCTTCTTACCTTCTCTCTCCTCTCTTTCAGGTTACGTTACAGTGGATATTTTGGGGGTGTTACTGCCCTAAGTCGAGAGCAATTTTTCAAGGTGAATGGATTCTCTAACAACTACTGGGGATGGGGAGGCGAAGACGATGACCTCAGACTCAGGTGAACAACAGAGACAGGTCCCCTTCACGGGGTCTGCTAGCCGTAGTTGTGTGTGGTTCCTATGGATGCCAGGCCAGCAGGTCATGAGGCTTGAACTTGTGCTAGAAGGGTGGCAGAGGGCGGGGAGGGGGTGAACAGGGTGGCCCAAATTGCTCTTTGCAGTTCAGAGATGACAGAGGGTGCTCCAGCTCCGGCTCATGGGTGTCTGTAGTCCAGGAGTGTCTCTGGACTTGGCAGCAGGTCCCAGTTACTGGGATAGGGTCTCACCAGTGAACGGGAAGCCCCAGACTAGAGTGTCTGTAAAGCTGCAATCCGAGGAAAGTGGCCAGAGGTCTGTTCTAAGCCTCTGCCTTCTCTCAGACCCCAGGTGACACTGGCTGTTCCCAGTGTTGTGTGCAGCAGGGAGTGCCAGTCACACACCCTGGAGCAAGCCAGGAAGCCCTCTCCCGTGCTCTGTGGGAGCAGCTGCTGGCATAACCCGGAGCTGCTGGCATGACCTCAGATTCTCTTGGACTCTTTCCCACTCTGGAGGATTCACAAGGAATATGCCTGGTCTCCTCTCTCAGCCCCTTTTCCTGAACTTGGGTTTCGTCACCAGATAGTTATGGGCATCCCTAACTCCCAGAATTAAGTAATTTTTTTCAAAAGCCTGGGGCCAGTATATTCAGACTTGTATTAACAAGGTCTTTCTCTTAAGAGACCCCCTGCCCCCATCCTCCTATTGTTGCCTCTTAGAAAGAAAACCTCTCAGCTGGGATTCTGAATTAACATGTGTGGCTTCCAGCAATTTTCCATTGCTTCAGCATGAGGAAGCCATGGGTCCAGGTTGGTCTTGTTCCCAAGTCTAGGCTGAGAGTCTCTCCAGTGTTTTTGGCAGGAGGGAACGGATCTCTCTGACCAAAGGCTGCCTAGAAATGTCTGTAGTGATGGGCGGCGTACTTCACGGCCCAGCCCATCAGCAGCCTGTGCGGCCGTGGCCTATGAAGTGGACAGAAGATGCCTGCTAGATTGCAGGGCAGGAATAGCAAGGGCTCAGTTACCATATCCATCACATTCCCCAGCTCCTCTTTACTTCCCAGATGGGATGGTTAGTAGAATTTTACATTGGTGATGGATCGTCACTCTTTTTCCTGTTGCTCTTTGGCTTCAATGTAAAAGGGAGCCCCCAAGTTTGCTTTCAACATCATAGCCTCCAGAGTGGTTCTTGACTAATGCTATGAATAAACCAACTGAACTGAGCATAAAGATTTTGTGGAAATTTCTTTACTACTTATTTACTCACCTGTGCAACAGGCACCACCCTCTTTATGCTTATGGAGTACATTACATTTTGCAAAGGATCTTCCACATGCCTGTCAGATCAACTGTGTGTCCCATTGCTATTTTACAGTTGAGGAAACCCAGGCCTGGAATAATGAACTGACTTCCCCAAGGTTGTAAATAATAAAGTCTAGATTTGAATCTAGGTTTGTGACCTTTAGCAGTTGTACTTTCCCTAAAGAAGAAAACACTAAGTAAATTAGGGATCCTGGGAGACATGGCCTTTTAAAGATGTATTTTCTCAGCTGTTTTTGGAAAACAACAAACTGTGTATTGATACATCTTTGCACCTCATTAGTAAATGTTAAGTGTGATTCTTTTATGGATTTATTGCCTGAAGTTCAACATAAGAAAATTCTTTTTTTAAAATACCAAAAGAATCAAGATATATGTATCAGTTCAGTTCAGTCACTCAGTCGTGTGTGACTCTTTGTGACCCCATGAATAGCAGCACGCCAGGCCTCCCTGTCCATCACCAACTCCTGGAGTTTACCCAAACTCATGTCCATCAAGTCGGTGATGCCATCCAGCCATCTCATCCTCTGTCGTCCCTTTCTCCTCCTGCCCCCAATTCCTCCCAGCATCAGAGCCTTTTCCAGTGAGTCATCTCTTCACATGAGGTGGCCAAAGTACTGGAGTTTCAGCTTTAGCATCAATCCTTCCAATGAACACCCAGGGCTGATCTCCTTTAGAATGGACTGGTTGGATCTCCTTGCAGTCCAAGGGACTCTCAAGAGTCTTCTCCAACACCACAGTTCAAAAGCATCAATTCTTCAGCACTCAGCTTTCTTCACAGTCCAACTCTCATATCCATACATGACCACTGGAAAAACTATAGCCTTGACTAGACGAACCTTTGTTGACAAAGTAATATCTCTGCTTTTGAATATGCTATCTAGGTTGGTCATAGCTTTCTATGGGAACATGTATATACATTTTTGCAAGTGATTTTTTTCTTAAGTACCTAGTGGCAGATAAGTAGAATAGAATTTTTCTTTAAACACCTCTGTTATTTTTCCAGGGTTGAACTTCACAGAATGAAAATAACCCGGCCACTGCCTGAAGTGGGTAAATATACTATGATCTTCCACAAGAGAGACCAAGGCAATGAGGTGAATATAGGACGGTAAGTCCTGGAGTCATGTGCCTGACAGGCTACTTGTTTAGTCTCTTCAGTCCATAGCCCTATGCCAGATTTGATCAGATAAACCAGTTTATTTTGTTCAGAGCTTTTTCTTAAGGTACTTTTTCAAACAGACCCAAAAGCAAAGGGAAGAGTCTATTGAATTCTCATATAGACGTATCCCATACCCAGTTTCAACAGTTATCAATTCATAGCCTCTCTTTTTTCTCTCACTTTCTTTTCCTCACTCACTGGATTCTTTAGAAGCAAATCAGATATCAGCAGTTCATGTGTAAATACTTCAGTATGTATCCTTAAAATAAAAGAAGTATTTAAAAAAAGAATGGCAGTACCATTATCATGCACGTGCATGCTCAGTTGTGTCTGACTCTTTGCGACCCCTGGAGAAGGCAGTGGCACCCCACTCCAGTACTCTTGCCTGGAAAATCCCATGGACGGAGGAGCCTGGTGGGCTGCAGTCCATGGGGTCACTAGGAGTCGGACACGACTGAGCGACTTCACTTTCACTTTTCGCTTTTCATGCATTGGAGGAGGAAATGGCAACCCACTCCAGTGTTCTTGCCCGGAGAATCCCAGGGACGGGGGAGCCTGGTGGGCTGCCATCTATGGGGTCGCAGAGTTGGACATGACTGAAGCGACTTAGCAGCAGCAGCAGCTTTGTGACCCCATGGACTGCAGCCCACCAGGCTCCTGTGTCCTTGGGATTTTCCTGGCAAGATCACTGGACTGGGTTGCCATTTCCTACTCTAGAAGATCTCAATCCAGGGATTGAACCCATGTCTCCTGCTTTGGTAGGCGGATTCTTTACCGCTGTGCCACCTAGGAAGCCATCATTATCATACCTAAAATAAAATCAGCAGTATTTCTTTACTGTTATCACATGTCCAGTTAATGTTCAGATTTCCCTGATTATCTCAGAAATGCTTAAAATTTTTTAAACAGTTGGTTTATTCAGGTCAGGATTCTAGACAAGGTCGGCACATTACGTTTGAATGATCTCTGTGAAATTACTTTTAATTTGTAGGTTCCCCCTTCCTTTTTTTCCCCATTGTAAGTTATTTGAACAAGCCAGGTCATTAGTCTGATGGAATTTTCACATCGTGGAATAAAGGGAAAAAATTGCATTGGTTTATCATTTCAAAATGATGAGTATATGCTACCTACATCCTTCTGAATGTAGTTAATATTCTTTCTGATGCTTGGATTGTCTTTGGCAAACATTATCTTTTCCTAGCTCTTCCTGAATCCTTTGACATAGCTCTAGTTGTTTTGAGAGCTTCTTTCCCTTTTCTCTGGTGAGCTGTTTTAGGTTCATCTTGTGTTTCTGCCCCAGAAATTAACTCTTTCGCCAAGGAATCCTGGCAGATAAACCAGTTCTTTTGGGTGCTATGACTGAGGATTCATAGATTCCCTGAAGCTTATCCAAGGGCCTGTCAGCAGTGGATGACATGTATCATTGTACATTCTTCTGTCCTATAGACCAGGGGCTCACCACTTGCAGGATTGTTCTCCTCATTGGTTCTCAGGGTCTTCCATGGGGTCTTCTGTGGGAACACATGGCTGTTGTTGGTATCTGTAACCTTAGATGAGAAAAATTAACTTCTTTTACAGTAGGAAGCCCAGCAGGTGCAATAATTTAGAGAGATACCTTTGCCAAACTTTATGGCAAGGCAAAAAGCAATGGAAATAGATGTTAAATTCTTATCATTCATGTTTGTTCTTTTTGTGTTTAGGATGAATCTCTTACATCAGGTGTCACGTGTCTGGAGAACAGATGGGTTGAGCAGCTGTGGTTATAAATTACTCTCTGTGAATTACAATCCTTTATATGTCAACATCACAGTGGATTTCTGGTCTGATCCATGACCTGGCGCTTCTGGTGACATTTGGAGGGACTGAATATTTGATTGCAGTAATCTAGAGACTTCGCCTAATAGCACACGTTAAGAACTTGTTGTGGCCGATCTTTGAGCTGATTTTCCCTCTTTGGTATTTTCTTAGCAGAGTTCCTGGTGATGTGGAATGTAAAACAATTGTAGAAGACAGCTTTCTTAGTTGTTTTGATCATGAAGGTTAACTATGGTACTGGAGATAACTTGGGACTAAGTATGAAAGGACCACTCAAAAGATACCATGAAGGCTACTTGAGAACTCTGATTGGAGATTTATTTCTGTTTGAAGTGATACATATTTTCTGGAATGAAAAAGGCCATGGGGAATTAAGATGCTGAATGTCCCAGAGAATCAGAATTCTTCTCGTCCCAGGGGGAAAGGGTTGAAGATGAGTTTCTGTCACTCATTTATCCTGCATGGTCGTCTGTGAAGAGACTGGTCCCACGTGAGAGGAAGGCTGAAGAGGAGGAGAGAAAGGTGAAGAATCAAGATGCCGTGAACTTGGGGCTGACGAGGGGGCAGAAGGACCCCGTCAGGCAGAGGGCGGCTGTGGCTGTGGCCCTGCGTCCAGTGTCCCCTGCCCAGGCACCCCTTCCAGTCCCAGCTCAGCAGAGAACACATTTTATCTACTAGGTTTTAGGGCGTTTTTGTAAAATCATTTTGTACATGTAGCGTATGATGTAGCAGTTTACAAATTGCATATTAACTAAGAATACATTGGAAATACCTCTGTAGTAAAATATGAAGAAGCTTTGGTTGTTCATTCTTGTTTTCTTGTTGTTTTTTTTTTGTTTTTTTTTTTACTGTTCTTTTGTTACCAAATCAAACTTGGGTGTGCTTTCTCACATGCGGTACAGCCAGTCTACTGAAAACAGTCTGTGGTGAAGCACTTACTGTGGGCACCAAGCAAGGGAATCCAGGCAGCTAGTGCTTAAGAGGTTCAAACACTTAAAAAAAATTAACTTATTTATTTTAATTGGAGGCTAACTACTTTACAATATTGTAGTGGTTTTTGCTGTACATTGACATGAATCAGCCATGGGTGTACATGTGTCCCCCATCCTGAAACCCCCTCCCCCCTCCCTCCCCATCCCATCCCTTAGGGTCATCCCAGTGCGCCAGCCCTGAGTGCCCTGTCTCATGCATCAAACCTGGACTGGCGATCTATTTCACATATGGTAATATACATGTTTCAATGCTATTCTCTCAAATCATCCCACCCTCGCCTTCTCCCAGAGTCCAAAAATCTGTTCTTTACATCTGTGTCCCTTGCTGTCTCACATATAGGTTCATCGTCACCATCTTTCTAAATTCCATATATATATGTGTTAGTATACTGTATTGGTGTTTTTCTTTCTGACTTATTTCACTCTGTATAATAGGCTCCAGTTTCATCCACCTCATTAGAACTGATTCAAATGCATTCTTTTTAATAGCTGAGTAGTATTCCATTGTGTATATGTACCACAGCTTTCTTATCCATTCATCTGCTGATGGACATCTAGGTTGTTTCCATGTCCTGGCTATTATAAACAGTGCTGCAATGAACATTGGGGTACACGTGTCTCTTTCAATTCTGGTTTCCTTGGTGTGTATGCCCAGCAGTGGGATTGCTGGGTCATAATGCAGTTCTATTTCCAGTTTTTTAAGGAATCTCCATACTGTTCTCCATAGTGGCTGTACTAGTTTGCATTCCCACCAACAGTATAAGAGGGTTCCCTTGTCTCCACACCCTCTCCAGCATTTATTGTTTGTAGACTTTTAGAGAGCAGCCATTCTGACTGGCGTGAAATGGTACCTCATTGTGGTTTTGATTTGGATTTCTCTGATAATGAGTGATGTTGAGCATTTTTCATGTGTTTGTTAGCCATCTGTATGTCTTCTTTGAAGAAATGTCTGTTTAGTTCTTTGGCCCATTATTTGATTGGGTCGTTTATTTTTCTGGTATTGAGCTGCATGAGCTGCTTGTATATTTTTGAGATTGATTCTTTGTCAGTTTTTTCATTTGCTATTATTTTCTCACATTCTGAAGGCTGTCTTTTCACCTTGCTCAAACACTTTTAGGGAAAAGTTTTTAAAGACAGGATGAGAGAGAGGGATTGCAGTGTGTGATCAGCTCATGGACATCCTTCTGATTGATTGTTGGTAAGGTAATCAGGAGTCAGCATCATCAACCTTCTGGTTCCAACACATCTGGTGTCTAGGTGTTTGTGGGCAGCATAGAGTTAACTTCTTCCATCTGGTGGGTTTCAGTGTCTGGAAAACAGCTCAAAGGACATGGCTCAGAATATTATCTATATAGTGCTTGAGGAAGAACTAAAACTCCTTGACTTCTTTTAATAGCTAAACTGTCATAATTTTATCTCCTTTTTCTCCCATTCTGTCTGCAGTTCTTCACTTCTCTGATTAAATTTTCTCTTTGGAACTCAGGGGAGACATCGGAGGCTATAATTTCTGTACACATAAGAGGCAGGTGGAGGAGATGGAGGAGGGTTTCTTCCGGGAAGGCCCATAGGGTCCTCCTCGGTTCCAGTTTGAGGCCTTCAGATGTATTCATGTCAGTAATCCTACTGCTTAAAAACAAACAGGTGAGCCTCAGTCCCCTCTCTCCCTCCCGTCTTCATCCTTCTGTCACTCTGGGCTGTTACGTGCACATTCTCCTTGGGAGCAGCTCCAGGCTGTGGAGGTGCCTCTGCGCCTCGCTTCCTGGGCTGTGTCGTGGTTTTGTCTTCATCCTCCCGTGTTTGCTTGCGATGGGAACAGAAGAGATGCCTCAGGGGCACACCTGGTTGGTGAGAGGATGGGAAGGGCTAGAGCCAGAGCCCATGGCTCCTGAGGCCTTTGATTTTGGAAGGAAGGTGGGGCCATGGCACTGATTTGGTACTGCTGAGCTTCCTGGGAGAGGGGTCGCGGTGTGGGAGGAACATCTAAGGAAGGTAATTAGAGATGGATGGTGGCTCAGAACACACATAAGAATATTTTGTTCACCCAGGACAGTGGGCACGAATAGTGTAGATGTTGGTGTTCTTGAGCACGTGTTATGCACCTGTGCCCGGGGGTTTCTCAGTTCATCATCATATTATGACACTTAGTTGTTAAACTTCATGAATGTGTGCCAGCCAGTTTGTGGTAATAATATCCTTCCCAAGTAATGCTAAGGAGGAAGGACGTAGGAAGACCGGGGCTTCCAGTAAGGACAGCAGCCACAACCCGAGTGGGCTTCCCTGGTGGCTCAGTGGGAAAGCATCCACCTGCCAATGAGGGAGATGCAAATTCAACCCCTGGGTCAGGAGGATCCCCCGGAAGAGGAAATAGCAACCCACTCCAGTATTCTTGCCTGGGAAAATCCCATCAGCAGAGGAGCCTAGCAGGCTACAGTCCATGGGGTCGCAAAAAGTGGGATACAACTTAGGAACTAAGCAACAGACACCACCACCCAAGTGGAGAAGAATTTGAAAGGAAAGTGCATTCTGTGGACATGACAGGCTTACCTCGGGCTGGCATGGCTTACCTTTAACCCAGTAGGGAAAAGTGAAAGCTGTGTTTTTTCTTTATTTAGAAAAGGAATATTGTAATAATGGCTTTATTCCCCCCATACCCTCTTGTCTCTTCTGAAGAATCTTCCTCGAGCATTCCATACTGATTTTTAAAAATTGAAATATAGTTGATTTACAATATTGTGTTAGTTTCAGGTGTACAGCAGGCTTTTTTTTTTTTCACAGATTATATTCATTACAGGTTATTAGAAGATACAGGTATCTTGTGCAATACAGTTTATCTGTTTTATTTATAGTAGTTTGTATCTGTTAATGATCCCAATTTTGTCAATTATAATCTTGTGCAGGCTGAACCTTTGTAATTGCCAGCAGCCTATGTTAGGGCCCTCCAGTTTGGAGGCTGTGGGTCCCTGGTCATGGCTGGGGAAGGTAAAGGAAGAGAATGGTGTATGCAAGGAATGTGAGGATCCCAGCTGAGAGCAATTTCTCATTCCATGGAAACAAAATACAATAGGTACTATGAGGAAACTCCCTATGTATTTTCAGCTATTAACAAGGCATGTGCATTTTTTTAAAAAGGTTGGAAACCACCATCCCATGCCTATTGATGTTCCTCATGTAATTCTTTCAACCAAGGTAACATGCAAGTCATTTGAAGGACTCGCTATGAAAGTTCTTGTGGTGGAAGATAGTTTTTTAAGACCTTTCTTTTCCCACTCTGCCTCTGTACTTGCACCGGGGATTGAAGCCCATGACACTGGAGGCGTGGCTTCTGCTTGCTCTGCCGGGAAGGTTGGCCTCAGAGGAACCCAGCTTTCCCAGTTGCCCACCCTTTGCGGTCGTTTGCCACAAAGAGGCCAAGCTTTTTGAGTTTTGTAGATAAGACTGCTACTCTTGCTGGGGATTATATGGGTGCAGTCTGTTTGCACACCACAGATACTTAACATGAAGAATAGACTGCTATAAAAGTTTTTATCGATTTTTTCTCACTTATACTACCAGTCCTTTTTATAGTGCTTTATGGTTTATAACATTTTTACACAAATTTTATTGATGCTCTTGAGTCAAGAGAAGTAGGGTAGAAGAGGATGTGGAGGTCCCTTTACGCAATATTGTCTTCATCTGGGCCTCTCTTATTCTTTTTTTTTCAAGACGTGCTGCATGGCTTGTGAGATCTTCTTTCTCTGACCAGGGATTGAACCCAGGACCCAGCAGTGAAAGCACCAGGGCCTAACCACTGAACCTCCAGGGAATTCTCTGGACTTCTCTTATTCTTTAAGGAAGGTTTCTTATCTCTACATCCTTGTCCCAGCCCCTAGAGAAGTTTGGTTTCTTTTGGACTCGAAAGTATATTCCATTCTCATCATTTTTTCCCTGATTCCCTCCCTGGTTTTTCTGCCCTTTTCCCCCTCACTTCCATTCAAGCCCCTAGGGGGCTTGCTTTTTCCTGGGGCCCCAACTGCTCTGTGAATGGACTCTTGGGAGAGAGGAAAGACATTTTCTGCCAGACTAATAACATCCACTTTTCTCAAGTCCTATGTGTATATAGTCTCTCTCAAAAGCCATTAAGATGTCTCACAAAATGGAGCGTATTCAGGAACATTTGATAAGTTCTTCCCTCATCACATTCCAAAAAGTTTTTTCAATTTTTTTCAAGATAAGCTATTGCCGCCTTCATTAGCTTCAAATATAGTTTGAAGACGGTCTTATACTTGCTGAGAGGGCCAGACCAGTCTCTCAAAGATATTCACAGAAGAGGGGGGCCTCTTGGCCCCTGGGAGTGCACCTGTACAGGTAAGCCTCCATTGTTCCACTGGCAGCTGCTGAAGTAGAAAACTCAAATAAGATTGAATCTTATGTATGTATGTGGGGAGTGTGATGTGTGTGTGTTTGTGTGTGTGTGTGTGCGATTTGGGGCCATGGGCCGAGAAGTTGGAGAAGGGTGGGACACAATAATTGAATGCTGGCTCTGTATTTCAATTTTCCTCAGTTTATAAATTTTAACTTTCCAATAGTCTTATAGGTAAATATGTAGTACTGTAAAGAAAATGCAGATTCAAGTAACTTCCCATAGTTGGTAAGAGGAAGAGATAAAATTTGAACCCAAGTTTCTTGACTCCACTGTCTTGTTTTTCCCCCCCAGAACACTCAGGAGATTATGAGGTTTCTCTGTGAAGGCAGAAAGGGCAGAGATCTCCTTTGTATTAATGAGACTCTGGAATAATAATACACAGTAATACAGGACTCTGGAAATAATATACAAAACTTGAGATGTACCCATTAAAATGCCTTATCTTGATGTCCTAGTACATTCTTTCACTATTGAGTAGGAGTTTTGCTGAAAAACTCTTACTCACAGCTATTGTTTGAGGGCCAGTGAATTTAGACCAGTATATTTGGTCATTAAACATCACAGTGAATTGAAGTAACAGGATATTAGTTGGCATGTGGGATTATGGGCCAAACAGAGATCTTCAGATGAGATTTATGGTATAACTTCCTGTTGGTATTTCTTACAGGCTGTTAGCTGTTCAAACACATACTTCTCACTGAATCCTCCCAGTCCCCCGTGAGACCTGTCTTTCTGAAGCAGGTTCTAAGAGGCTGACTTGCCTGAGTCATGAAGTGCTGGGGTTGGGAGTCAGGTTTTGGACTCCAAGGCTCGTGTTCTTCCCCACTTCATGGTAACAAAACAACAGATACACAGAGAGAGGAAATAAAGGTAGGCAGAGTTATTTGGAGACTGTCTTTCTAAAAAAGCCCAGGGACACATCTGCAGATAAGTAAGTGGGATTCTGACTCATTGCAAAAGCTCTCGAGAACACACCATGGGGAACCTCGAGGTGTCTCAGGAAAAGGGAGTCAGACCAAGTCTTATCAGAGCATTTGGGTTTGGGGTGGGTCATCTGGGCAGGGTTTAAGCCAGCTCTGTAGTGGACGCTGTCAGAAAGCAGGGGCAGTTCTCTGATTGTGTATCAACACATTTTATCCACAGGGGACTAGTGGAAGAATAGAGCTGTAATTATAAACACGTAGCAGTCACTTATTTTAGCCAAAAAAGGGTGTGTTTGGCATTTTGTGAGTGGCACAGTGACCTTATCTTTGTGCTTGGACAGAATCATGAAGTGGCCTTGATTTGTTTCATTTCATGAGACATTATCTGAAGCTGATATTCTGTGAATTGTTTAGGTCTAGCAGGAGAATAGCAAGGCGTGGTTGTGAGCACCAGGCTGGCTTCTGGAAGTCAGGGGCTGTCTTTTTTTGAGAGGGACTCAGGGTGGATACCACTAGAAAGTAGGGCATGGCAGCAACTTTCTGTCTAACCCCAGAAGTTGGCAATTTGTCTTATTTAAAGAAGATGTTTGCTTCTGTTTTTGGAGTTGTTTGCAGTCTCGGGGGAGGGAGGCTTGGGAAAGGGTTTGGTAGCTCTACATTTCTCAGCAATGCATCTTTTTCCAAGATGTTTTGGATCTACTCAGTAGATGTGGCCATTCGAGCTTTGTGATAAAAATGTCACATATGAAAGCAAACTCAGTAGCTCACAACTAGTCTCCCGTGTTTCTTCTTTCTTTTAAAATTTTTTATAATTTTTAATTTTTTGGCCACACTGTGTGGTATGTAGGATCTTAGTTCCCTCAGCCAGGGATCAAACCCGGGCCCCTTGCGGTGAGATAGTGGAGTCCTAACCACCAGACTGCCAGGGAATTCCTTCCGCATTTCCTCTTTGATTGAGCCTCACATACAGGAGGTGATAAGGATCTGGGTGAGGTGAAGCAGAGAACAGAAACTAGGCACAGGAGAGGAGACTGTTGATTCTACAGAAATGAGAAAGCAGCTTAGCTTCCAATTCCTCAACCACAGCCTGCTTGTCGGTCAGTCTGGTGGGGGTAGGAATTGGAGTGAGGTTGGAGAAGGAAATGGCAATCCGCTCTACGACTATTGCCTGGAAAATCCCATGGACAGAGGAGCCTGATAGGCTACAGTCCATGGGGTTGCAAAGAGTCAAACACGACTGAGTGACTTCACTAAGAGGAGGTTAAGAGGAGATTCAACTTTCAAACCCACGTGATGGTTGCTATTTCTTCTTGCCTTTATGGGTAGCCGGAAACTACCTGGTCTGCTGCGTAGATTAGGAGCAGTCCCTGTTTATTCCAGCCGATGTGGGAAAAACTTAGAGGGCTAAAGAAAATGAGCTTCCTAATGTTCAGGGTGAACAGCCTGCCAGAAGCCTGAGTAACAGTCTGGGGAGGAGACGGCCGTCCAAGGAGCGTGATGACCCGTCCAGTATTGCAGTTGGGTAAGACCTACCCCAAGGTCAGCCTGACACATTTGCAGTGTCAGTTTGGTGGTAAATTGTTCTTCACCCACCTGATAAGCAGGTCTGTTGAAGCGGGAGCTTTCTCGAGATGCTTTTGTCTGCGTGTGTCTCCAGCCAGCAATCCAGAGCCCAGCTCTCCTGCTGTCATCCCTCTCCCTGGACTGGTGGAGTGGGTGGGGGCCTTAATGAGGCTGGGTCTGGGTCCCCCCTGAACAGTGTGGCTTGGGTCTTGCTGTGAGCCCTTCTTCTATCCCAGAAGGAAGAGGGGCAGGGCTTGGCTTCCAGGGCAGGTGGAGAGGGTGGATGCAGGAACTGGGTAGAGGAGCTGCCCTGAGGTTAAACTACAGAACCCGGTACCAGGAAGTGCGGAGTCCTGAACGGCTGGACTCTGCAGGGAAGCCCTCAGGCCCGGGTCTGTCTCAGCTGAAAGATGTGTCCTCCCCAGCTGCCAGGGGCTGAACACATTGAGTACTGGGCTCAGGGTCTTAGGTAGGAGCCTATCTGGAGAGGGGGTGGTGGGTAGTGACCAACTGAAGTCCATTCTTTTTCTAGTTACTTCTTGGTGGAGAAGGCAGGGGGTAAAATTTAATGAGCAGCCAGTAGGCCATCTTTCTCCACAATAGCTCTTTCCAGCTTGCATTTCTGTACTGGATTCTACCAACAAAGATCCATTTCAGTTATTCAGGAAAAATCTACAGAGAAGATTAAGAGAGTGTGGACTAGCTGTCACTCACACTTTAGTATGAATTAGTGTACACAAACGCTTTCCCTTAACCTAGCTGAGATCAAGTCACAGGAGAATGGAATTTTGTAGGGAGAGAGAATTTTGAAGCTCTGAAGCCTTCAAGAGGGAAGGCAGGAGTGGGTCCGAGACAGGATTTGCTCAGGCTTGAGGGCACTGGGAAATCCAGTTAGGCAAAAGAAAAAGACACCAGAACACGTGAGAGAGGATGGAAAGGGAGAAGGGAGAGGTGTTTCAAAGCTTTGCCCAGAGTAAAGCTCCTTTCTCTTCCTTTCTTCAAAAAGACCAGAGAGAAAGTTCTCGGCCATGTGCAGGTGTTATTTATCTTGACACACCAAGCTCTATCCTGGAGAGGCAAGTGAGGCCGGGGAGGGGCAGGCTGGTGGTGTGTCATGACAGGAGCCTTTGACCCCTGTCCGGGGAATAAGGTCCTCCTCGAGCTTTACCACCCAGGTGCAGGCCAAGGTGCCATCCCCCTTGCTTTGTTCCTCCCTGCCCTGGGGCTCAGTCTGATGCACAAGAAAGGCTAAGGCCTGGAACCCGGCTACTGCATGAGAGTACCTGAAATGCCAGGAACATTTTCTTCATGGCCGGGGGCGGGGTACAGCTGAGCAGTTGGAGTCAGAGATGCAGGGGGAAAGGATTTGAGGAGCAGCAGCCCCGCAAAATGTTAACAGAAACTTGAAGTTCCAACCATTTAAATGTACAGTCAGATTACCCAGTATCTATGGGAAGCCACACCTTACTGCATTTTCCATCTCCTAAACCTTAATTCCCATGAGCCTCCTAAGCTCTTCTGTTGGAAAACCCATTTTGCTAGACTCATACATGACCAATTATGACAGTGCTAAAAAGAAAAGGAAGTGAACATATTTAAAATCCTCTTTATTTATATAAAGACAAATGTTGTTTTAAGAAATTCCTTCAGGATCACAAAAGGAAACAGATCAGAAGAAAAATATTTTTCAGTGCACAAATCACCCTAAATCACCTAAATAATAGCTGGCTTGCTTTTTCCCTGTTGGAAAGCAGTTTTAGGTTGAAGGTGGTAAATATGTAACAGGTCTCTCCTTTGTCCCAAAAGTTCATTTACTTTAATTAGTGGGGGAATTGAGGTTACCAGCGTGAATCACTCTGCAGTGTCTGAGAGGAAATTTCAACCACAGTTTGCTCAAGATCAGGCCTTGCCTCGGATAATAAAGGGTTCCCAAGCTAGCTTTAAGAGCATCACTTGAGTCTGTAGGTGGGAGCCAGCATAGAACAAAGGCAAAAGATACGTTTCAGCAGTCTTCTCCTTACTTCTCTCACTGGGACAGTACTGACACAGTGAAAGCCTTTGAAGGGTACTTTTAGAAAGCAGTGAGAAATACAGGCAGATTTGCTATCGCAATACAGATTTGACTTGCAGTATAACACAGGTTCCTAGGAATGTCTTTATGCCCCCACATTAAAAATAAACAAAGATAGGAATAGTTATTATCTACTATCCTAAATCCTCCCTTTCCTACAGCCTATAGAAATGTTGCAGAATCCTAGATCAGGGTGAAAACACATGTGCTGAAAATTTCAGGAGTCTGAGAGGCTAAAGGAACTCCATACCAACTGACTTGGCAATGTGAGGAAGAATGTGTAAGTTCCCAGGCAGCACAAAGGTCGAACCTTAGGAGAGCGCATTTCCAGCACCAAATCCAAAGTCACTGTGGAGAGTGGTATGGTGCGTACACCTCATTCTTAATAGTCAATTCTGCTCCAGTAGAACATGGTACCCAGGAGAACCCAGAACTAGAATACAAGAAAAATAAAAATAAATAAGGAATTGTTCTAGAAACACTGGACTTGTGGGGGTGGGGGGGGTGGGAATTATGTTAGGTTCATTCAAGCTTAGGCGACACTGGATTTTGAAGAATAACCTTGCCTTAAGCATCACAGGGGCAGAGGTGACTGAGTCCATCCTGTCACACGCATTGCAGGTGGATTCTTTACCAACTGAGCCACCGTGGAAGCTTATCCTATCACGCAGTGAACCAGTATTTTCCCAAATGGCCAGTCATGAGTGGGTAAAAGATTTGTGCAAATTGCAAGACACACCAATGTAATGTCCTTTAATGTAACAGAGCCCTGAAAGTTCTTTGACGAAGTTTCAGATTCCATACTGCAACTAACCTTTTAGAAACTACTACTACTTGACCAGTTTTCGGTAGTGCCAAAGAAGAATATTCAGTTATTTTCAGATAAGGCTACCAAAATATTCCTCTTTTTTTTTTTCAACTACATATCAGTGTGTAGGATGGATCTCCTTCAAATCTTTCAATATAAGCAACATATTATAACAGATTAAATGAAGATGAAATATGGGAAGCCAACTGTCTTCAGAAAAAGCCAGACATTGAAGAGACTTCCAAAAATGTAAAAAAATGAAAGCGACTTTTCTTTTTGTTTGAGAAAATAGTCTCTTTTTTTCCCACAGAAATATATTGTTCACAGTAACATGTAATAGTTTGTTATTGTTATTTTAAATGAATTAACACATATTTTAAAAAATTCTGTGTTAATTTGTAACAGGGTTAGTTGGTTAATTTTCCCCATAGATAAAAAGTTTTTGGAGTCCTCAGTAATTTTTGAGAAAGTGAAAAGGGGTTCTGAAGCCAAAAGTTTTGAGACGGCTTCCTGAATGCAATGGGTCTTAATCCTGACAGCAAATTAGAATCATCTGGAAAATTAAAAGGAAAGACCTGGGTCCTGCCCCTAAACCAACTGAAATCTGAATCTCAGAGGCCGGGGCTCAGGTGCTCCCCTCCAGCACCCCCATGCGGTTTTAATGAGCGGTGAGGACTGAGACCCACTGCCATACCCTCCTGGCTGCACGTGCATCAGATAAGGTGGCAGAAGGACCAGGGGAGACTGGTGAAGGCGGCCCTTTGTAAGGAGGGAGGCAGGTGAGAGTTGGGCAGGAGGCATCTAGAGAAATGACAGTCTTTGATGTCTACTTGTAATGAATTTATAAGATCGAGAGAGAGGGAGAAGTGCAAGTGCACCCCAGTCAGCCAGAGAAGAAGCTGATTGGTAGGTGAGATTCACGCCTACCTTCCCCCCGGAAATTCACTCTCCTTCCCCTGGTGCCAGCACCCTGCTGACAAGCCCCCAGGTCTGAGCTTTTGTTTCTAGACAGTCCAGTGTGGTTGAATTAACCAGGGACAGTCTCGAGGTCTCTCCTCATCACTATCCTCTCAGAAATAAAACATGCGATGGGAAATACTCACAGTCCAACAGAGAATGGCAAATCCAAACCACGCAACTCCCCAGGCATGTCGGTTCATTGGTCCAGAGATCAGCTCATAGCAGCCCTGGAGAGGAGTGGGCGATTCCACATCCGCGTGAAAGGGACCGGAAAAAAGAGGTTAAAGATGGTGGGAAGGTGATTTGAATCAACGCCAGCCCAAAGTCCAATTTAACATGACCAGGCTATTTCTATATCCCCGTGGATAGTCCCCCCCCCGCCTGGACAACTGTGCTCTACTGAAGAAATAGGAATAATCCTGATGAACAACTATTCTATATCATATTTATTTCTGTTTCTTTTCATTTGATCTAACTAACCAAGGTGCTGCTATTTTAGCAAAATGTTTTCTCATATTGAATATGTGGCAATGTAAAGTATTCTTAATAAAATTTGAGGTTTCTTTCTCTCCTTAAAGATTCCATTGGTGATTTGTTTGAAGGCAGAGTCACTTTTTGATTTGTTTTTCAATAAAAGTGCTTCTAGTTAATGAGAATTAGAGGTTTTATTTTTTAATCATTAAAGGAACTCCTACACAGTGCTTTCTGAATTCTCATCTGACATTGTATTCAACATATCTTTACAGGATTCTAGAAGAGCCATCACGTGTGTGCGAAAGAGTGATTCATTTTTTGCTCATCGAGTCATTCATTCATTCACGTATGCCATAATCTGGTTAGTTTTATACATAGCACATTCTGTCCTGGTAGCTATGCAAAGTGCTGGAGTAATACATATGCATAGGGCTAGACCTGCCATCTGAGTGGCCTCTGCTAAAGCCCTTGAAATCACGGGAATGCCTAGGAAATGCAGTGACCAGATTGGTTTTATGAATACTGAGATCTAGAGAGAAATGTCTTTGAAAGGCTGAGCTTGAAGTTTAGGCCCTGCCCAGTGTCTACAGTCCTTTCCGACCCTGCCCCAGTCTCTTGCTCATCCACTCCCATGCCCTGGCTTTGCTATATGTGCCTTGATTTCTCTCCATTTACCCTACTCCATCCACCTGACACCTCCATTCACCTTGATGCTCAGATGAGTCTTGGAATTATGCTTAATTGTTTTTCTCTTAAGCACATCTGTTTAGATTTAAAATACACTTCAAATCCAAACATGTATTGCTTCCTACTACCACCTTGGTCCACCATGGCCTCACTCCAGGGTTCCTACAGTCTCTGCTCGCTGGTTTCCCTGAGGCCCAAGTCCACCCTTGACACCCAACTAGTTTTCATACTGTGCCAGAGGGGTCCTAGTAAAACATGTCAGATCACTTCGCCTTCTTCTGAGCAGGAGCTCAGAATCCTCTGAAGGTTTCCCACCATCTTAAGATGAAATTCTAAGTCTTCACGATGGCCTGTGAGGTGCTATAGGATATGGCCCTGCCTCTGTCTGTGGCCCCAGCCACTGCTAGCAGAAGCTGTCTCACTGCAAAGCTTGGGCTCAGGGCTCCTTAGTTGCAAGACCATTTCAAAGCCTTGTAGCTAATTTTGTATTCATAGTATGCAAAAACATTTAAATTGTTTTTCCAAAGCAGAATGCTGCTGCTAAGTCACTTCAGTCGTGTCCAACTCTGTGCGGCCCCATAGACGGCAGCCCACCAGGTTCCCCCGTGCCTTGGATTTTCCAGGCAAGAACACTGGAGTGGGTTGCCATTTCCTTCTCCAATGCATGAAAGTGAAAAGTGAAAGGGAAGTCGTTCAGTTGTGTCCGACTCTTAGCGACCCCATGGACTGCAGCCTACCAGGCTCCTCCGTCCATGGGATTTTCCAGGCAAGAGTACTGGAGTGGGGTGCCATTGCCTTCTCCACCAAAGTAGAATACCTCCCCACAAATCTGAAAAGCTTTAGGCCCTAAGAAATCTACCTTCTTCACTCCTCCTGTTCTTCACTTGTTCTGGCCTTGCCAAATGGATTGCCTTGAGAGCCCCCACCCTAGGGCCTCTTCACTTGCTACTTCCTGTGTTCAGAACTGTCTTCAATTTTCTTTAATTGAGGGTCTCCTTTCCTCACTTAATTCAGAACTCTGTGCAAGTATCTTAACAAAGCCTTTCCCGACAACCAGAGAAAAGTCTCTCCCCATCATTTTCTATATCTTTATCCTGCTTTATTTCTGCCCATAGCACTTACCACTACCTGGCATTGATTGTGTATTGGTTTGGTAACTTGTTTGTGGTCTGTCTCCCATACTACAGTGCAAGCTCTATGAGGGCATGGACTTTATCTTGCTCCTTACTGAATCTCTAGAACCTAGAACAAGTGCCTGGCGCAAAGTGGGCACCTGGGTAGGATGAATGGAACAGGATAGAAAGTAATAGCTACAATCATGTTATTCGTGACACACTTGATGCTTCACAAACACTCTTGTATCCATCTCTCACTTGGTCCCCCTGACAATCCTGGGAGGTGGTCATTTGTCCAGTAATATGTTTAAAAGCCCATTATGCCAGGTGCCAGGCTCCAGGCTGGGCATTCAACTGTGACAAGGCGGAAATGAGTCTTGCCCTCATGAAGCTTACAGAAAAAAGTCCCAGGTTTTCACCGCTTCTCATTTAGTACCTTTCATGATCCCTTATTCTCATTGTAGTGGTGCTTACCTTCATCTTCCTTAGTTCCATCATAATGTTCTTGAGGTGTAGTGAATCAGAATTTGCACATAGCATTTTAGGGGCAGATGAACCATGATGTAAGAATGTATGTATTTGCATTTGACATGCTATGTGACATTCTGGTGGGTTTCTATTATTACTATCCTTTTGATAATGCCCCTCATTTTGTTAGCCTTTCTTTGTGAATTGCAGATCTCACAAAGCTGTTGGATTGCCTCAAAACTGGGTTGTTCAGTTTTAAATGAAAATAAAAGATAAACATTTTTCATTTTCACCAAGAATTTCATTGAACAATGTATTTATTAAGTGAATGAACTTTCTGGCCAGCCCAATACAATGTGGATGAGAAAAAGTCATTCACCTCTTCTTTTGACCACCTAGCAAACATTTGTTGATGCCTGTTTTGTGCCAGGCATTATGCTAAGTACTGAGATACAGAATTGAATGATGCATGGCCCTCAAGGAGACTAATGGAAAAAACAGGCTTGTAAGCAAATACTTATTTTTCAAGGTATCAGCTGCAATAATAGAAGTAAAGTCTATGAGGTACTGGGGTGGCATACTTTGCTTTGTGGAAAGGGAGTGCTATAGGACAATTAGCAGGACCTGTCACTTGGAGAGTGGTGGTGTGGGGGAATCTAGGAGGTCAGAGAAGGGAGAATCAGGAGGAAAGTGTAGATAAGAGATTTAGTCAGGGGTGAGTGAGGGGGATTGAGAAAGTAGGAGCACAGGGAGTCAGACAGAGAGGAATTTCAGAATGCAGGAACTGGGTGTGAGAGCATGACTGAATGACGTGAGTTTGTAGTTGTGGTGTAGCTAGTGGGTGGAGGAGATGGTAAGGCAAGGACTGTTAGGGAGGGCGAGACAAAAGTGTCAAAAGGAGTGTAGAGTTCCCTCATTACTAGAATATTCGATGTGTAAGGGAAAATGGTGTGGCTATGAAATAAACCAATTTTTTGATGGCAAACCTCCTTTTTGGTCTCTTTCAAAGACATGATCAGTGTGTATGGAATTACAGTCCAACCAAGATACATCTTCATGGGCTAGTTCCAAGGTTGAAATGTTAAAAGCATTTTATCATTCTTTAAAGTGATCGTTATATTGCAAATTGTGATTATAGGCAATACATTAAATTTTTTTTTAGGAGTCTGAATATAATTAAAACGATACCAAAACAATGTTGCCGAAAGGCTAAGTGAGAGTTTCTTTGACCAACTCTACAGCATAATCTGTATCACTCACATGCCCTTTTCTGGGATAGTGCAACCAATCCTAGTGTAGGCACCCTTCCAGAGGCGGTGGTGGGAGGGTGGTGGTAAAGAGCGGGGGAGGGGAGGCATGATGACCAGCAGTGCTCTGTCCTTCATTCTGAAAGTACATATTATTTCATCTGAGGCTGAAGAGTCTGGCATTTCTCAATTACTTAATGTACTGGCACACAACTAGCTTTGCTCAAAGTGGTAACTGGCACAGCAGTGTAAGCATTTTAGAGGCTGACTTCAAGTGTATGAGGATTCTCTTCAGGGCTTTTTGGGATGATCACCAAGTTCCTCCTTGGCTTAGAGTCTGGGCTCTGCAGCCAGGCTGCTAGCATTTGAGTCCTGACTCTTCTACCTACCAGGTGCATGACTTGGGCAAGTACTTGTTAGTATCTCTATATCTTAGTTCCTCTTCTGTAAAATAGGGATCAAAATGGCACTACCTGATGAGCCTTACTGAATTAATATCTGTATGGCACTTGGAATAGTGTCTGGTATTTGATAAGTACTCAGTAAATGTTAGTTTTCATGATCATCATATCATTCTCATCAGGCTGGAAACACTTTTTCAAAAACCAATTGTATGTAAACCACATTTTACCCAAATCACCAATCAAATGTTTTGGGAAGACTATCCTAGCGTACCACTGAGTAAGGAAAGGATGCATCGTCACTGCATCTACCCTCAGCAGTCGCCATTGCTTTGGAACTGGCAAAATGTTCCTTCTGTATGTCATCCTTTTCAATTTACATTTTGCAAAAATAGAGCAAATCTTTGCTTGATGTAAATATTTTTTCAAAATACTAACTCTATACATTGTACAAATAGTTTTCATTTAAATAAAATTGGATTTTACTATTGCAATTCTCATGTTCTGTTCAATTCATTAAAATGTGAATTTTCCTAGATCAGCCCTGGACTAGCATTTGCATTTTATTAACAGAGAAGGAAATAGTTAACATGAGGTTTAGGAAAAAGGATGCAGAATTCCTTAATGAGAGACTATTACCTACAGTTAATTAGTATTTTCTTCATGAAGAGCAGATAAACCTTTTGGCAGGTCTTGGGTGGAACAAAGACTCACCTGATTGTGGTAGTATCCAGGCACTCCTAGTTTGCAGGCTTCCAGGTTGAGAGGTTCCTTAAGGTTGTTCATAACACAGCACTGACGAGGCCAGGGGTAGTCGGCATCGCTGTTCTCAGTCCGGAAGGCAGAGGTGTATTTCTGCCAGTCTGATGGGCCATTTACACCACAGCAATTGTCCTGTTAGCACACGAGATACAAAATTCTCTTCCATGATCCTTGACAAAACCACCAATGTAGCAACTGAGATTTCGTGGAGAAAAAAGAGATGGAAAGTGTACCCTATTTACTGTTTACTAAAAATCTGCAAATGAAAGCTGAAGGTATTTTTAAGGTATCACATTTTAGAGTTTGCAAAATACATTTATATTTACTACTTTACTAGCCATTAATGAGCTCTGTGCTGCTGCTGCTGCTGCTGCTAAGTTGCTTCAGTCGTGTCTGACTCTGTGCAACCCCATAGATGGCAGCCCACCAGGCTCCCCCGTCCCTGGGATTCTCCAGGCAAGAATACTGGAGTGGGTTGCCATGTCCTTCTCCAATGCATGAAAGTGAAAAGTGAAAGTGAAGTTGCTCAGTCGTGTCCGACTCCTAGCGACCCCATGGACTGCAGCCTACCAGGCTCCTCCGTCCATGAGATTTTCCAGGCAAGAGTACTGGAGTGGGGTGCCATTGCCTTCTCTGAATGAGCTCTGTAGCTTTTGGCAAGTTAAAATTTCCAAGCCTCATTTTCCTTAACTGCAAAACTGGGACAGATGGAATACCTAACTCATAAACTTGTGAAGATTAAATTAGCTAATACCGTTAATGTGTTTACACAGCCCCTGGCCCCTAGTAAACCTTTAATAAATGTTCATCATTTTTAGTATCTTGATACAATTAGGCGAGAGAGTTATAATTATTCTGTTACATATGAGCAAACTGAGAATCAGAAAATTAAAATTTTTGTGGTGAAGAAATTATGAGAAATTCTTCTTGTTTTACTTTTCTATTTTTAAAAAACTTTTTCTGGAGCAATTATGCATTATTTTTACAATGAGAGAAAATGAACTAGAAAAAAACAACAAAACCTAGTGGCACATGGTTATGCCTCTACATAGGAAAGAAAGATCACTTAATATGTAGCTCATGACACTCTCGGAGAAGGCGGTGGCAACTCACTCCAGTACTAGGTAGAACTGAGGATAGAAGATAAAACACATTTCATATCACTTTCCTTCCTTTTTATAAAATCTGCAAAAATGTTTCAAGGGAAGGAATTATGCCATCTCTCAACTTTTAAGACAAATATATTCAGCAAACTTGGTGATAAAGCAACTACCTTAAAAGCATGTCCCGTTTTGGCACTGGATTATGGAAAATATCTCACCAAAGAAAATAGTGATTCTGTAATTTGACGTGAGAATTTTGAGGGGGAAATGGTTAAATCTGAACCAGACTTGTTTCAGACTAGACTTTAAAAAGTTGGTAAGTGGATCTTTCAAAAGTGTGACCATTCACATTTTCATTTGAAAAGTTTAGTTCTTTGCTAATTGAGTGGGGAAAAAGAAAATACTTGACCTGTAGTCAGAACAGTGATAGGAAATGAGAAAGTGACCAAGATACCGGAGGTCCTAATGGGCTAAAAAACTACAGAACAGGAATATTAGACTAAATGAAGGAAATGTTAGAAGATAGAGTGTAAAGAGAATTCAAAGAAGGGGTGGAGGCTCTAAGGAGTTTGCTGATGATGGACTGGGAAATATTGGAAGCTGGTTGGGAAGGAGGACAGGGCTATACAGAGTTGGGTCAGATAACTGCATATGTAGGAGATAAGTATGTGTATTCTTATAGCCATATGGGTATGATAATGGGTATTCTGCAAGACTTGTACTTTTGATGGTATTTGAGGTAACTTTGGATATCATTATGATTGCCAGTTAGAAAAAAACTGGGTGATCAAGTCTAGAATAGGACTAGCCCACAGTGTGAAAAGGCAGTCAGCAAGATAGATAATAATTTCCACTTGAGTTCACTGTGGGGTGGAGGCAACATTTTCTTAATAAGTGATGTCAGAGTTCTAAGAAGTAGAGCATATGAGTAATCTACATTTTTTTTACTCCTATAAATGGAAGTGAATCAACATCACGGTTTAAAATAAAATATAGATCTAGGGGTTCACTGAGTCATATGTCCCTGCCAGTAAATGAGAGGAAATAGATGAACTTGCTTATGTCAAGTTTCTCCTTATTTTTAATTTTTCTTTACTTGGGTGCATCAGCTCTTAGTTGCGCACATGGAGTCTTTGTTGTGTCATGCGGGATCTTTTGCTGCCGTGCATGGACTCTCTAGTCGCGGTATCGGGCTCAGTAGTTGCTGCAGGCAAGCTCAATTGTTCTGTGGCATGTAGGATTTTAGCTCTCCGACCAGGGATTGGACCTGTGTCCTCCACACTGCAAAGTGAAAGTCGCTCAGCTGTGTCTGACTCTTTGCGGCCCCATGGACTAGTCCATGGAATTCTCCAGACCAGAATACTGGAGTGTGTTGCCATGCCCTCCTCCAGGGGATCTTCCCAACCCAGGGGTCAAAGCCAGGTCTCCCGCATTGCAGGCAGATTCTTTACCCTCTGAGCCACTAGGGAAGCCCACACATTGCAAGGTGGAGTCTTACCCACTGGAGTGCCAGGGAAGTCTCTCAAGTCTTTGTTGAAGGAGGCCCCTTTGGAGGCTGTGGTCCCCATACTTTGACTTCACTCCTAACCACCCATACACCTTGGATACTGGTTCAGGTACAAAATGGAATCTCCCCAGCAGGTATTACCTGGAGCATAAGTCTGTCCCAGGTCTTGGTGACTCCATTGTTTTTCCATTGGTCATCATTGTTTGGAGGACTGTTGTTCTGGTATCTCTCCAGCATCTGCTTCAGGAAGAGGTTGGGTGTGAACTATGGTGGGAGGAGGCAACACAAGAGGAAGAGTTAGCATATTAATCCTCAAGGAAGCAAAATGATGTTTAGCCCGTGGCTGGGGGCACTGAACATTATCTCCTAAATAAAACTGAGCTCAGAGGCCGGGGTGGGGGTTGGGATTAGGTGTGAGGTTGTTCCAGGTGGCTGAAGTGCCTGTGTGGGGAGAAGACTCCCATCTCCAAACACATCCCAATGAAACCTGGGTGGACAGGCATTGGAAGGTGACCTAAGCCAGGGAACGGAGAAAGGAAGGAAAGCAGGATGCTGACTTAGGAAGATGTCTTAGATACAGTGGATTATTGATCATCCTGGTGGAAGGCCCGAGGCTGTGACAGAGTGTGAAGGGCATGGCAGTGCAAGCTTGGGCCCTTGACATGGCCTGGACTCAGGATTCCCCTCTTTCATTTATCAGCTGCGTAACCTTGGACAAATTACTTTTTAAGTCTCATTTTCTTTTTATCTATAAAATGACAATAGTGTTAATACCTATTTCAGAGGGTTATCATGAGGAGAAGAATTATATATTTATTATGAATGTGCATATTACGATGCCTGGTGCAGGGTAAGGGCTTAATGCATGTCAGTTATTGTATTGTTATCATGGTAATGATGATTTATACAGTCGTTTCTGCTCTACTTTGGGAGGCTGTACTCACAAAGTCTCGTTGTGTTGCTGCTGTGATACAAGATGCTACTTCAAAAGCATATACAATAAACATCAGGATGAAATACTGGAAAGGAAACAAATGGAATTAAAAAATTATGTCTACCTCCAAAAAGTTCTTTTAAAACAAATAATCATTATGTTTTCTGTAGCACATTTGCCTAAATATAATTATGCAATCATTTACACAATTTTTCAACAAACCCTCACTGATCAGTGATTGGAGCCAGACTTGGTGCTGGGTTCTAATCAGCTCAAGTCCCTTCTTTCCCCAGAGAATAGAAGACTGTTGAATACAGAGCTTTCTCAGTTCAGCACCTTGCATTTCCATTTAAACTGGGGAAAAACATACAAGATAATGAACTGGTGTTTCTGTGTGTTCATTCAATGGCTGGCAAGAGAGTCTTAGTGTATCACTCGCTAGGTAGAGCCTCCTAACTTCCCTCTTTTGGGGGAACATCTTTATGGTTTACTGAAGATTTAGGATTACCGGGGTCACAAAAAGCTGAATAGGGCCATGTTTAATATCTATCCTGTCTCCTGACAATGTCCAGTCTTATCAGAGAGGAACGGGCTCTACCTAGTGTCTGATACACCCACTGATGTATCTTCTCTGATAGCACCTTCTCTCACCTACTTCCACCCTACTTGCTTCAGGTCAGTTGAGTAAAACAGCATATTGTGAGTTTTGTTGTATGTGTGTGTGTCTGTGTCTGTGTGTGTGTGTGTGGTGGGGTGTGTGTGTGCTCATGATGCCTCCACAGCGCGCTGCCCCTGTTTGTGGCTGGAGAATATGTGAAGGACAGATGACTTCTGGATATGGGCTGGGGACTACTTTGCTGTCCTCAGCCTTGCACATTGCTTACTGTCCTCGGGTTCTTCTGGGGAGGGGCGCAGAGGAAACCGTTCTTCCTACCTGGGCAGGGGCGATTGGTTCTCAGAGCTGGACCTCTGCCGCCCTAACCATTCTGCCCAGGAAATGGCTTTGGCTACTTTTTACTCCCAGTTAGCAGCAGGAGCCCCTTCAGAGGCGTCATGACAGTGTCCCCTGCTGTAATAGCTGTTGCCTTGCTATTTGTCGAGAGCTTTGCTTGCTCCCCTTAAAAAGGCTCAGAATCCCCCCAGAGATGCTCCAGAAAGGAGACACAGGGTGCAGGTGTTTCTCCTCAGTCGCATGGAGGGTGCATGGCTCGGTCTCCTTGCCAGGCATGGCCAAGGGTGCTCGCAGCTGTGCCGTGCACACATGACTGGCTAGAGTGAGACCAGGACGCGGCTGAAGCTCACCTCTAAGGACACCTTTCCCTGCATTCCTTTCCCCACCCTGAAAAGGTGGGTGCTTTTGCCCTGGGACTAACTCACACTAAGGACCCAGAGAATGTAAATATTCTACATTCCCTGGGTACCAGCATGATGTTAGTCCACAGGAAAAGCAAACCAACAGGCACCTTAGCTTGCTGGACTCGTTCCATGAAGATGGAACTCAGGTCCTGCAGCCTTTGGCTAGGAGAGATATTTCTGGGTAGGAAGTGGGGCCCCATCTTGGGGTGAGAAACTGCTGTCCTGAACATGGGTAGAGGAAGTGGAAGTTTAGACCTAGTACCGAGGGTTCTTAGCCTGGCTGGCTGAAAATCTGCTTCCACCTGCAAAGTCAGGGCACAACCTGCTGTCTGCAGTTTGGGGCAGAAACCTCCCTATGGATGACCAAAATTAGAGCCTTCATAGGTAGGTGGGAGCTGAAACTCATCTCTACCTGGAGCCCAGCAAGGGTTTCCAGGGTCCCTAAAAAGCAGAGTGAATGCATGAGATGGGAAGTGTAGGCCATTCCACAAAATCATCAGCCTTGAGCTCAAAAATGTCTAAGGAGGCTCATGCTTTCTCTTAAAACTTTATGCATATTTTGTGATTTATATCCTAATATATTAACACTTGATTACTATTATAATAAGATTTTAAACTACCTTTTTTCAGGAGAAAAAAATCTGATCATTGAGTTCTCACTTTGTGTCTCTGGCCCGTGTAGCTCCTGGTTGTATTTGCTGGGCACATGCAGACACCAGTCAGAGAAGCCAAGATCTAGAATGTACTTAGTAGGTGACCCCCCAGGTGTCTCCCCTTCAGCTTCTCTGTACTGGACTTTTCTGGACTTGCGAGAGGAGAGCATCCTTGCCCCCACATGCAGGGAGGGTCTTTCCCTCTATTCACCCCTCACCTGGCACCTGCTTCTACCTACCCTGATGAAAACCAAAGCACTGCACTCAGGGAAGAAGAAACAGTGCATCAAAATTGGTCCAGGAAAGAAATGTACAGAGTTTTCAGGTCTTACCACCAGAAGAATTTTCCTGTTGGACTTCATGATGCCCACGATGCCCAGGACAGAGAGGCAGAAGAGGCAGATGCCAACAAACATGCCAATCCATGCTGCAGCATAGATGTCGTCATTGCTGGTGGCTTCAAGCAGCGGGTAGAGGCTGTTTTGGTCTGATACAAAGAAGATGCACTCTGCCATCAGGGCGATGCCGCACATCTGTGAGCAGAGGGGGTTCAGTCAGGCTGGTGGCCAGGAGAGCAGCGCTGGGAAAGGGATGGAGGAGGGGGCGGTGCTGGGAGGGATTAACTCTGCCCCCTGCATAGGCTGTAAGCAGCTGACTTAAACTCCTCACTGCCAGGCAGCCAAACAGCTCCTTCCATCCTGTGAACTGGTTTCATGCCTCCTTCCACATTTCTCTCTACTTTAGTCTTTGGGACGAGACCCAGACAATTTCAGACCATCCATAAAACTCTTGGGGGCATGGACCACTCGAACAATGACTTCTTGTAGGAAGCTCATCTTTCACTTTCATTCCTGCTGCCCACCACCCTAATTCCTGGACTGTAATAAATATTTAAACTGGCCCTGGTCATGTTTATCAGTGCCAGAGAACCAGGCAATGTTGGAGGAGGAAGGAACCTTGGTGGTTATCTTTCCTGCTCCCTGGATTTTATAGATGAAGGATCTTGGCCCAGAAAGACAATGACCTGTCCAGAGTCACACAGAGTCAGGCAGGGCTGGGCCCAGAGCCAGCGATCCTGACTCCTAAGAGTTCTCACCTCACTGTGCCCGTGCAGCCTGGCCATTGAGCTCTCACATCCCAGTCCTGGCCTCCGTGTGACCAGAACAGGAAGATGCAGACACCTGCCCCCAATAGTGGAGTCCATGGAAATCAAACCCAGGAGGGAAAGGAAAGACACACCGCCGTGTGTGTGTTGAGGATACCTGGACACTAACCATGGTAGGCATGGCTCCTTTTAGATGCTGGTGTTTAAAGCTTGGAGGGAAGTATCTCTCATTTTTCATGTGGTCTTTTGATATATTACATATTTGGGTGCATGCTAAGTTGCTTCAGTCATGTCTGACTCATTGCAACTCTGTCAACTATAGTCCACCAGGCTCCTCTGTCCATGGGATTCACCAGGCAAAAATACTGGAGTGGGGTGCCATGCCCTTCTCCAAGGGATCTTCCCGACTCCACGGATCGAACCCAAGTCTCCTGCGTCTCCTGCGCTGCAGGCAGATTCTTTACTACTGAGCTACCAGGAAACTCTCTTACATAGTTACATAGGATTATTCATATTGTTAAATTCTAGCTAGCATGTTTTACTAATACATTTCTTAAAAGGGAGAAAAGATGAAGGGAACCAGTCTCTATCGCATTATTTTCCTTTAAAGTCTCACTTTTATTGGATCTAAAATCATGATTACAGAAAGAGCAGAATTTCCTGGAAAATACTCATTACTTACACCGATAATCACATTTCCAAAAATCAGCAGGCCCTGGAAGCAACGAACAGTGGAGTCGTCTTTCGCCATCTTCAGGAATTCCCCCAAGCTGTGGACAGAGTTGAGAACATTACAACTGGATAGGAGCAGGGAATAAAAACTGCTGCAAGCTCCACAGCAGAACTAGCTCACACCATCGTGCCTCCTTGTGTTCTGGAGCACCCAAACTAAGCCAGGCAGTCATTTAGCCATGGAGGATGTTTCGTTAGAAGAAAAAAAAGGTAAAGCCGGTCTGAGTCTGATTATCAGCTTTTAGGAGTTCTTTAAGATGTGCAACATACAGACTGCATCCTTCTGAGTGATGAACTGAGGCCCAAAGTCACCCAGGACAGACCTGAGGTGGTGACGAAGCACCCTGAGGTCCCTGGTATGGTTCTTCCTGCCCTTGGTCATGGCAAGCTGAAGCCCAAAGGAAAACCATGTGGGTGGAATGGGCAATTGGTTCCCATTTAGACTCTGGGCAGCTGTTAAAAACCATTATTTTCAGGAGGCCTTATTGTCTTCAAATATAGCTGGCAAATTAAAAATACTCTGTCACGTTGAGCGGGGGGTGGTGGGAGAAAGAGGGGCTAACCGTTCCTTCTATGTGCTACTCTACTAGGGGCTTGACATACACATATGTGATTTTCATAACCCAATTAGGTAGAAAAAGAAAAAGGATGAGGAGACTCCATTTTGCAGATGAAGAAACTCAAGCTTAAATTGGTAAATTAAATTCCCTGGGGTCTCACAGCCAGTAAATGGAAGAGCTGGGCTGGAGGCTTGGTCTACGTGACTCTAGAGCCCAAGTGCTTCTTCTTAGCCCATGTGGCTCCCAGAAAGTATTTACGAGGTTTAATACTGTGTCCGGCACTTTAAAAAATGTGTCTCTCCCTTGGTGAGGATTCTCTGGAAGGAATGCGGGGTAAGTGTTTGGGTGATTTATTTTGACTTTTACACTGGAATTATAGCTATCCACATCTCTCAGTGTTTTGTTTATTAAATTAACTATCCACTTCATTTTGAGGTATACAAAGATACATAAGGGAGATTGATGCATTCTAGACTTTCAGGCTTTAGTAGGGAAGCTGTGTTCCCAAATCATTATAACGCATGTAATAAGATCTTAAGAACATCAGAGTTTTGAGGAGGGAAGAGATAATGCTCTCAGGGTCTGTGTGGTTTCCGTGTATCAAATAGATGTCGGTGGGTGTGGGAGGAAAGTGGGAGTGACATTCCAGGTAAAAGGAAAGGAAAGATCAGGGAGCAGAGCCTTAGAAGAGTGAAGAGCCTGGGAGATAACAAATGAGCCAGTTTGGCGGAAGTCCTGGTGTGTGTCCTGAATCCGTGGGAAGCAAGCCTTCCATTTGACTCAGACCTTGCTAAATTGTAACTTCTTTGTTACACTCTAATGTAAGTATTTACAACCTTCCAAGTAATCTTAAACATCTCTAAATATTTTCCCCTACCCGTTCACTTGGCTAGTGGTAGAAACTGAAGGAGTTGAAATTTATGAGAGTTATTTTGGCCCAGAATGCGGCATACGGTGGATATCACGTGTCATCAGTGTTTGCTGAGTGAATGGAAGAAACGGGGCCGTTGTTATAAGATTGCTATGCGGAGCTTCGGATTAGAAATGCCATTCATTTCTTTCCGGTTGGAAATGTCATTTCAGGCTTAGAAGTGTCATTTCTTCCCTGAGACGGTTGCCCTGAGACAGAGTGAAGCCAGAGTCTGGAGTTAATGTACAACCTCCACAGACGGGAGCCTTACTCACACAGCCAGCTCAACATGTTATAAAGTCCCTCCCTGGAATGTGCAGATACTGCTCCTGACCAGTTGGGTTACCATCTAAACTAGACACAGATACACAGACCGTGAGAGGTAGAAGTTCAGGCAACACAGATACATATAGAGATACATACAGAGGGTAAATGTCCCGAGAGGCTGGAGGCAGCCTCGTGAGCACCCAGCACCCATCTGCAGGGGAAACTTAGTTGTGGTGATTAGTTGGGCTTAAAGAACGGAAAGAAGGCAGTTTGTTCCTTTAAGGAATTTAAAGTGTGATGATAGCAATGTGGATTCAAAGCAAAAATGACTGTACTCCCATAGAACAAAGGAGGAAAGTAGAGGGGAAAAGGGAAAAGGCAGGTAGGTCTCCAAAGAAAGAGGGGGAGCTCATGGGACCCTGAACAAAGGACCTGGCCCCAGTGGCCTAAATATATCCCACAAGATCCCAAAGACAGTTCTGCCACACAGAGTTTTAAAGAAGGGGAAGAGACCCAGGAATACTTTGTGGGAGAATTGCAAGTCAAAATTAGGGTGGGAAATGCGGACCAGAGTGGGAGAAAGGAAGGAAGGAGGCAGGTGGGAGCTTGGTTTGAGGGAAAGGAGAGTGAAATGAAGAAGTTGAGACAAGCATGAGGTAGGAGGTGTCAGGGAGGCAGCCGGCCGGCGACTGATTGAGGAAGGCAGGACTGTGTGGATGGGCAGGGAAGGCCCTCAGCTTGCTGCCCACTAGATGTTTCTCCTTTTCCGCTACGAGTTCTCTTCTCCTCCTTCAGCGGTGCTTACTCACTTAGATAATGGCACAAAAGAACAAAGCGATGGTGAAAGCTGTCATGTTGCGATGACTTAATGATATCCTCAGCACATGCTGGCATTCTGTGTTCATCCTCTCTGCAGACCTGAGAGATGGGGATTTTCACCAAAATCTGTGTTAGTTTCTTGTTGCTGTTGTAACAAATTACCGAAGACTTAGTGACCTCAAAGAACACCCAGGTTTCATCTTACAGTTCTGGGGGTCAGAAGCATGAAATGAGTCCCAGTGGGCTAAAATCTAGGTATCAGCTGAGCTGATTCTCCCCTGGAGGATCTAGGGGAGAAGCTGTTTTCTTGCCATTTAGCAGATGCAAAAAAAGAGAGTGAAAGAGATTAATTGCTTTGCCCAAGGCCTTGTTGCAAAATGCAAAATGTAAAAGCTGAGACTCAAACCCAGATCTGCCCAGATCCAGATCATTCACTTAACAGGGCAGATTATAAAGATCTGCCACGTGGCTGACACTTTGAGAACGAAAAGAAACACCTGGGTTGTTGTCCTGCTTATCCGGGAGCGGAGAGGGTAGATGCTACATTTTCCTGCTCAGATGATCCTGTCTTTGCAAAGGTCAGGATCACTAGGTCTCTCTTCACTCTCCTAAGTTCTTGCCTCTTAACCTCTCAACACTGCACTAATTTTTGCACATTTTCCGTAAACCCAAGGCTGCACCCATAAGTTGTTCTAGAAAACCTGTCTAGATGCATCCCAGACCTGGAGCTCTCCGACCCACCTTTTGGTACCAAAATTTTTAGAAGTAAGAGGTGCAAACGTGCAGGTTAACGTGAGAGTCAGCATTTCATAGACTCTCCATGGCCACCTGTAGTTAGACTAGGTTGGTGTCTAGAAGACCTAAAATATTTATCCCATCCTCCAAACAGCCACAAATGTCAAGAGGTGTGGCAGTTAGGGGCCCAAATGTAGGTTTCTAGCAGCTCACAGTTTGATCTACTGGCTGTGGTCTAACGGTGAGTATCCCAGACTTGATGTTAGAAAGCCAAGGTTCAAACTCAGTCTTGCCCAGTCCTTACTGTGTAATCCTGGGCAATGCAACTCAGTGTCTATTCAATCCTCATGTATAAAATGAATAGAATACAAGTTGTCTGGTGGGATTTTTGTGATTACTGAGATAAAAGATGGGAAAGTGATAGGTAAACACCAAGTTTGTTTACCAACATAAGAAATTATGAATAATAATTGGGCTGTCTTTGCTTTATGTACCAGTGACTCCTGGACCCTAGGAAGCAGGTTTCAGTGGTTACCAATGCTACAACCAAAGGCTTCTAGGTTGGGGTGAAGCAGCCTCTTTCACCTTCCCCTGCTCCCTGCTCAAGGGTTGCTCTGCTGGAGGGTCCTGAAAGCCTTACCCATCTCCCACCTGAGCTCCTTTTTATTTTCTATGGAAGGATTCATGGTCGGGGGTGGAGGGGAGCTCACTGGGAGAGGGAAAAAGCTTCCCAGATATGCTTGGGGCATGGACAGAGTCAGGTACCAAACTGCACGTCCATGTGGGAGGGGCCCTCTGTGCATTCCACTGGCATTCCTCAATGGTTAACACCCACCACGGGGCAGGCCCCGTCCCTCTGGCACTGGGGTGCTCTGGAGCCTCTGGTCCAGACTGCGAGTTGATGCAGAGATGACCCTCAGGTTTCCTCCTCTATGCTGGGGCCGCTTCCTCTCTGACACAGAAGTGACTCAGGGAGTACTCTGTTCTGCTGCCCTTGTGCGTTCTTTCCTCCCAGTGTCAGCCTATGAAGGGCTTCCTGCACTTTACTGTGAGAGTCTCCAAAGCAAGAGAAGACCCTTGGAACCCTGTTTAATTTGCCTTTTTCGGTCCTAGGTGGCACAGTGCCTTACACATGGTAGGCACTTAATAAATTATTTTACTCACTAAAAGAGTATATGAAATGCATTTTTAAAATGTGTATTTGCATGAGAAGAATAAATGAGTGAATTATTGGCCTAGACCTTTACTGCAGAACAGGTTATAGTGAAGGAGAAAAACATGGGCTTTGGTTGGATCTAGGTTTGAATCTTGCTCACCACTTAGTGGTTTTGTGGCCTTTGGTAATTACTTAATCTTTCTGAGCTTTCTCTAAAAGGGTAACATAAGATTTAACTAAAAGGGTTACTATGAAAATTACGTGAGAGTATGGCATCTGGTCCCATCACTTCATGGCAAATAGATGGGGAAACAGTGGAAACAGTGTTAGACTTTATTTTGGGGGGCTCCAAAATCACTGCAGATGGTGACTGCAGCCATGAAATTAAAAGATGCTTACTCCTTGGAAGAAAAGTTATGACCAACCTAGATAGCATATTGAAAAGCAGAGACATTACTTTGCCAACAAAGGTCCAACTAGTCAAGGCTATGGTTTTTCCAGTAGTCATGTATGGATGTGAGAGTTGGACTGTGAAGAAGGCTGAGCGCTGAAGAATTGACACTTTTGAACTGTGATGTTGGAGAAAACTCTTGAGAGTCCCTTGGACTGCAAGGAGATCCAACCAGTCCATTCTGAAGGAGATCAACCCTGGGATTTCTTTGGAAGGAATGATGCTAAAGCTGAAACTCCAGTACTTTGGCCACCGCATGCGAAGAGTTGACTCATTGGGAAAGACTCTGATGCTGGGAGGGATTGGGGGCAGGAGGAGAAGGGGACGACCCAGGATGAGATGGCTGGATGGCATCACCGACTCGATGGACGTGAGTTTGAGTGAACTCTGGGAGATGGTGATGCACAGGGAGGCCTGGCGTGCTGTGATTCATGCGGTCACAAAGAGTCAGACACGACTGAGCGACTGAACTGAACTAAACTGAACTGATGGGTGAAGTTCTAACACAGTATCGGTTACCCAACCAATATTTATTTTCTTTGCCTTTGCCTCAGTTTCTTGAAGCAGACAGACCAGAACACATAGTGAATGATTAAGGCACCTAAAACTAGTGACTTAATTTTGTTTTAAAACAGAAGCACATTGGGAATCTAAATCGGTACAGCCACTGTGGAAAGGTTTCTCAAAAAACTAAACTAAACCATATGACTCAGCAATTTCACTTTGGGGCATATTCTGAAAAAAGAAAAAGCCCTACTAATTCCAAAAGTTAAATGTACCTCTATGTTCACAGCAGCATTATTTACAATAGCTAAGATATGGAAGCAAGCTTAGTGTCCATCAACAGATGAATGGATAAAGAAGATACAATCTATAAAGAAGGGGATTTTGCCATTTGCACTGACACGGGTGGACTTGGAGGTTACTATGCTCAGTGAAAGACAGAGAAAGACAAACATGATATCATATATATGTGAAATCTGAAAAAATACCGCAGACTAGTGAATATAACAGAAAAGAAGCAAACTCACAGACATATAGAGAACAAATTAGTGGTTACCAGTGGGGAGGGGGAGAGGCCTAGGAGATACAAAGTATTAGGTATAAAATAAGCGAGCGACTTCACTTTCACTTTTCACTTTCATGCATTGGAGAAGGAAATGGCAACCCACTCCAGTGTTCTTGCCTAGAAAATCCCAGGGATTGGGGAGCCTGGTGGGCTGCCGTCTGTGGGGTTGCACAGAATCGGACATGACTGACACAACTTAGCAGCAGCAGGAGCAGCAGCAAGCTATAAGGATATATTGTACATCACGGGGATACAGCCAATATTTTATTATACTTACAAGTGGAGTATAATCTTTAAAAATTGTGAATCACTATTATTGTACAATGTAACATATAATGTACATCAAGTATATTTCAATTAAGAACAAACAGCCACACTTTCCAAGGAAATATGAAAATACAACTTCAATATGAAACTCTCATATACAAACTCAGATCAAAATCTGGCTGAAGCAAAAGTCGGGAGCCTGAGCTTCCCAGAGCTTCCCTTCTTCAGCTCTAAACTTCCTAACCACAAGGCTAGCCCCAAATTGGTTGCTGCAGCTGCTGCTGCTGCTGCTGCTAAATGGCTTCAGTCGTGTCCAACTCTGTGCAACCCCATAGATGGCAGCCCACCAGGCTCCCCTGTCCCTGGGATTCTCCAGGCAAGAACACTGGAGTGGGTTGCCATTTCCTTCTCCAATGCATGAAAGTGAAAAGTGAAAGTGAAGTTGCTCAGTTGTGTCTGATTCTTCGCAACCCCATGGACTGCAGCCTACCAGGCTCCTCCGTCCATGGGATTTTCTAGGCAAGAGTACTGGAGTGGGGTGCCATCGCCTTCTCTGCCAAATTGGTTGGAAACTGCTATTTCTAGAACTAACAGAAAAGAAACATGCAGGCAGATCACTGCTCAAAATGCAGTTACCAAACAAGTTAGAAGGTGCTCAAGAGTGACATTGGAAAACCCTGGTTTAATGTGTAGGCTGATATTTCACAATCTCTCAAGGGGAAACTAAACTCCTAGGAAAGCCTCTTAGAAAATGGTGACAAGTGAGTTTACTTCCCTAGTAGACTAGCTGGAGAAACCTCTTGGAGGGGTTGTGTTACTGGATCACTTAGAACAAAGGCAATGTGATTTCTATGACAGAAAAGGATCAGACCTGGTTAATCTTTTGAAGTTCTTGGAAGGCTTATAAATGCCTGTGCACAAGGGTAAACTAATAAACTTATTTAGATTGCACAAAGAAAAACTCTGACATAGTGCCCTGCTGATGGTTATTAAAAAAAAAAAGACATTATTAATTTGTTGACCTTTCCATAGAGGTCAGGCTTGGAGAGAGACCAAAAGAGAGGGACAAGTGGGCCCTTTTCTACATAAGGAATATAAGCTGTGATGGTCTCTGTAGCCTGGAGTAGTTATGCCTTAAAAAGTTAGGAAACTTCTTGAGTTTTGTCTTGGCCTGCCTGATAAGGAAGTACCACAATGAATACCCTTCCATGATTAATTTTATGTGTTAACTTGATTAGGATAGGGCTTACCTGGAGGCTTAAATGGTAAAGAATCTGCCTGCAGTGTGGGAGACCTGGGTTCGATCCCTGGGTCAGGAAGATCCCCCAGAGAAGGAAACGGCAACCCACTCCAGTATTTTTGCCTGGAGAATCCCATGGTCAGAGGAGTCTGGCAAGTTACTTTCCATGGGGTCATAAAGAGCTGGACACAACTGAGGGACTAACACTTTCACTTTGATTAGATATGGGGCCTAGTTGTTTGGTCAAATATAATACCAGTCTAGGTATGGCTGTGATGACATTTTTTAGATGTAATTAATGGTTAAATAAGTTGCCTTTGCATAAAGCAGATTACCCTCCCATAATGTGGCTGGGCCTCATCCAATCAGTTGAAAGGCTTAAAAACAAAGACTGAGGTTTCCCAAAGAAGAAGCAATTCTGCCTCCAGATTGCACATAGAAACCCTGTACAAATTTTCAGTCTGCAGATTTCAGACCCAAGACTGCAACACCAGCTCACCTGAATTTTCAGGCTGCTAGTCTGCTCTGCAGATTTCAAACTTGCCAGCCCCCCACCCCCATCCCAGCCACATAAGCCAATTCCTTAAAATAAATCTTTTTTCCTATATATATATCCTATTGGCTCTTATTTCTGTGGAGAACTCTGCAAGATGCACACCCCTGATTTAAACTGATTTATAGTTTTGGTAGAAACAAATGCAATCATTTTCTGGTATTTCCTGAGAACATTTCACCCTTTCTTTCTAGTTCCCACTTCCAGATCCTGACTTCTGGCTCAGATGGATCCACTCATTTCTGTTTCCTTTCCACACACTGCCTTCAGAGTGAAGTTTCTAGAGCAGAGGTCCTTAAATCATCCTATAGAACACAGATATTCCACCTACTGGGGCAACATTTCTTTGATGCCGAAATTGAATAATTGGCAGTCATTTCCTAAGCTGAAGAGAAATGAACGATCAGAATTGGTCATTTTAAGCATTTTCCTCCCACAAATTTTTCCTTAAATCTTGGGTGCCCACTACCACCTGCCTAGCTGAAATCTAGTTTATAGTATGAACTTAGGCCAACATGATTTACTGAGTTATTTTAAATCTAATACATCAACATGTTGTGGTGTTCCGCAAAGATTAACATGCCTTCTAAGTGCCAGGCAGAGGGCTGGCTGTCCGTTCAGGTGAGTTCCACTTCTCTGAACCTAGCCCCCAGGTTCCCTCCCACACATCCCGGCGCTGTGCCCACCCTTGGCTCCCTTCCAGGAGTTGTCTGACTGGGCCTCTGTGCTCCCCTGGGTTGGGGTGTGGCTTGCCCTAGAATTTTGGCACAGTATAAGAGATGCAGAGAAGGCAACACCCCACTCCAGTACCCTTGCCTGGAAAATCCCATGGACAGAGGAGCCTGGTAGGCTGCAGTCCATGGGGTCGTTAAGAGTTGGACACGACTGAGTGACTTCACTTTCACTTTTCGCTTTTCATGCATTGGAGAAGGAAATGGCAACCCACTCCAGTGTTCTTGCCTGGAGAATCCCAGGGACGGGGGAGCCTGGTGGGCTGCCATCTATGGGGTCGCACAGAGTTGGACACAACTGAAGCGACTTAGCAGCAGCAGCAGCATAAGAGGGATGAGGAAGTAATAGAACTTTTTATCAGTAAAACGTTGACACCTACTTTTTCAGCTGTTTGGACCCAGACAACTAATAATGACCCTGGTCTTGGGGCTTCCTCCATCAGGAGACAGGAGAGAGTGCTCCCAGTGCAAATGTCTCTTCGGGTTAAGATTTTCACTCTTGTTCTTTTTAAATGCTACAATGTTACAATAGCTCTACCTGAGCCAGACACCTCCTCTCCACAGCTCAGTGGGCCTTCCTGACCAGCAGCCTGGCCCCAGGTGTGACCGGGCATAACCTGTCACTGTGATCCTGCTCCCATAGTCCAAGAATTGGAGATGTGATGAGGCAAAATTGTTCAAACAGTTGCCGGGGGGCTGGCTTAGGGAAAACACACCTGGGATCCCGAGTGGGAAAGGTTTCTGTAAAGGATGCTGCTGGGACATTTGGCAAACCTTGGGTCTAGACTGTCCACAGAGGCTGGTGGGAGAGGGGACATCAATGTCAAAGCTCCAAGCTCCCTGGTTTGACGGCCTGCAGCCATCTCAGACAATGTTCTTGTCACGACAGATGCCTGCTGCGGTCTTCAGGGCCACAGGATCAAGACATCTCAAAGGTTGGGCAAAGAATAAAAACAACACACAGACACTGAGCGAGTAAATGCAGACCTTGGCAAACCTTCTGTTAAGGGACAGATAATAACTGTTCTTGGCTTTGTAGTGATAACGTCTCTGTCACAACTCAGCCTAGCCATGACATGCAACCAAGTTAGGGCACAGAAATGAACAAGCACGGCTCTGTGCCTGTAAAGCTTTATTTACCGAAGCAGGCGGTGGGCTGGATTTGGCCAGTAGCTCAGTTGATAAAGAATCTGCCTGTAATGTAGGAAACCTGAGTTCAATCTCTGGGTTGGGAATATCCCCTGGAGGAGGGCATGGCAACCCACTCCAGTATTTTGGACTGGAGAATCCCCATGGACAGAGGAACCTGGTGGGCTACAGTCCATGTGGTCACAAAGAGTCGGGCACGACTGAGCGACTAAGCAGAGCCCAAATGCCAGTCACTTAGTCCTGAGATGCACTGTCCTAAAACAAACTCTGGTTTTCTATCACTCCCCTCCTTAAACACCTGCAAAGGCTCCCTGCATCCTCAGTTCAAGTGGGGGTGGGAGTGGGATGGGGAGGGGTGGAGTCCCACCCCAGCACAAGCTCAGCCGCAGGCGCCTTCTTGCTTCCTAATTCCAGATGGCTTTGCTTGTCCACACATCCTCTCCTGCTCACCAATCTCTGCAAATTCAAATTTCTCCTCTCCTTCTCTGTTGCACTTGAATTTGAGACCTTTTTGGCTTTTCAGCTTCTAGAGACAGACTAATAATTTCCCTTTGCCCGTGTCTATAGCTTTTGTCCAGTCCAATTTTATTCTCCTTCTGGCTCAGGGAAGAGAGGCTAGTCAACCAAAGAGATAAAGCACAAGTTTGTATAAAGTTTGTATTCAGTCAGTACCAACCATGTTCCGATGGCCTCAGGCTCACTTTCCTCTGCTCCTCTGTGCGGTGTCTCATTTTTGCTTCTTGAACTCTTTACCATCTTCTGAAGCTCAGCTGAAAATCCTTTCCTTTCCTCAAGCGCCCATGCCCAGAATTATCCTTCCTTCCCTACCTCCCTCTCTCTGCCCAATCAAACAGTTCTCAAGGGCAGCCTGCACTGGGTCCTGTTCCGTGCACTTGTGTGTATGTGTGTGTGTGGGGGGCTTTTCTTCCCTATTAGCCTCTGCCATGACAACCTAAGCTGACACCTTGTTCCTGTTTTTCTTTCTTTTTTGTTACTTCTTTTCTTTACCCACATTTGTTAATAAGTTAATTCTGAACCCCAAAACGAATAGATTGCTGTACATTTAAAACAGTCATTTGACGAATAATTGCGTTAAAGAAACAAAATCAGAAGCTTTCAAATTACGTGATCAGTGACACACTCTAAAGTCAATGACTACACTCTTAGTAGTTTTGTCTTGAGAAGGTATGTGATTGCAGAGAAATTAAGGTGTCAAGCATCCCAGGGTCATTATTGGCTATGTGCCCGTTCATAGTATGATCCAGTATCAGCTCTGGCTGCAAACCGAGGGGCTTTATAGTCAGTCCCGTCTTGGTGCAGACGAGGAAACCAAAGCTGGTAAGGGAAAGCGACTTGTTCAAGATCACTGATGTGTCATTTTCAGAGTCAGATCTCCTGACTCTTAAACCAAGACTTCGTATTAAATTTGTCACTGATCTTTCTTCTTTCTAAGGTAGGGAGATACTACCTCCCTTTATATTTCCTTAAAATGAAGAGAAACTCCTAATGCCCTGCCAGAGGGGAGTCACATAAGCAAAAGCTGACAAGGTGAGAACTTTCTACCCTTGCTCTCCAGTCAAAGTCTTCCTCATTCTTCATCTTAATTTCCAAATTTCCACAAATCGAGAATCACCCCTTTGCTCCTGGTTAGAATGCAAATACATATAAAAGAGGCGCAGTGAGCCTCACAAGCCGTCAATATCAATGCCTCATTGTGAATGATTTGAGTAGGAATCCAAATTTCCAAAGGAAGAGGGAAGACCCCATGTAAGGAAAAAAGACCCAAGGACTGGGAAGAGCCGAACCAATGAACTCCCTGCCTCATGATCTGGGGGCTTGGGGCTGTGGGTAGGGACTGACTGCTGATAATGTGTGTGTGTCTGCTCCTCTCCACTTTGCTCTTAGCTCCCAGTATGGGTGAGCTTTTTCAGATAGGGGGTTTCCTGAAACTTTCCTGAGTTATTTCAAAGCAATGCTTCCCTCAAATATATTTGAACGTTTTCTTTTTCTTCCTTCCTTTTTTTTTTTTTTTTTTTTTGTTTGTTGTTATTTGGGAGGGGTAGTAAAGGAAGCAGATGGGATGGAGTGAATTTTAGAAAGTGGAATTGGTAGAGGGCAGAGGATGGAGTAGCTGCTGTCCTCTTTAGAAATGACATTGCCCCTGGCTGAAAGTACTCAGTTCACCTCAAAATATTTTCCACACATAGTAAAGCCCCTGTGAGCCCCACCCTGTGGAAGACTGCCCAGTGGCCTGGCACCATGATGATTTATTCCAATTGCACAACATCCTGGGAGTTCCTTTGCTCTGAGGAGTGCAGATTTTTTTTAAGAGGCTGGAGTTTTCTTTATGTGTGTTTTTTTTTCCCCTTGTGTCTTCATTCAGTTGGTTTTCTTCTAAAAATTATTCATCTACACAGTGTTGATGTTTCCAGACACAATGAAAAATAGGTCTAAAAATCATTGCTCACTAAACAAACCAATTTTCAAAGCAGGAGAAAAAGGAGAGAGACTCACCCACCAAGCATGAGATCATTTTTTCAAGTTCATTACTTCTTCCTCACCCAAGTTTGTTGGACCAGAGAACACACAAACCACACCTCCCATTTTAGCTCCTGTTAGTGAAATTTGACAAAGAAAAAGAAAAAAAAAGCAGAAATAGGAGAGGACAAAATAGACAATAGGCCATTGCCTTAACCCAGATTCTGAAATCCAGAACTAGATCAGACGCTTGTACGACTCAGAGGTGAGGATAAAGATGTCTGTGGAGATTATATCAGGACAATTGCTGGTCTGCTTACATTTAGGGTATGATGAGTCCCTGGGAATGATGAATGATGAAAGAAGGAACTTGTTCTCACAGCCATGACCCCCATTGCTCAGAGCATCCCTTAGTTTTTCTTGCTTTAAAACTCAACCTGTTCTGACTCATGTAGTAACTAGCAGAGACTTGAAGCTATTTAGATTCTAATTAAGTTCAATTAAAATTCAATCCTTGGGAGGGGGCTTCAGGATGGTGGGACACATGTACACCCATGGCAAAAACCACCACAATATTGTAAAGCAATTAGCCTCCAATTAAATAAATTAATTTTTAGAAAAGAATCAAGTTCAACCTGTTTTAAAAAAAAATTCAGTCCTTGTGTTGCACTAGCCACATTTCTAATGCTCAATAGCCATATGTGGTTAGCGGCTGCTGTATAGAACATTTCCATCTTTGCAGAGAGTTCTATGGGTCAGTGAGCTCTTGCCTCCTGATGCTTGCTCTGCTGATCTGAGTCACTCTCCAACCTGAAGTCAAGCACTAAGCTGTAAGAAGTGGCTCAGGTGTTCTCAGCCCAGCGAGGGCCTCCGGTGCAGGCAATGCGAGTGGTATGCCCAACCCCAGGGCAGGAACACTATGGAGATTCCTTGGGGGAGGTGAGGTTAAGGTACCTCCCCATGAACTTGGTCTCTGCCCCAGCGAGGGAACAGTGACGCATCAGGGGTGTGGGTAGCCTGCATGTCCATGAGGCCCCGATTCCAGCATCAGGGTGAAGCATATTCTAGGACTGACCACTGTTTGCCCTGGGTAAGAATGTAAGCAGGAGGGGCCAAAAGAAATTCTGAGATTTCATTTGCTTTCCTTGACTAGATGGTGTCTAAGATCCCTTTTGTATTTACAAGTCTGTGAATCTTTCCAGGTAGCTAAAAACTCCCAGGTGAGCTGATTTTTATGCCCCCCCCCTTTTTTTTGCAGAAAGCAAAACACACACACACACACAAACGAAAACAAAAACTAAAAACTCTGTTGTAACAGAAAGCAAAATGAGAAATACTTCTCCTCATGGAGAAAGGTTAATTACTAGAACTAAACAATTCCTTACAAGGCTTGAAAACTGTATAACCCAACCTATATACATAACTGAAATATGTATTTATATACAGTCTAAGTGAGTTCTTTCTGTAGTGCTTAGCAATTCTATTCAGGCAAAAAATCAATAAACATGCTCTTTAATTAAAAAAACATTAAAATTCATAGAAATTCAAAATGTTTTAAGTATCTTTAAAGCTATTTATAAGTGGGGTTTTAAGTTCATAAATGTAAAGTAGTACTCATATTATTTGAATCTTAACCTGTATTATGTGTGGAAGTGTTGTTAGAACAAAAAATACAACCTGCAAACCCTGATGGAACCACCAACTGATGCAGAGTGAAAAGAAGTTATATAAAAATAGCATTGTGTAGATGAAGCTAATTTGTTGACCTGTTTCAACATTTATTAAGCAGAACTGTTTGCAGAAAAGAAATGTGAATAAATTGCCTCACAAATCCCCTTATGAATAGGCAGGACCAAATGATTTCTGACAAGAAGGCTGGGAAAGTTTCTCTCTGCTAGGCTAATTTTTTTTTTTTTTTTGCTTTTCTGACTCTACAAGGAAACTGGAAGCCCACAAAGGTGCCTGTCAATCTGAGATTTAGTCAGGGGATAGAGGTTTTCCCAGGGTTCTTGGATTTTTCTTGGTTTTTCTGTGAGGAAATGTGAGGTGGAATTCAGGATGGGTGAATAATACCCGACAGAAGAACTTTATCTCAGTTCTGAGAACTGAACCATAACAAAGGGGCTGAGAAAGCAGTTGTACAGTTTAAAGTAAAAGATATTGTGAACAGCCACAATATCCAAACTTACAAAAAAATGACAGACTCTATTCATCAGGAAATGAACTTCTTCCCCTCTCCCTTGCAGACAGCTCACTCCCTTCCCAGGAAAGCAACCCAGCCCAAAGAGTGCAGGTATCTTCCCTGCGTAGTGGAATGGGTCTACTCACCTTACCCTCTCCTCCTCCTCCTGGTACTGTGTCGGCTCCCTCGGCACGCTGCTCTGGCCAGAGGTGCTTTTCTACCCTGCACCAATCCTTTGAACCTCTGGGACCAGGGAAGGGTGGTCTGTGATTGGGAGAAGGCATCTCGCATGGGCTGAGCCTGATGCTGCCTAAGCCTGCCTCTCTAGGGCCGGAAGTAACAGGAAACTTTCAGCCAGTAGATTTCTGCTGCTCTGGAATGTGTAATTCTGACAGATGGAAGCACCGGGACAGGGTTCATCTCATCCTACGTCTGGATTCCTCGTAGGTCTGGGCTTCCTTGAGCACACACTCAGGGCTTCTGTTTTGATTTTGATTTGTTTTGTTTTTCTTAGTGTGATTTAATCCTTAATTCTGCTCTTGGGCATTAAAAAGGCCTTTTTTGTTGTCCTGACTGTTCAGTCATGCTGGTACACATTTATGTGTCCAGGGTCATGTCTAGTTTCAGTTTCTGTAACTTCCAGATGCTATGTCTATGGGGATAAGAATTACCCAAGGAACGCCACACTGAGTTGGTCCAAAGACTGATAAGGGTCAGGAGACCTGGAAACAAAGAGGTTGAGAGATAAAGGGCTCAATCAATCATCCCCTGTTATCCAATTAATTTCTCCATTTCTTCTCTCCCCTTCCCTTTTTCTTTCCTCCTTTCCTCTGGAGCCATGTGTCATACACCAGCACCAACAATGTCTGAAGAAAATGTTTATTTCAGTGGTTGCATAACACACCATGGATACATGCATGATAGTTTACTTAGCCTGGTGTGAGTGATGGGTCGTGGCAGTGCTGTTAGGATTTACTCAATGCCTTAATCAATGTTTTTGGGGTTCTCGTGGGTCAGGACCATCCTTCTAACAGGTTAGGTTTTTCAGGAACAGACTTGGAGACTGAGTACAGGGTGCATTTATTAGTGAGTAAATACCCAGGGAAGAGAGAAGGGAGAGGGAAGAAACAAGGTTGGGTGGAGAGGGAGGTCAATATGCCATGCAGGTGGGACAGCCTAGGAAACCCTGGAGGAAGATGGCCTGTTACAGTCACTCTGCCTTGGTTCCCTTTATAATCAGTCCTTAGATACAGGTTGCCCTGGGAATTTGGCTTTTTGTAACAAAGGCTGTCCCTGAAGTGGGTGGGCAGGGGAGACAGGAGCTGTGGTACTCTCAGGAGCTGGGCAGCATGTTCCCCCTTGAAGGCACCTGCACGGGGCATCTCTGTGTCCATCACACAACTTATTTCTCCTCAGCTCTGCAGGGCCTGGTTAGGGAGAGAATTTTTCACACAATGGCATTCTGTGCAATTGTGATAGGAAAAATGAGGTCACAGAAAACCACTTCCATTACATGGAAATATGTTCATTTATTTATTCAATATTTATTTATATAAATATGCATCAAGAACTTATGAAGTGCCAAATACTTCCTAAATACTACAAATGAAAAAAGCAGGTTATAAAATAGTTTGTACAATTCAACACACTTTTTTTTAAGTATGTATATGTATTTTTTTTAAGTATGTATATGTAAGTGAATTTAAAAGTTAGAAAGAAAAAGATTTTAAAAAGTTAGAAAGAAATTAAATATACCAGGATTTTATATGGATGATGTGATATGAATGACTTTTTGGTAGCTCCTATATTTATAAATGATCTATGTTACAGAGAAATATGTAAATTATTAAAAATGTGTTCTTTTGGAAATCTTTGTGGTAAACTAGCAAGGATACAAACAAGGACATGTTTCCATTCATATCTTAGGCAATGTATGTTCTATTACTAGGATTATGTGGGGAGAAAACATGAATCTTTTCAAACCAGATTCAGTTCAGTTCAGTTCAGTCACTCAGTCATGTCTAACTCTTGGTGACCCCATGGACTGAGGCACGCCAGGCTTCCCTGTCCATCACCAACTCCTGGACCTTGCTCAGACTTATGTCCATTGAGTCGGTGATGCCATCCAACCATCTCATCCTCTGTCATCCCCTTCTCTTCCCACCTTCAGTCTTTCCCAGCATCAGGGTCTTTTCAAATGAGTCAGTTCTTCACATCAGGTGGCCAAAGTATTGGAGTTTCAGCTTTAGCATCAGTCCTTCCAATCAATGTTCAGGACTGATTTCCTTTAGGATGGACTGGTTGGATCTCCTTGCAGTCCAGGGGACTCTCAAGAGTCTTTCTCCAATAGCACAGTTCAAAAGCATCAATTCTTCAGCGCTCAGCTTTATTTATAGTCCAACTCTCACATCCATACATGACTACTGGAAAAACCAAATCTCTGGCTAGACAAACCTTTGTTGGCAAAGCAATGTCTCTGCTTTTTAATATGCTGTCTTCAGTTCAGTTCAGTTCGGTCACTCAGTCATGTCTGACTCTTTGCGACCCCATGAACTGCAGCACGCCAGGCCTTCCTGTCCATCACCAACTCCTGGAGTTCACCCAAACCCATGTCCATTGAGTTGGTGATGCCATCCTACCATCTCATCCTCTGTCGTCCCCTTCTCCTCCTGCCCTCAATCTTTCCCAGCATCAGGGTCTTTTCAAATGAGTCAGCTCTTCGCATCAGGTGGCCAAAGTATTGGAGTTTCAGCTTCAACGTCAGTCGTTCCAAAGAACACCCAGGACTGATCTGCTTTAGGCTGGACTGGTTGGATCTCCTTGCAGTCCAAGGGACTCTCAAGAGTCTTCTCCAGCACCACAGTTCAAAAGCATCTATTCTTCAGCGCTTAGCTTTCTTTGTAGTCCAACTCTCACATCCACACATGACCACTGGAAAAACCATAGCTTTGACTAGACGGACCTTTGTTGGCAAAGTAATGTCTCTGCTTTTTAATATGCTGTCCAGATTGGTTATAACTTTACTGTTTCTGCTTTTTAATATGCTATCTAGGTTGGTCATAACTTTTCTTCCAAGGAGCAAGCATCTTTCAATTTCATGGCTACAGTCATCATCTGCAGTGATTTTGGAGCCCCCCAAAATAAATTTTGTCACTCCATTGCTTTCCCATCCATTTGCCATGAAGTGATGGGACCAGATGCCATGATCTTGGTTTTCTGAATGTTGAGCTTTAAGCCAACTTTTTCATTCTCCTCTTTCACTTTCATCAAGATCTTTAGTTCCTCTTTGCTTTCTGCCATAAGGGTGGTGTCATCTGCATATCTGAGGTTATTGATATTTCTCCCAGCAATCTTGATTCCAGCTTGTGCTTCATCCAGTCTAGCATTTCTCATGATATACTCTGCATATAAATTAAACAAGCAGGGTGACAATATACAATCTTGACATACTCCTTTCCCTGTTTGGAACCAGTCTGTTGTTCCATCTCTAGTTCTAACTGTTGCTTCTTGACCTGCATACAGGTTTCTCAGGAGGCAGGTCATGTGGTCTGGTAGTCCCATTTCTTGATGAATTTTCCAGTTTGTTGTGATCCACACAGTCAAAGGCTTTGACATAGTCAATAAAGCAGAAATAGATGTTTTTCCATATATATGGTTTTGTATGTATGTTGTTATATGTTGTGGGGTAAGCTAAACTAAGTCACTTCAATCGTGTCCAACTCTGTGCGACCCCATAGACGATAGCCCACCAGGCTCCCCCGTCCCTGGGATTCTCCAGGCAAAAACACTAGAGTGGGTTGCCATTTCCCTCTCCAATGCATGGAAGTGAAAAGTGAAAGTGAAGTCGCTCAGTCGTGTCCGACCATCAGCGACCCCATGGACTGCAGCCCACCAGGCTCCTCCGTCCATGGGATTTTACAGGCAGGAGTACTGGAGTGGGGTGCCGTTGCCTTCTCTGATGTTATGGGGTAGATCCAAATAATTAAATAATAATTACAGCAACATTAATTGGACACATGGAATTTTATTGCATGGATAAATTTGATCAATTTATGGTTGAACAATTTTGAGGTTGGACAATTATCCCCATGTTTTTCTCATAAAAATTTGACATAAATCTTCTCTATGAAATTCTCCATGTTCAGTGTCATGGTTGGAAGCATGGTTTGACTTCATGCATGATTTCATTGTGGGGCAGTTTTGGTGATGACAAGATGTAGCTCCAGTGGTAGGCAACTAAAATAAAGCATTAAGGTCACAAGAAAGGAGGAGTCCTTTATTACTCAGAGCATACTACTCTCCCCTGTACCTGCCCACTCTGAGTCTGGAGCTGTCTGAGGCTCTGCCTGGAGAAACACCTACAGTTAATCGCCTCTATTGGTTTTGAGGTGGGTCAGCTGTCCTGCTTTATCCGTTATTGGGTCCCATCTGATTTCTGTCTCCAGAAATTATAAAAATCTCAGGTTTCTCTCTCTTTTGCTTTGAGTATTAAAATAGACATTTCTTTTTGTAAATATTGACTGTAATTTTAAAGGAGTTTCAGGAGGACTGCTTTGGGCATTTTAAAAAATTTAAAAACATAGAATTAGGCAGACAACTCAACTCTGCCCTATTGGACTCCTATCTGTTCATAAGAATAAGCTACAGTAGCCACTGTCTATCTGGTGTCAACTCACTGAAAATTCTCCTAATACTACAAGAAACAAAATAGCCTTTTCAGAGCCTAATAAGGTGCTGGCACACATTTTATTTGCCACCTAAAAGGATATAACTCTCTTTGTCTGAGTTCTAGCTTTATAATGTTTCCAGCCACATAACTGGCGTGACGTTTCAAGCACACGTGCGTAGCCATCGGCAACCATGCCTGCCCACGTCCCCCTTCTGCAAAAACTATGTGCACACATGTGAGCACGAAAACATCACAGACATTATTAGACCTACGTACTCACTTTCTATTCATAAGAATAGGTGGTTTACACAGCGGTAACACAAAAGTTGATGCCATAACAGCAAAAGAAGGTAAGTGGAAGAGATAGGGTGAGTAAAACTGAGTCTGATCAGTTCTGACATATACACACCCATGGGAGCATCCTGTCAATCAAGATGGTGAACCACCAATCAGTCACTCCTCAAAGAGTCCTCCTAATGCCTTTGTAATCCTTGCTCCTGCCCCCTTCCCCCCAGATAACCACTGATCTTCTTCCTGCCACTATAGGTTAGCTCACATGATCCAGAATTTAAAATAAATGGAATCATACAGTAAAAAAAGGGAGAAAGAAATAATAGGAAGCTTTATTATGGAAAGTATCTCCCAATACATACATATATCAAATCATTACATTGTCCACCTTAACCTTATGCAATGTTATTAATATATGTCAATTATATCTCAGTGAGCTGGAAACACACTCACAAACATGAAAGAACAGAATGCTAATTTAAAAGAAAATGAAACACATGCAGGAGACCAGAGTAAGACAAGCGAATTCATAAAGAGTGGGGGAAATAGGAGAATAATTCCAGAAGCCTGAGTCTTCCTGTTTCTATTGTGTCTGAGCCTCATAGCTATTCTCCTTCACTTTCCTGTGTCATAAATGGACTTAAAACATTAATCTTCACATTAATTAAAAAAAACTTTATGGATATATAATTCATATACTACAAACTTTACTCTTTTGAGGTGTACAATTCAGTGGTAAAGGACAGTCAGAATTGTGCAACCATTACCACTATCTAATTCTAGAACATTTTCAACACCCACAAAAGAAACCTCCTTCTCATTGCATTCACTCCCCACCACTCCCTCTCCCTTACCCCTGGTAACTACTTATCTGCTCTCCATCTCTGTGGGTTTGCCTACGTGGACATTTCACCTAAATGGGATCACATACTATGTGGCCTTTTGTTACTGGCTTTCTTTCACTTCACAGCATGCTTTTAAGTTTCATCCAAGTCATAGTCATATATCAATACTTCATTCCTTGTTATTACCAAACAATATTCCATTGTATGTGTGTATATATATATATTTCATTTTTAATTTTTAAAAGTTGTAGTAGAAAACATATGACATTTACTATCTTAACCTTTTTTTTTTTAACTTTACAATATTGTATTGGTTTTGCCATACATTGACATGAATCTGCCATCGGTGTACATGTGTTCCCCATCCTGAACCCCCCTGCCACCTCCCTCCCCATCCCATCCCTCTGGGTCATCCCAGTGCACCAGCCCTGAGCTATCTTAACAATTTTTAAGTGTAAGGTTCAGTGGAGTTAAGTATAATATATTCACATTGCTGTGTAACAGATCTCTGGACCTTTTCTATTTTGCAGAACCGAAACTCTACCTGTAAAACAATTCCCCATTTCCCCTCCCATAGTCCCTAATAAGCACCATCCTACTTTTTCTATATGAATTTGACTATTTTAGATACCTCATAGAAGTAGAATCACACAGTATTTATCCTGCTGTGACTGGCTTATTTCACTTAGCATAATGTCCTCAGTGTTTATCCATGGTGCAGCATGTGTCAGAATTTCATTCCTTTCAAAGCTGAATAACATTCCATTGTATAAACAAGCCACATTTTTATTTATCCATTCATCTATCAAACATCACATTTAAAAAATCCATTCATCACTTGCTGGGCATTTTTATTATTTCCACTTTGGGGTTATTATGAACACTGCTATGAATATTCTTGTACAAGTTCTTTTTTTTAATTTAAAATTTTAACACCAAAAGCATTTCGTATTGGGGTGTAGCTGATTAAAGGTGGTTTCAGGTGAACAGCAAAGGGACTCAGCCATACATATACATATCTCTATTTTCCCCAAAACCCGTCTCCCATCTAGGCTGGCACATAACATTGAGCAGAGTTCCATGTGCTCCACAATATGTCTTTGCTGGGTATCCATTTTATATTCTGTACAAGTTTTTAAATGGCCATATATTTTCAGTTGTCTTAGATATATTCCTAAGGGTGGAATTGCTGAGTCATAGATAATGTTAAAGTTTTTGAAGAATTGCCAAACTGTTTCCCAAAACAGCTGCTCTATTTTACATTTCCACTAGCAGTATGACTATTCTAATCTCTCTCCAGCTTTGTCAGCACTTGTTATTATCTGTCTTTTTGGTTACAGCCATCCCAGGGGATGTGAGGTAACACCTCATTGTGGTTTGGTTTACATTTCCTTAATGACAAATGATGTCATGTTTATTCTTTAAATGGAGGAGGGAAAGGGATGTGCCCCAGAAAAGTGTTTTAGTAGCTAGATTCTCAATTACTGTGAGGAGATGGAGGAAGACAGTGAGTGAGGGTCAACAGGATTGCTCAGGGAAGAATCTAGTATCACTACTATTGATAATAACATTACTAAAATAATAAGAACTTACAGGACCAGGTACTTTTGTAGGTGCTTTTCCATATTATCTCATTCAATAACATTTGAGGCACTCACACCTCATATCTATAGGAATAGCTCCTCTTTTAGAAGCATTCTTAAGGGATTGATTCCTTCAAGGGAGGTCATACTTATGAGCCCTGCTTGCTCTGACATCGAAACTTTTATTCCCATTACCTTTTTTTCCCTGTGTATCCTGTCCTCTGTCAGTTTTACTCTGAAAAGGCAGGGACTCCTCTTCCTTTTCTAGTGGACAGCCAGCTCCAACCAGAGTTGCACCTTTCATGTATACTTGTGGTCTGGAACTACCTCCTACCACGCAGGGACTCATAACTGAACATACTTTTTGCTGATTGACTCAGGCTCAAGAGAGAGCCTGAGTCACTGAGTGTGAGGCTGGATCTCCATTTTATCCCTTCTTCTTTCAGTCAAACATATTGGGTCAGGAGCACTGGACCATACCAAGTGCATCCCCTCTGGCCCACTGCCTCATTGTGAAAGGTCAAAGGACAGCTCTGAAATGCATATAGATTGCCAGTGAGAAGGGCTGAAGTGACTGTGGAGGAGTAGTTTGAGGTGATCTGCTTCATGGAACACAGCAAAGTGTTAGGGCTGAAAAACCAATGGACTAAATTCAGTAATTTCAGATGTTACTGATAACATCCAAGTCTTTGATCACTAATAATATCAATAACCTCAGATATGGAGATGACACCACCTTATGGCAGAAAGTGAAGAGGAACTAAAAAGCCTCTTAATGAAAGTAAAAGAGGAGAGTGAAAAAGTTGGCTTAAAGCTCAACATTCAGAAAACTAAGATCATGGCATCTGGTCCCATCACTTCATGGGAAATAGGTGGGGAAACAGTGGAAACAGTGTCAGACTTTATTTTTTGGGGCTCCAAAATCACTGCAAAAGGTGATTGCAGCCATGAAATTAAAAGACGCGTACTCCTTGGAAGGAAAGTTATGACCAACCTAGACAGCATATTCAAAAGCAGAGACATTACTTTGCCAACAAAGGTCTGTCTAGTCAAGGCTATGGTTTTTCCGGTGGTCATGTATGGATGTGAGAAATGGACTGTGAAGAAAGCTGAGTGCCGAAGAATTGATGCTTTTGAACTGTGGTTTTGGAGAAGACTCTTGAGAGTCCCTTGGACTATAAGGAGATCCAACCAGTCCATCCTAAAGGAGGTCAGTCCTGGGTGTTCATTGGAAGGAATGATGCTAAAGCTGAAACTCCAATACTTTGGCCACCTCATGCGAAGAGTTAACTCATTGGAAAAGACCCTGATGCTGGGAGGGATTGAGGGGCAGGAGGAGAAGGGGACGACAGAGGATGAGATGGCTGGATGGCATCACTGACTCGATGGACTTGAGTTTGGGTAAACTCCGGGAGTTGGTGATGGACAGGGAGGCCTGGCGTGCTGTGATTCATGGGGTCGCAAAGAGTCGGACACAACTGAGCAACTGAACTGAACTGAATATTGTTGACCCTTCAATATTTGGGTCAATTTTGTTCTACCAGCTGATTAATTATATCTTAGTCATGTCTCTCAAAGTTCTCCCACAGGTTCACTGTAAGTTTATCAGCTTTCACCTAGTTTTGCTAGCCAACAGTCAACAGAAAGAGGGCTTATCTGCCTGGAGAACATTTATTGAGTCTGGGCACAGGCACATTTTATGGACAACTGAAGGAAAAACGAAAGAAACTTTGAAGTTCTAAGCATAGATTTTAAAAATATAATTGTTAGACATAAAATTCAGGTATAAAAAAGGGATTTGTGCATGCCTATTCAAACAGGAGCTTAATTCATTGTCATATACCACGTAATTACACCCAGTCACCAGGAAACAATATGAACAATCAAGTCTGTTTTAATGCTCAAGCAGAAATTAAATGAAAGGTTCAGACAATAGTCGTATCATATGATCATCTCAGTTATGATTGCTGGCTACTCTCAGACCATGTAGACCTCGTCAAGGTTTTTAGCTTTTAAATACCAGTTTGACTGGTTGCACATTCCACACAATGTAGACACTCTTCAGAGGATAAAGGTAATAAGGAAGTGACATTCTGCCTCTCCCACAGGTGTGTACAGAGTAGTATAACATGTTTGAGTTTTGCTGTAGGTTAAAAATCAGAAGAAGACTATCCCAAGGAATAGATTAAATTGCATCCACTAATGTCAGACTATAACAGGCAGGGTCAAGGGGAAAATAGTAAAAATATCTTGGAGGTATTAAGAAATAAGGAAAGAGATCTTACACCAATTATCTCCTAAAAGTACTGTTACAAATTATTTTCTGCACATTTTCTGATTGAAAATTCTATAAACAGCTTTGAGATATGATGGATTTGTATGCTTTGGGGAACTGCATATAAATTGCTAATATTCTTTTCTTTATCCTCTTTGGGATTTGTGAACATGTTTCTGTTCAGTGCTTTGGAGGAATGAGTATTGAAATATCAATGCACGGATAAGTATACGTGTATATGTTTTGTATGATTAGCCAGAAGTATCTGTAACTGCTCTATGAATTTTACAAAGATACTCAGCATTTACTTAAAAAATAAAAACATATTTAGGCAGAGTCACTACAATGACCATTCAAAAATGATTTTTCAGAGTGGGCAACAGAACATAGTGTTGACACCGATGGTTGTAAACAATGTTGAGGAGAGATTCATTCTTTGTAAGTTTCACTTTCCTTCCTGTTTTGTATCATGTCCTGTACCTGAGGAGAATGAAAAAAACTTTTTTTTCCACTCGAAGTTTTGATCTACTTGGTACTATCATATCTTTTAGGGTTAAAATATATAGAAAATCAAAATATAGACATCCTTATATTGACTTTTGATAACTCAAGGAGAACCACTAAAAGTATAATATTAAGAAGATTATTAGGGTAGTGACCTTTTTCTGTATGATACTGTAAATACATAGCATATACGTTAGTCAAAACCTATAATGTAAAACACAAAGAGTGAAAGTCACTGAGTTGTGCCTAACTGTTTGCAACTCCATGGGCTATACAGTCCATGGAATTCTCCAGGCCAGAATACTGGAGTGGGTAGCCGTTCCCTTCTCCAGGGAATCTTCCCAACCCAGGGATTGAACCCAGATTTCCCACATGGCAGGCAGATTCTTCACTGCCTGGGCCACCAGGGAAGCCCAAGAATACTGGAGTGGGTAGCCTATCCCTTCTCCAGCAGGTCTTCCCGACCCAGGAATTAAACAAGGGTCTCCTGCATTGCAGGTGGATTCTTTACCAACTGAGCTACCAGGGAAGCCCATACACGAAGAAACTTTATGTAAATCATGAACTTTAGTTAATGTATCAAACTGGCTGACCAATTGTAACAAATGTACCATAATAATGCAGAATATTAATAATAGAGGAAATGGGGGGAGGAGATGGGAGTAAGTGGGAATTCACTGTACATTCTGCTTAAATTTTCTGTAACCTAAAACTATTCTAAAAAATAAAGCATATTAATTAAAAAAAATCACCTCAATGTAAAACCAAAAAGCAAACGGAGTATAACTTCTAAATAGAAAAATGGAACAATAAAGGAAGACAAAAAGTAGAGGAAAAGAAACAAAACAGGTGTGACAAATAGCATAGATTCAAACCCCAATATATCTTTAACAACATCAAATATAAAAGGACTACTGTAATTAAAAGCTTGCCTGATTTGAATAATTATAAAAATTATAATATATGCAATTAATATTTATAAGAAAGATGTCTAAAACGTAAGGACAGAGAAAAGTTAAAAGTCATAAAGATGGAAAATATATACCATTTAAACATTGAGTAAAATAAATCTGGTGTAGCTATAACAATATTGGAAAGGGTAGTTAGAGTCCATGTTATACTTCTTAATGATAAAAAATTCAATTTACCAGAAAAATATAAGAACCTAAATTTATAAGCACCTAATAACATAGCCTCAATTACATATATAAAGCATAAATTGATAATAATATTGGAAAACTTGAATAACATGTTTAACAAACCTGATCCAGTGGATGTATTTAGACACTTCTCAATAACTGAAGAATAAATATTTTTCAATCCCAATTAATTCACTCACAACAGTTAACTTATATGCTGCATCATAAAGCAAGTAAATACATTTCAAAGATTTGAAATCTTGCTCTAGGAGTAAAGTGCAATCAACTTTGAAATCAATAACCAAAGGGCAACAAGAAACCAATATTTAGGTATTTATATAAACAATCTACTATCCAAAAATCCATATGTTGCAGAATAAATCATAAAGAAAATTAGAAACTATTTTGAACTAAATAAAGTAAAAATACCACACACTTAAATCTATGTGATAAAACCGTAAGAGCATATATTATATACTAATAATATATAGTTTAATATGTGAAGATATATTATATATTAATAATATATAGTTTAATATATGAAGATCTGCTTCCTATACGCAAGAAGAAACACTAAAAAAATGAATTCTTCAAATAACACCTGTGTACTGTAGACAAAATACAAACCCTCATCCAAAAGAAAAAGCCTGCAAACTGAAAGAAAACAAAAAGTCTAACAACTACATGAAGGTTCTGGACACTAAGCAAATACAGGCAGGTTTTGAAGAGGAGTCTAAATGTAGAACAAATGATCAACATGGAATGAATTCCTCAGTGTTCATAATTTTGACCCAGTGACAGTCATGACCCACAGACATAGCTGTGGCTGCACCAGAATACCTCAAACTCTGATAGAAAACCCATTGCTTTTCTGGAGGGAAAAATCACAGAAAGTGGCCTGGTCAAATGTCAGATGCTGAAGAGTGAGAGGGAATCCTCAAAGAGGGAAGGTCTGTGCATGAACTCTGCACAAGCCTTAGGTTGCCTTCTGAATCATGCATTCATAGGTCAGATTCAAACTAGCAGTAGCAAAAAGAAGTGAGCACGGAAGGCAAGAGAGTGCACACAGTTCAAATCTAACCATGTTAACAGCCAGGTAAACAAACACAAGCACATCATCACTTGTCAGAAGAATATGACAGAGCACAATCTGCACAGCACAATATTTATGATGTTCAAGATACAATCGAAATTATCCTAGTTACAGAAAACCTGCTGCTGCTGCTGCTGCTGCTGCTGCTGCTGCTGCTGCTGAGTTGCTTCAGTCGTGTCCGACTCTGTGCGACCCCATAGACGGCAGCCCATCAGGCTCCCGCATCCCTGGGATTTTCCAGGCAAGAACACTGGAGTGGGTTGCCATTTCCTTCTCCAGTGCAAGAAAGTGAAAAGTGAAAGTGAAGTCACTCAGTCGTGTTTGACTCTTCAGGACCCCATGGACTGCAGCCCACCAGGCTCCTCCGAGAATGCAACTCATTTAAATGAAAAAGACAATCTTTACTTCTTCCTTTCTGATTTGGAAGGCTTTTACTTTTTTAATTTAAAGTAGTTATTTATGCCAAATTGCTCTGGCTAGGACTTGCAGTGCAAGGAGCACACGGAGAGTAAATATACTATTTTCTATTTTTGCATGTTTGAAATGTTCAATAGTTGAAGAAAATTTACAGACAAGCAGCATAAAACGAACAACCAGAACATATTTTGTTCCTTGAAGAGGAAGAAAGGGGGTAAGGGGGGAGAGATAGAAACAGTATTTGAAAAAATACTGGCTGCCAAAAATTTCAAAATAGATGAAAAACATTAAAACCCAAAGGTCTGGAACTCCTATTTCCTCTAAGACCAGATTTCCCTCTTGTTTAAAACAACTAAAAAAATGAACAACATATAAGAAACAATGGTTTTCAAGATATTAGGCAACAAAGGACAGTGCTCTGTGAGAGTCAGGAAAGAAATGAAGTGAGCCTTATGAGTGCTCTATCTATTGTCTTCAGAAAGCTTCTTGGCCTCATGGCCAGGAAAGTGAACCCAAGAAGACCTCAGCAGACCCCTAAGTTGAGCAGATGGAGCTGAGATCCTGAGGAAAGCGTGGTAGCTACAGTTCCCAGGACAGAGTGCCAGAGAGGAGAGAACTGCGCAGAAAGAATTCTGAAATCTGCAGAAGTTCCCCTTGAAATAATGCCCTGTGTGTGGATCAGTACGTGTGTGAGGAAACCCCTGAGACCGTGGAAAGAACCAAGCCAAGGATATTGCCTATTATCACCAAACTGGAAAACCTAGCGTGATTCATGGGGCACTGGGTAGAGTACTCACAAGGGTCTTGCCTCAGGAGTAGGGAATACTTAGTCCAAGATGAACACTGTTCTGCCTCACTCAAGAAAATATCTTGAAAGCAAAGCTGGAAAGAATCAGATTGTTTCCAACTAAATCAGCTGGGTCCCCAAATAAAGTCCAAGAATATTTACATGAATGCCAAAAAAAAAAAAAAAAGAAAATCCAGTACCTACTAAGGTAACATTTATAATATACTGCACCAATCAAAACTTACCAGGCATGAAAGTGACAGTGTGAAAGTGTTAGTCGCTCAGTCATGTCCAACTCTTTGTGACCCTAATGACTATAGCCTACCAGGCTTCTCTGTCCATGGGATTTTCCAGGAAAGGAAATTGGAGTGGGTTGCCATTCCCTTTTCCAGGGAATCTTTCTGACCCAGGGATCAAACCTGGGTCCCCTGCATTTGCAGGCAGATTTTTTTTTTACCATCTGAGACTCCAGGACACCTACCTATCACAATGTTATATGTCAACTATATCTCAATAAAAAAATTACCAGACATGAAAACAAGCACCAAAACCAATTATTATAACTATACTATGTTAAAAAAGTTAAGATATTGACACTACAGAAAAGATAAAAACTAAATTGGGGATGAAAAGTGTACTGTAGATACTGCACAACAAAAGATCAATACCCTTGAAGACAGCAATAGAAAACTGATATATGGAAAGGGGAAAAAAAGAGTTAAAAAACATTAACAGAGAATTAGGAAATTGTGAGACAACTGCAACTGCCCCCATATATATGTAATTGGAGCTCCCAGAGGAGAGGGATGGGATAGATAAGTGTTTGAAGAAACAGTGGCTACCAAATTTCCAAATATGCTGAAAACCATAAGCCCATAACTAACTTTCTTATTTCAAAGCACCACAGCATAAGAAACATGAAGAAAACTACAACAATACCACTTTAAGTGGGAGTGTAAACTTGTCTGAGTATTTTGGAAAACTTTTTGGTCAGCCATCTGTTAAAGCTGAACTTCTGTCAATAACCTATTTCTTAGCAATTACGCTTCTAGGTCTGAACCCAATAGAAATTCGTGCACATGTGCGCCAAGAGACAAGTACATGAATGTTCACCACAGCGTTACTCATAACGACCCCCCCAAAAAAAGAAACAATCAAACGTCTAACTCAGAATACAGAATACAAAAATGAAAAAGAATGAATAATATGCACAAGATGAGAGAATCCCAGAAACATCAGTTCAGTCGCTCAGTCATGTCTGACTGTTTGTGACCCCATGGACTACACCAGGCCTCCCTGACCATCACCAACTACTGGAGTTTACTCAAACTCATGTCCATTGAGTCGGTGATGTCATCCAACCATCTCATCTGTTGTCCCCTTCTCCTCCCATCTTCAATCTTTCCCAGCATCAGGGTCTTTTCGAATGAGTCTGCTCTTTGCATCAGGTGGCCAAAGTATTGGAGTTTCAGCTTCAGCATCAGTCTTTCCAATGAATATTCAGGACTGATTACCTTTAGGATTGACTGGTTGGATCTCCTTGCAGTCCAAGGGACTCTCAAGAGTCTTCTCCAAAACCACAGTTCAAAAGCTTTAATTCTTTGGCGCTCAGCTTTCCTTATAGTCAAACTCTCACATCCATATGTGACTACTGGAAAAGCCATAGCTTTGACTAGATGGACCTTTGTTGGCAAAGTAATGTCTCTGCTTTTTAATATCTGTCTAGGTTGGTCATAATTTTCCTTCCGAGGAGTAAGCGTCTTTTAATTTCATGGCTGCAGTCACCATTTGCAGTGATTTGGGAACCCCCCCCAAATAAAGTCTGTCACTGTTTTCACTGGTTCCCCATCTATTTGCCATGAAGTGATGGGACTGGATGCTATGATCTTAGTTTTCTGAATGTTGAGTTTTAAGCCAACTTTTTCACTCTCCTCTTTCACTTTCATCAAGAAACTCTTTAGTTCTTCTTCAATTTCTGCCATAAGGGTAGTGTCATCTGCATATCTGAGGTTATTGATATTTCTCCCAGCAATCTGATTCCAGCTTGTGCTTCATCCAGCCCAGCATTTCTCATGATGTACTCTGCATGTAAGTTAAACAAGCAGGGTGACAATATACAGCTTTGACGTACTCCTTTCCCAATTTGGAACCAGTCTGTTGTTCCAGGTCCAGTTCTAACTGTTGCTTCCTGACCTGCATATGGATCTCTCAGGAGGCAGGTCAGGTGGTCTGGTATTCCCATCTCCTTCAGAATTTTCCATAGTTTGTCATGATCCACAGTCAAAGGCTTTGGCATAGTCAATAAAGCAGAAATAGATGTTTTTCTGGAACTCTTTCACTTTTTCGATGATCCAGTGGACATTTGCAATTTGATCTCTGGTTTCTCTGCCTTTTCTAAATCCAGCTTGAACATCTGGAAGTTCACAGTTCATTTACTGTTGAAGCCTGGCTTGGAGAATTTTGAGCATTACTTTACTAGCACGTGGGATGAGTGCAATTGTGCAATAGTTTGAGCATTCTTTGGCATTGCCTTTCTTTGGGATTGGAACGAAAACTGACCTTTTCCAGTCCTGTGGCCACTGCTGAGTTTTCCAAATTTGCTGGTATATTGAGTGCAGCACTTTCACAGCATCATCTTTTAGGATTTGAAAGAGCTCAACTGGAATTCCATCACCTCCACTAGCTTTGTTTGTAGTGATGTTTCCTAAGGCCCACTTGACTTCACATTCCAGGATGTGTGGCTCTAGGTGAGTGATCACACCATCATGATTATCTGGGTCATGAAGATCTTTTTTGTACAGTTCTTCTGTGTATTCTTGCCACCTCTTCTTAATATCTTCTGCTTCTGTTAGGTCCATACCATTTCTGTTCTTTATTGAGCCCATCTTTGCATGAAAATTTCCCTTCGTATCTCTAATTTTTTTTGAAGAGATTTCTAGTCTTTCCCATTCTATTGTTTTCCTCTATTTCCTTGCACTGACCACTGAGGAAAGCTTTCTCATCTCTCCTTGTTATTCTTTGGAACTCTACATTCAAATGGGTATATCTTTTCTTTTCTCCTTTGCCTTTAGCTTCTCTTCTTTTCTCAGCTATTTGTAAGGCCTCCTCAGACAGCCATTTTGCCTTTTTGCATTTCTTTTTCTTGGGGATGGTCCTGATCACTGCCTCCTGTACAATGTCACAAACCTCCGTCCATAGTTCTTTTGGCACTCTGTCTATCAGATCTAATCCCTTGAATCTACTTGTCACGTCCACTGTATAATCATACAGGATTTGATTTAAATCATACCTGAATGGTCTAGTGGTTTTCCCTACTGTCTTTAATTTAAGTCTGAATTTGGCAATGAGGAGTTCATGATCTGAGCCACAGTCAGCTCAAAAGAAGCCGGCCCACAAATAGTATGATTATCAGGTTCCATTTATATAAAATCCAAAGCTTCAAGCTAATCTAGAAGTTAGAATAGTGGTTATTTTCTGGAAAAGAAAGGGGAGTGATTGGAAAATGGTCACCATGTGGGATTCTGAGGAGATGAGAACTTTCTATCTTTTGACCTGACTGGTGATTTCCTGGCTCTGTTGAAGTAGTGATAGTCAAGTTGTGCAGATTTGATCCCTGTAATTTTCTGTATGTATGCTTGAAAAGTTTTAAAAATGAAAATATGATTTCCCATATTACCAGAAGGAAGAAAAATCATACAATCATCTCAATAGATATAGAAAAATAATTTGAAAAAATTTAATAATTCATGGCAAAACTTCTCAGAAAACAGACTATAAAGGGAACTGCCCTAATATTATTAGTAGCATTTATAAAGCACAATAAACACCATAATTAATGGTTAAATAAGAATTTTTTTTTTTAAAGATTGAGTGCCAGCAAGGTAAACCACTGTAGCTACTTCTATTCAACATTAATTCTGCTGGAGATCCCTAACCAGTGTTCTGTATCAGTCAGGATTCCAACAGGAAACAGTATTTTCAAAACAGAAAAATTCAAAGAGGTTTATTCAAAAAAGGTAACTGTTTTTAAAGAAGTAGGCATTAGGTAGTCACAGGAGATAATGCAATAATCCAAAGCTAGGAAACACTGAACTTTGAGACTGAAAGTCAAGAGGAGGGAACATTACTGTAATTCAGGAGAAAAGAGCTGAATAAAGTAAGATGCTTTAAGAGAACCACTGACTTCCAGAAAACTCAGGACAGATAGATCATGGAGAAAAGGACAGGGGAATAAATCTGATCTCATCCTCTTTCCTCCTTGCCATCTTTATCCAGGGTTTCCACTGGCTTAACCCATTGTGAATCAAAAAGAATGAGAGCCTATTCATCTAGTCCATGCAGATTATCTTCTTTGCAGGGTAAAGAAGAGATGAAGGTAGATCTGAGGGGGTTATAAGACATGCAATAAGACAGAAAGAAGGAAAAGGATAGGGATTGGAAAGGTTTAAATATGATATGATTGTATATGTGGAATACCCAAAATATCTACAAGTGCTTGATTAGAAATATTGAGTTTAACAAGGTTGCTGCAAATAAGATCAAGAAAAATTAGTTACACATCTGTATGTCAGAAATTAGAACCTGAAGTTTTAAAGGTTTCTATTTATAATAGCATCAAAATTATAAAATACCTATGAATAAATCCATCAAAAGATATGTAAAATCTTTATGCAAATAATAATGATACTGGAAGAAATTACAGACCTAGATAAATGGAGAAGATATAAAGCTTATTGTTTCAAGCTGGTATTCAATACTTCTCCCCAAATTGATCAACAGAGCCAAAGCAATCTCCCCACAAAATCCCCTCAGTGTGTGCTAGTGTGTGTGTGTGTGTGTGTGTGTGTGTGTGTGTGTGTGTGTAACTTGACAAATAATTCTAAATGCTGAAAAGGAAATGCACACACCTAAGAACAACCAAGATACTTTAAAAGAAGAGTAAGATGTGAGGACCTGTTCTGGTAGATATTAAGACTTACTATGGGGCATTCTAACTAAAAGATTCTTGTAGTGGAGCAAGGATCAACAAATATACTAGAGGAGCCAAATAAAAAAACAGTGTGGAAAGTACTGTCTTTTTCTATAAGGTGCTTGGTCAATTGGATGTCTGCTTGAAAGAAAATAAAGCTTGACCTCACCTCACATCCTACACAAAATCAATTCCAAACCGATTTGATATAAATGTAAAAAGCAAAACAAAACAAAACCTATAAAAAAGATGGGCTTGTATTATCTTCTACAAGATAATACAAGGACTAAGGTAAGGAGCTTGGGCTAAGGAGACACTTTTAATATAGGACACCAGAAGTAATAAAATAAATTTGAATATATAAAGGTTAAAAATTCCTGTTCATCAAAAGATATCTTTAAGAGATAAAATACGAAGGCAAAGAGTCGAAGATACATGTAACAAACACATCAACAAAGAGTTCATAACCAGAATATATAGAAAACTGTTACAAATGATTTAAAAAGACAATAAAAAAGAAATATTTCCAAATGGCCAGTAAACAAATGAAAAAGAATGCAACTGCTTTAGTACTCAGGAGAAATAAGTTGAACCTGAAATGATTTATTACTGTTCATCCATTAAAAGGGCTAATGCTGAAAAGATTGGTAATGTTGTTGGGTATAAGTGGTAAGGATGTAAGACAACTAAAACTAATACACACTGCTAGTGGGAGTGTAAATTGATGAAATTTCCTTGGAAGAGCATTTGATGTAATCTACTAGAGCTGAGCTACATATACTTTAGAATCCAGCATTCTCTCTTGTGGGTATGTACCCAAGAGAAATGTGTATTTTTGTGTACCAAGAGACATGCCCATGAAAGTTCCTAGGGAAAAGTTTTGTAATAGGTTATCCTGAAGGTCCATATCTATCACAGAATGAATAACTTGTGGCATTTCAAGTGATGAGTGCTATATAGCAATGAAAATAAATGAACTACAGCCACACACAATAGCATGGATTAATTTCACAGATACAGTTTTGAGTAAAAGAATGAACAAATGAATCTCTACTACATGGTTCCCTTTATATTAAGTTTAAAAGGTTGACAAGTCTACACAGATACAGAGAACAAACTAGTAGTTACCAATGTAGGGGCAGGGGGCAAATGACTGGGTATAAGACAGGCTCGAGCATGTATTGTACAACATGGGGAATATAGACAATATTTTGTAATGACTGTAAATGGAAAATAAGCTTTAAAAATTGCATAAAAATTTAAAGCTAAAAATATTTTTAAGTCTAAAAAATAAAGCAGTTTGGTTCTAGAAGTCATGTTCTTAACCACTAAATAAAATAAAATAAAAATTTCAAAAATCTGACAAGTCTAAACAAAAGCATTTTATGATTTATGTTTCATGGCAAAATTAAAAAGAAAAGTGAGTATGTCATTACCATAAAAGTCAGAATAATAGTCCCTTTGTGGGAAGTGATAACCTTGAAGAAACCGAAGGGGACTTCTCAGATGCTGACAATGTTTAGTTGTTTTTTTTTTTTAACCTGAATGGCAATTACAGATAGCTCACTTCATGATCATAGACTGAGTTGCACACGTTTCGTACGCTTGTATGTGTGCTATATTTTATAACAGAAAGAATAACAAGGTTGTTCTTTTTCTCCTATTCCATACCTGGCACAGCATAAAATTCAGGGGGTCCTCTGGCTTTTCATAGACTAAGTTTTCAGTGATCTGCTGAGAGAGAGAAAGACATTACATTATGGTTCTGAACTAAACTTACGTGGTCAGGTTATACTTCCTTACTACTGATGAGTTTAGGTAAATTAAGGTAAATTGTGGATGAATAAAGATTTAGTAATAAATAGCAGTGGGTATTTTTCTAGTTTCTAAGATCAAAGAGGTAGTGAGAAGGTTTTGGAGGAAGTTTTTATTTTGAGAATTGTGATTTTGCTAGACTGAGAAATCAATAAATAATTTACTTCAAAGAACAGTGAAAGAAACTTTTTCGAGTAAAAATTTTAAAACACTGATTTTTACATAGAAACTTCCTAAGGCATTTGATTCTAAAAGGTTAAAATGATGTTCTGTGTTTGCAATTATATATGAGAAAACATATCAAAGACTTCAGAGACTCACTTTCATACGTTTTGTTGCTGTTGAATAACAAAAATTATTAATAAAGTAAACAATTCTCATTTGCAGGGAATAACAATACGGCAAATTTCTGATATAAAGTATTCTGATCTGTTTAATGCGTGCATGCTCATTAATTATTTCACATATATTTCTACTGAACACATTTATAACTAGTTTTTCTTATAACAATGTTCAATGCATAAGCACTGTTTTTTCTTGACAGATGAAGAAAATTGCTTACAGAATGATTAAAATTCTACTTTCTAGGGCTTCTGTCCTTCAGTTTAACAATTAGTAGTTCTTTGTTAAAGCCAGAAAGCCCAGCAGTTAGTATTCTCCCACAAAAGGACATTTTAAAGAAAGATGGGGCTTAGAATAATGTTAATAAAGTAAAGATCACTTATCCCTGTTATATGAGGACACTGAGATTCACAGAAATTAGGTAATCTCCAAATTACAAAGGTGAGAAGGAGCAAATTTAGCTTGGAGACTTGGGCTAATAGATTGTACAATTTGTGCACTTTCCTCTACATCCTACTTCTTTAAACTTAAATTCTTCCAGCTTAAATGTTTTCATTTGAGGTGGGCCATTCTAACCTGGGCTTCCCTGGTGGCTCAAACGGTAAAGAATCCACTTGCAGTGTGAGAGACCTGGGTTCAATTCCTGGGTTGGGAAGATCCTCTGGAAAAGGGCATGGCAACCCATTCCAGTATTCTTGCCTGGAGAATCCCATGGACAGAGGAGCCTGGCAGGCTACAGTCCATGGGGTCGCAAAGAGTCAGATAGGACTGAGCGACTAAGCATTCATTCTTACTTACAACTTTATAACCACATGATAAGAAGTTACTTTATGTATGTATGTTATTATATATGTGTATATGCCTTGCTGGGTAATAATATTAACATTAAAATACACATGCAAGGAAAACAGAAACAAAAGCAATCCACAAAGCAACAAAACTTTTAAATGTGATAATATATAATTCTATATTGGTCAAGGAATGTCATACTTTAAGGAAGGTTCCAGCTCCATATCCTGAGGTCAGTAAGATCTGTAATTTCAAGAATTAAAAGCGATTTTTCTGACAGTTGATATAATTTTAATCATAATAGTATATCAGTGGATTATTTATTGACTCTAAGTAATTCTAGATCTTCATTCAGATAGTTGTCATTAGGCATCAACAGATAGGTAAAAGGAGAACTATAGCTTCATTTAATTTTTAAAAATTAATTAATTTATTTTAATTGGAGGCTAATTACTTTACAATATTGTGGTGGTTTCTACCATACATTGACATGAATCAGCCATGGGTGTACACGTGTCCCTCGGACCTGAAGCCCCCCTCCCACCTCCCTTCCCATCCCATCCCTCTGGGTTGTCCCAGTGCACTGGCTTTGAGTGCCCTGTTTCATACAGATGAAACAGTTCAAATAGACGAACTTGGTCATCTATTTCACATATGGTGATATACATGTTTCAATGCTATTCTCTCAAATCATCCCACCCTCACCTTCTCCCAGAGAGTCCAGAAGTCTGTTCTTTATATCTGTGTCTCTTTTGCTGTCTTGTATATAGTGTCATTGTTACCATCTTTCTAAATTCCATATATATGTGTTAATATACTATATTGGTGTTCTTCTTTCTGACTTACTTCACTCTGTATAATAGGCTCCAGTTTCATCCACCTCATTAGAACTGATTCAAATGCATTCTTTTTAATGGCTGAGTAGTATTCCATTGTGTATATGTATCACAGCTTTCTTATCCATTCGTCTGCCAATGGACATCTAGGTTGTTTCCATGTCCTAGCTGTTGTAAAGGAGAAGGCAATGGCATCCCAGTCCAGTACTCTTGCCTGGAAAATCCCATGGTTGGAGGAGCCTGGTGGGCTGCAGTCCGTGGGGTCGCTAAGAGTTGGACATGATGGAGCGACTTCACTTTCACTTTTCACTTTCAGGCATTGGAGATGGAGATGGAAATGGCAACCCACTCCAGTGTTCTTGCCTGGAGAATCCCAGGGACAGGGGAGCCTGGTGGGCTGCTGTCTATGGGGTCACACAGAGTCAGACACGACTGAAGCGACTTAGCAGCAGCAGCAGCTGTTGTAAATAGTGCTGTGATGAACACTGGGGTACACGTGTGTCTTTCAATTCTGGTTTCCTCAGTGTGTATGCCCAGCAGTGGGATTGCTGGGTCATATGGCAGTTCTATTTCCAGTTTTTTAAGGAATCTCCACACTATTCTCCATAGTGGCTGTACTAGTTTGCATTCCCACCAAAAGTGTAAGAGAGTTCCCTTTTCTCCATACCCTCTCCAGCATTTATTGTTTGTAGACTTTTGGATAGCAGCCATTCTGACTGGCGTGAGATGGTACCTCACTGTGGTTTTGATTTGCATTTCTCTGATAATGAGTGATGTTGAGCATCTTTTCATGTGTTTGTTAGCCATCTGTATGTCTTCTTTGGAGAAATGTCTGTTTAGTTCTTTGGCCCATTTTTTGATTGGGTCGTTTATTTTTCTGGTATTGAGCTGCATGAGCTGCTTGTATATTTTTGAGATTATTTCTTGGTAAGTTGTAGAAGCAACTTCTAATTACTTCATTTTTATGTGGTTTCTTGGGACTTTCTTGGTGGTCCAGTGGTTAAGACTTCGCCTTCCAATGCAGAGGGGTATGGGTTGGATCCCTGGTGAGGGAGCTAAGATCCCACATGCCTTGTGGCCAAAAAACCAAAAAATAAATAATAAGAAGCAATATTGTAACAAATTCAATAAAGAATTTAAAAATGCTCCACATTAAAAAAAATATGTGGTTTCTTAGATAGCCACAAGTTGGTCAACTTTTGAAAGTATTATATTCCTGCCTGGGAAATCTTTTTCTCGCCTTTTTAATTGCCAATATTTTGTCCCTCCTTCTTCAGTCCAGCTCAAACTTTAACCCTTGACCAATTTTATTCCCCTAGCAACCAACCTATCAAATCTTTAATTCCTCTAAAGGGCTTCATATTATGGTAAGAATCATTCATTTGGTGTTTATCATTTACTATCTTAGATTAATACTCTTAATGCATTTACTGACCGACACTAAGATTATATCCTTTTTATAGCAAACACCGTTTCTTGTACCTTTTCAGAGCCAGGTCAGTGTTTGTCTTTTATATTATAATTACTTTAAAACTCACATTTTAAAAAGAGATCGAGAGGTTTACCTGGAATATTTGCAGAATGTGGTGTTTCTCCATGTATCGAAGTGAAACTTGATAAGGATCTTCATATACTATAGGAGGGAATCGCCTCTTATAAGGTTGACTGTATGTGTCAGAAATCCTTCTTTCCTGGTATGATGAAAAATCGTCCTAAAATGGAAATATCCCCCAAGAAAGTCTTTAATGAATAGAAAATTCCCTGGAAGTTTTGTTGGTACCGTTGATGTTATCAGTGGAATTTGGTATTGATGGGATCTGAACTCTAGAAACTAAAGACCTTATGAGAGACCTGGCTTATCCTCCAGGCAATGTAATGTACCTCAGGTCTTGAGAGAGGCCTTAAACAATGCCAGTCTACTTTTCCCTTCACAGAGATCCAACGGACTCCAAATTCCTTTCCTTTGGCAGAAGCTCAGAGAGGGGAAATGAGTTAGTTTCCCCGGGTTAGCAGCAGAACCAGGACTTGAAACCCAGGATTCCTGCATCCTGGTTCATTGATCCTGCCTGAATGGTCTACTTAGGGTAGCTGAGAAGACAACCCATCTCGTTATCTCCCACCCTACTCCTGCCTTCCTGAATCCTCTCCCAGAACCCTGGCTTGATCTCCAACCTCCCAAAGTGAAAGTGAAAGTGAAGTCGCTCAGTCGTGTCCGACTCTTTGTGACCCAGTGGACTGTAGCTCACCAGGCTCCTCCGTCCATGGGGTTCTCCAGGCAAGAATACTGGAGTGGGTTGCCATTTCCTTCTCCAGGGGATCTTCCCGACCCAGGAATCGAACCCACGTCTCCCGCATTGCAGGCAAACGCTCTAACCTCTGACCCACCAGGGAAGCCCAACCTCCCAGGTGGGTATCAAATGTCCTTTTAACCTACAGGCTCGACTTCCGTGGGCTGAGGTTTTTCTCGACTGATGATATAGTCCAGTTTGGATGAAATGGAGGGAAACTTTTCAGAGTAGGCCTGTTCTTTTGTTTGGAAAGTACTGTTATCAAATGGCATGAAGACTCGCAGGTCAGCTTCACTTTCAATGGAAGTCTTAGATACGCTGGCATCTGTCTGGCTAGGCTCAAATTTGCAGGGCTGCACCTTGAAGTCATCCTCTTCTTCTTCCTTGCCGTAGCCAAGCTGTCTGAATAATTCGTCATTAGACTGTTCTCTGTAGTCAAAGAGGTTGTCTTCTGTGTAATCATCCTCTTCGTCCAGTAAGCCATCAGTCTGGTCAGATTCGCCACCAGCCTTGTCAGCGTCAGTCTCAGGGTGTTCAGCTGGTTTAGTAGCCTGGTCATGCACTTTGAGGTGAGCCTTTGCAGCTCTTCTGTGGTCAGCTTGGTCAGATGGTCTCTGATCAATTCGTTCATAAGTTTTTTTCTCAATCAGGCCGGACAATCTACTTTCGATCTGTTGAGCAGTTCTTTGGTCGGCTGGTCGGGGCATTCTGTGATCACTCTGCCCGTGGGCTCTTTGTAAAGATGCCACAGATGGCTTTTGGTCAAACTGTTCAGAAGCTATTCTCTCAGCTAGGCTGGACATTCTCCGTTCAGTGTGCTCATAAGGACCTTGTTCAGCCAGAGCAGACATCTGGTTGTCAGTCTGTTCGGACCTGACACGATCACCTTGGCTAGATGCCTTGCTGTCCATCTCTTCTGACATCCTCTGATTAGCCTGACCGGATGTTCTACCACTGGCAAAATTAGCATGGTCAGATGCTCTGAGGTCAGCCTGATCAGATGGTCTTTCTCCCATGTGTTCATCTACTTTGTGGTCAGCTCGATTAACTATGTTGGGTTCAGCCAGGCCAGACACCATTTGGGCAGTCTGGTCAGCTGCTCTGTCGTCAGTCCGGTCATCTGCCTCCACTTCATACTGGTTCTGCCTGCTGTCTTCCTGGCCATCTGTGTGGCTGTCATCTGGGGGCTTGGCTGGTCTCTGGATTTCCGAGGATTCGGTGGGAGCCTCTTCTGGAGGTTCTTCCATTTTCTGCCTGGTACCCGACTGGTCTAGATTGCCAGACTCTGTGGGTGGGGCCGGACCTGGGTCGTCTAGGCAACCATCAGAGCGTTTGCGAATGATAACAATGCCCATGGGCTTTATTCTGGGCCTCAGCGCTGGTTCTTCCAGGCATGCTGGCGAATGCTAGTGAGTGTCGGGCAGTGAGCGGGACTTCCTGCGGCTGCCTGGGGACCAGCTGCCTCTGGGCGCTCAGCGTGGATGCCAGCTCAAGATGCGAGCTCAGTTCACCTTCTCCCAAGAAGAGGGGATGACTACAGGCTGGTGTCGCCACCGCCCAGTGAGCAGGCCTCAGGGCTCTGTGAAATTGAAATGGTGCCTTAGTGCGCTCCCCTCCTTGTTTTTTTTTCTTGCAGAGGCCCAGAGTGTTGTGTGTGAAATAGGATCCTACAGGTATCTCTGGAATCAACAGAATACGCGTCCAACCACACGAGGGCGGCATACCTGAACAGAGGTTACCGCTGCCATCAAACATCATTGGCTACTTGTGTAACCACAGTTGTAGAGCAGAGTATATTACTGCTGGGTACTGTCATTGTAAACGGTCCTGCTAAATGTTATTTTTCTTTATAAACTCTAATTGAAAACCAAAAAATCTTAAAAAATACTGCCTTTACAAACAGTGCCAGTACTGTTTTCGGTGGTACCAGGAAGGCTTTAGCCCTTCTAACACTCAAGGTACCAAAGATATATATGGTTGGAAGGCAGAATGGAGGAGAGAAAATGCAGTGAGAATGGGTTCTAAAATCACACCATCCAATGGTCTTACAGCAGAAAGGAGTGTTAGGGTTAGGAGCCAGAGTTCCAGAAAGAAAAGGAGTAAGAAAGGCTAGGGAGAGGTAGGAGAAGGAATATTTAACAGGTAGGGAATTTGCACTTGATGGTGGCCAGTGGAGTCCACATTTTGACAGTTGCCCTCCCTTTTTGAAACAGACCTTAAGAATCCACTTCAGGCCAGCTTGCTCTCTATTCTCAGGGGCTGATCAGTACAGAGGTGGTGACTTGAGAGTTTGGCTTTCCAGAGCCTAAATCACTGCAGCAGGCCAAGGATTGGTAATATAATGCCAGATATTCTTTTAATGTGGATTTAATTGCATTCGGTAATTAGAGATAAAACTTAAAATCCAAAAGCAAATAGTAGTAATTAAGGAGTGAGAGGGAGAGTGGGTACCTTTGGTGCCATACCTATGAGCAGGAGAATTTAGACACACTGAAATAAAATCATTTACCTAGCACATGGGCTTCCCAGGTGGCGCTAGCGGTAAAGAACCCACCTGCCAATGCAGGGGATATAAGAGACCTGGGTTAGATCCCTGGGTCGGGAAGATCCCCTGGAGAAGGAAATGGCAACCCACTCCAGTATTCTTGCCTGGAGAATCTCAGGGACAGAGAAGGCTGGTGGGCCACAGTCTATAGGGTCACAAAGAATTGGACATGACTGAGCGACTAACACCCACACACACACCTAACACATAGTAGGTGCTCAAGATATGTTTGTTGAATATAAATATATTAAAGATTTACCTTGATAGGCTATGGCTTGCAACTTTACCTGGGATATTGGTTTTGTAGATTTGTTTTTCCATTTATAAATTAAATATAATTATTGTAGAAAAGTAAGTAAAACAAGCATAAATTTAAAAAGCTCTCCAAACACTCAGAGATAACCTTTGTTAACATTTTGATGTATATCCTTTGAGAATTTTTCCCATGCAAATCTATATGTTTAATATCTATAACTAAGTAAGTAAGTGAAGTCGCTCAGTCATGTCTGACTCTTTGCGACCCATGGACTGTAGCCCACCAGGCTCCTCCATCCATGGAATTTTCTAGGCAAGAGTACTGGAGTAGGTTGCCATTTCCTTCTCCAGGGGATCTTCCTAACCTGGGGATCAAATTCTGGTCTTCCGCATTGTGGGCAGATGCTTTACCGTCTGAGCCACCATATCTATAGGTATGTATTTTACAAAATGGAATCAAACCATGTAATTGTTCTATAAATTACATTGTGATTTAAAACTATGGTTTAAATGTTCTTCTATGTAAAGAAACATAATCCAAAGGACATTGGCTTTTGGCATTAGACCAAGTTTGTTCCAACTCTGTATCTGTTACTGAACAGATTGTTGAGTTTGAGCAAATCTTTTTATTTTTCTGAACTTCAATTTTCTAATCTGTGGATAAAAATGGGAATAATATAATACTTCTCAGGATTCTTGTGACAACAAAATGAGATAATATATATATATAGTTCATATATGCTTCATAAAATATATATGTAATTTATTATATGCATTTTTTGCTTTTAACAGTGCTGCCTTGACTGTCATTGTACAAACATTTCACAAGCTTCTTATATTTTTCCCTTCAGATAAATTTGCCTGGGTAAGGAAATGTGCTCTTTCTGGTTCTTTGAAGGTACTGTATTTAAAAATGTCTTCCAGAAAAGTTGGACCAGTCTCTAGCTGCACCAGTAATTTATGAGAATGCTATAGAGTCCAGTTCTGTATATATTTTTAATTTTTGCCTATCTGATAAGTGAAACACAGTATTTTGTTTTAGTTTGTATTCTTTTTTACATGTTTAATAACCTTGGATTTTGGGGGTAAATATTCTAGTCTTACCCTTGTCTTATCCTTTTTGATTTGTGAGAGCTTTTTATGTATTAAAACTTTTAATTCTTCACTATATAAATTGCAAATAAAGTTTTCTGGCTTGTTTGTCATGTAGTTTTATATTTTTTGATTATATTGTTTTTGCTGTTGTTGGCTCAGTCTCTTTATGTGTTATAGATCCGTTGAAATTTTCTATTATTTTTGAGTCAGTTTTGATAATATGTGTTTCTAACAATGTGTCCATTTTATCTAGGTTATATCTCTTTTTGTTTGTTTTTTTTTTGCTATGCAATTGTTCATAGTATTCTCTTATAATCCTTTTTACTTCCATAAGGTTGATAGTAATGTCCCCACTTTCAATTCTGACTTAAGTTATTCACTACTACTACATTTTTTGGTCAGTCTAGCTCAAGGTTGTCAATTTTGTTGATCTTTTCAATGAATCAAATTTTCATTTTGTTGATTCTTTATTTTTCTATACACTATTTCATTTATCTCTCCTCAATTCTTTAGAATAGAATTTCATTTCATCTTCTAGTTTGTGTTTAGTTTGCTCTTCTTATAGTTCTTTAAGGTGTAAAGTTATCAACTGAGATTTCTTCTTTTTTAATGTAGGCATTTTCAGCTCTAAATTTCCTCTGGACCTTAGTGTTTCCTGTATCCCATAAGTTTTGGTATGTTGTATTTTTATTTCCATCCATCTCAAGGTATTTTCATCCATCCCAAGATATACATTTCCCTTGTAATATTTTTTTCATCCATTGGTTATTTAAACTGTATGCTTTAATTTCAAAATATTTGTGAAATTTCCAATCTTTATTCTGTTACTGATTTCTGTGTCATTCTATGGTATATATCAGAGAAGATACTTTTTAGGATTTCAGTCTTTCAAATTCATTGACTTGTTTTGTGGCTAACATAAGTTCTGTCTTGGAGAATGTTCCTTGAAAAAGAATATTTATCTGCTATTCTAGTTAAGAGATTTTAATTGGCTTTGAATTTTATAAAATAATTTGTAGCATCTATTGAAATAATCATATTTCTTCATTAATTTATTCATGTGATTATATAAAGAGATTTTAAAATGTTAAATCAGTTATCCATTCCCAGAATAAATCTTAGTTGGTCATCCTATTTTTTTCTTTTAATGCAGTTCTGGAACAAGTTGCTAATATTTTATTTAGGGTGTTTGTACTTTATTAATCAGTAAGATTGCTCTGTTGTTATCTTTTCCTGTTTTATATTTATTAAGTTTTGGTGTCAGGATTATGTTAGCTTTACAAAATACTTTTAAAAACTTCATTTTTCTATACCCTGTAATAGTTTGTATGTGATCTATCTGTCCTTTAAAGCTTTTTTAAAACTCACCTATTAAAACCTCATGGTCTAGCCCTTGGAGGGGGCAGGAGTTATGGTTGTGGTGTGTACAGATCTTTCATAGAATCTTCCAATTTATTCTATGGTATTGGTCTACTTAGATTTTCTCCTTCTACTTGAAAAAAGTTTTGATAATTCAACTTAACTAGGAAATTATTTCTGCTCAAATTTAAAGTTTCTTGAGCATAAAATATTTTCTTATAATATTATTTCAATCTTTTCTACATATACTTATTTTTCCTTTTTAATTTCCAATATTGCGTCCTCTTTTTTTCTTGGTTACTGAGTCATACTTTAATATTTTTTTCAATGTTTCTTTGAACAGTCTTTTAAAATAAGTACCTTTTTTGTTTATTCTATTGTAAGTTGTTTTGGGATATTGTTGTTCAGTTGCTCAGTTGTGTCTGACTCTTGGTGACTCCATGGACTGCAACATGCCAGGCTTCCCTGTCCTTCACTAGCTCCCAGAGCTTACTTGAACTCATGTCCAATGAGTCAGTGATGCCATCAAACCATCTCATCTTCTGTCATCCCCTTCTCCTCCTGCCTTAAATTTTTCCCAGCATCAGGGTCTTTTTGAATGAGTCTGCTCTTTGCATGAGGTGGCCAAAGTTTTTGGGGGTTTTAAGGCTATAATTGCTTTCTACCAATTATTGTGGAAGTTCTGATTATCATAATTATATGAGCTAGAATATTGACATACATCCAGTAAGTACTCATATTAACATACTATAGCTATTAAAATCCCCTTTCATAAAATATATAAAATATTTCATTGTAAGTAATTTATGTATGTGTATATATGAAGTATATATATATATATTGCTTTGCTGGAGAAGCCATGAAGAGATACCCCACATCCAAGGTAAGAGAAACCCAAGTAAGATGGTAGGCATTCAGAGAGGGCATCAGAGGGCTGACAGATAAAACCACAATCACAGACAACTAGCCAATCTGATCACATGGACCACAGGCTTGTCTAACTCAATGAAACTAAGCCATGCCGTGTGGGGCCACCCAAGATGGTGGAGTCATGGTGGAGAGGTCTGACAGAATGTGGTACACTGGAGAAGGGAATGGCAAACCACTTCAGTATTCTTGCCTTGAGAACCCCATGAACAGTATGAAAAGGCAGAAAGATAGGACACTGAAAGATGAACTCCCCAGGTCGGTAGGTGCCCAATATGCTACTGGAGATCAGTGGAGAAATAACTCCAGAAAGAATGAAGGGATGGAGTTAAAGCAAAAGCAACACCCAGTTGTGGATGGGACTGGTGGTAGAAGCAAGGTCCGATGCTGTAAAAAGCAATATTGCATAGGAACCTGGAATGTTAGGTCTATGAATTAAGGCAAATTGGAAGTGGTCAAACAATATGGCAAAATTGAACATTGACATTCTAGGAATCAGGGAACTAAGATGGACTGGAATGGGTGAATTTAACTCAGATGACCATTATATCTACTACTGTGGGCAGGAATCCCTTAGAAGAAATGGAGTAGCCATCATAGTCAACAAAAGAGTCTGAAACACAGTACTTGGATGCAATCTCAAAAATGACAGAATGATTTCTGTTTGTTTCCAAGGCAAACCATTCACTATCATGGTAATCCAAGTTTATGCCCTGACCAGTAACACTGAAGAAGCTGAAGTTGAACGGTTTTATGAAGACCTACAAGACCTTTTAGAACTAACACCCCCAAAAGATATCCTTTTCATTATAGGGGACTGGAATGCAAAAGTATGAAGTCAAATACACCTGGAGTAACAGGCAAATTTGGCCTTGGAGTACGGAATGAATCAGGGCAAAGGCTAATAGAGTTTTGCCAAGAGAACGCATTGGTCATAGCAAACACCCTCTTCCAACATCACCAGAGAAGACTCTACACATGGACATCACCAGATGGTTAACACTGAAATCAGATTGATTATATTCTTTGCAGCCAAATATGGAGAAGCTCTACACAGCCAGCAAAAACAAGTCTGGGAGCTGACTGTGGCTGAGATCATGAACTCCCTATTGCCAAACTCACTTAAATTGAAGAAAGTGGGGAAAACCACTAGACCATTCAGGTATGACTTAAATCAAAGCCCTTATGCCTATACAGAGGAAGTGAGGAATAGATTTAAGGGACTAGATCTGATAGACATAGTGCCTGATGAACTATGGATGGAGGTTTGTGACATTGTACAGGAGACAGGGATCAAGACCATCCCCAAGAAAAAGAAGTGCAAAAAAGCGAAATGGCTGTCTGAGGAGGCCTTACAAATAGCTGTGAAAAGAAGAGAATCAAAAAGCAAAGGACAAAAGGAAAGATATACCCATTTGAATGCAGAGTTCCAAAGAATAACAAGCAGAGATAAGAAAGCCTTCCTCAGTGATCAGTGCAAAGAAACAGAGGAAAACAATAGAATGGGAAAGACTAGAGATCTCTTCAAGAAAATTAGATACCAAAGGAACATTTCATGCAACAATGGGCTCAATAAAGGACAGAAATGGTATGGATCTAACAGAAGCAGAAGATATTAAGAAGAGGTGGCAAGAATACACAGAAGAACTGTACAAAAAAGATCTTCATGACCCAGATAATCATGATGGTGTGATCACTCACACTCACCTAGAGCCAGACATCCTGGAATGTGAAGTCAAGTGGGCCTTAGAAAAAGCATCACTACGAACAAAGCTAGTGGAGGTGATGGAATTCCAGTTGAGCTCTTTCAAATCCTGAAAGTTGATGCTGTGAAAGTGCTGCATTCAATATGCCAGCAAATGTGGAAAACTCAGCAGTGGCCACAGGACTGGAAAAGGTCAGTTTTCATTCCAATCCCAAAGAAAGGCAATGCCAAAGAATGCTCAAACTACCACACAATTGCACTCATCTCTCACACTAGTAAAGTAATGCTCAAAATTCTCCAAGCCAGGCTTCAGCAATATGTGAACCGTGAACTTCCTGATGTTCAAGCTGGTTTTAGGAAAGGCAGAGGAATCAGATATCAAATTGCCAACACCCACTGGATCACTGAAAAAGCAAGAGAGTTCCAGAAAAACATCTATTTCTGCTTTATTGACTATGTCAAAGGCTTTGACTGTGTGGATCACAATAAACTGTGGAAATTTCTGAAGGAGATGGGAATAACAGACCACCTGACCTGCCTCTTCAGAAATCTGAATGCAGGTCAGGAAGCAACAGTTAGAACTGGACATGGAACAACAGACTGGTTCCAAATAGGAAAAGGAGTACGTCAAGGCTGTATATTGTCACCCTGCTTATTTAACTTATATGCAGAGTACATCATGAGAAACCCTGGGCTGGAGGAAGCACAAACTGGAATCAGATTGCTGGGAGAAATATCAATAACTTCAGATTTGCAGATGACACAACTCTTATGGCAGAAAGTGAAGAACTAAAGAGTCTCTTGATGAAAATGAAAGAAGAGAGTGAAAAAATTGGCTTAAAATTCATCATTCAGAAAACTAAGATCATGGCATCCAGTCCCATCACTTCATGGCAAATATATGGGGAAACAGTGGAAACAGTGCTGACTTTACTTTTATGGGCTCCAAAGTCACTGCAGATGGTGATTGAAGCCAGAAATTAAAAGACGCTTACTCCTTGGAAGGAAAACTATGACCAACCTAGACAGCATATTAAAAAACAGAGACATTACTTTGCCAACAAAGGTCAGTCTAGTCAAGGCTAAGGCTTTTCCAGTAGTCATGTATGGATGTGAGAGTTGGGACTATAAAGAAAGCTGAGTGCAGAAGAATTGATGCTTTTGAACTGTGGTGTTGGAGAAGACTCTTGAGAGTCCCTTGGACTGCAAGGAGATCCAACCAGTCCATCCTAAAGGAGATCAGTCCTGGGTGTTCATTGGAAGGACTGATGTTGAAGCTGAAACTCCAATAATTTGGTCGTCTGATGCAAAGAGCTGACTCATTGAAAAGACCCTGATGCTGGGAAAGATTGAGGGCAGGAGGGGAAGGGGACAACAGAGGATGAGATGGTTGGATGGCATCACTGACTCAATGGACATGGGTTTGGGTAGACTCTGGTAGTTGGTGATGAACAGGGAGGCCTGGCATGCTGTGGTTCATGGGGTCACAAAGAGTCAGACACGACTGAGTGACTGAACTGAATTGAACTGATATATGAAGTAGAAATTGACAGGATCAGTCAGAATACTGTTGTAACTTGACAAACAAGCAGAATTAATTGTCATATGCTTTACTCACCAAATTGACATTGCTTTATTTTTCAGTGCAGCTCTCTTTCCAGAAACTATTTTCACTTACGTATTTTTTAATCTTCAATATGCCATCCTAGCATCTCCTGCTTTAATACAACAGTGAAATCAAGATAATTGAAAATGAGTTTAATTTAAGCATTTTTTTATAGCTTGGAATTCATATTTCAGATAACTTAAAAGCCATAAAATTATTATAAATTTTTAGATTAGAACTAAATTATGTTGCAAATCATAAGGCTATGATTAACATGAATTTTTAAGTACAGTAAAACCTTAGTAATTTGGAAAAAACAGTACATCTGCATTAGAAAGTTTAAGTTATTGGAGCATTTAATATTTATTTTTAATTTTTTTAGCTTTAAATTCTTTAAGAAAAAATCAATTTATTTATTTTAATTGGAGGCTAATTACTTTACAATATTGTAGTGTTTTTGCCATACATTGACATGAATCTACCACGGGTGTACATGTGTTCCCCATCCTGAACCCCCCTCCCACCTACCTCTCCATCCCATCCCTCTGGGTCATCCCAGTGCACCAGCACCAAACACCCTGTCTCATGTATCGAACCTGGACTGGTGATCCATTTTACATATAATAGTATACTTGTTTCAATGCCATTCTCCCAAATCATCCCACCCTCGCCCTCTCCCACAGAGTCCAAAAGACTGTTCTATACATCTGTGTCTCTTTTGCTGTCTCGTATATCGGGTTATCATTACCATCTTTCTAAATTCCATATATATGCGTTAGTATACTGTATTGTTGTTTTCCTTTCTGGCTTACTTCACTCTGTATAATAGGCTCCAGTTTTGTCCACCTCATTAGAACGGACTCAAATATATTTTTTTTTAATAGCTGAGTAATATTCCATTGTGTATATGTACCGCAGCTTTCTTATCCATTCATCTGATGGACATCTGATGGACATCTAGGTTGCTTCCATGTCCTGGCTATTGTAAACAGTGCTGTGATGAACACTGGAGTACACGTGTCTCTTTCCATTCTGGTTTCCTCAGTGTTTATGCCCAGCAGTGGGATTGCTGGGTCATATGGCAGTTCTATATCCAGTTTTTTAAGGAATCTCCACACTGTTCTCCATAGTGGCTGTACTAGTTTGCATTCCCACCAACAGTGTGAGAGGGTTCCCTTGTCTCCACATTCTCTTCAGCATTTACTGTTTCTAGACTTTTGGATAGCAGCCATTTTGACTGTCATGAAATGGTACCTCATTGTGGTTTTGATTTGCATTTCTCTGATAATGAGTGATGTTGAACATCTTTTCATGAGTTTATTAGCCATCTGTATGTCTTCTTTGGAGAAATGTCTGTTTAGTTCTTTGGCCCATTTTTTGACTGGGTCGTTTATTTTTCTGGAACTGAACTGCAGGTGTTGCTTGTATATTTTTGAGCTTATTTCTTCGTCAGTTGCTTTGTTTGTTATTATTTTCTCCCATTCTGAAGGCTGTCTTTTCACCTTGCTTATAGTTTCTTTGGTTGTTCAAATGCGTTTAAGTTTAATTAGGTCCCATTTGTTTATTTTTTCTTTTATTTCCATTACTCTGGGAGGTGGGTCATAGAGGATCCTGCTGTGACTTTTGTCGGAGAGTGTTTTGCCTATGTTTTCCTCCTGGAGTTTTATAGTTTCTGGTCTTACATTTAGATCTTTAAACTATTTTGAGTTTATTTTTGTGTATGGTTTTAGAAGTTTCACTCTTTTACAAGTGGTTAACCAGTTTTCCCAGCAATGCTTGTTGAAGAGATTGTGTTTCTCCATTGTATATTCTTGCCTCCTTTGTCGAAGATAAGGTGCTTGGATTTATCTCTGGGCTTTCTATTTTGTTCCATTGATCTATATTTCTGTCTTTGTGCCAGTACCATACTGTCTTGATGACTGTAGCTTTGTAGTATTGCCTGAAGTCAGGCAGGTTGATTACCCCAGTTCCATTCTTCTTTCTCATGATTGTTTTGGTTATTCGAGGTTTTTTGTATTTCCATACAAATTGTGAAATTATCTGTTCTAGTTCTGTGAAAAATACTGTTGGTAGCCTGATAGGGATTGCATTGAATCTATAGATTGCTTTGGATAGTATACTCATTTTCACTATATTTATTCTTTCAATCTATGAACATGGTATATTTCTCCATCTATTTGTGTCCTCTTTGATTTCTTTCATCAGTGTTTTATAGTTTTCTATATATAGGTCTTTTGTTTCTTTAGATAGATATATTCCTAAGTATGTTATTCTTTTCATTGCAATGTGAATGGAATTGTTTCCTTAATTTCTCTTTCTGTTTTCTCATTGTTAGTGTATAGGAATGCAAGGGATTTCTGTGTGTTAATTTTATATCCTGCAACTTTACTATATTCATTGATTAGCTCTAGTAATTTTCTGGTGGAGTCTTTAGGGTTTTCTATGTAGAGGATCATGTCATCTTCAAACAGTGAGTGTTTTACTTCTTCTTTTCCAATCTGGATTCCTTCTATTTCTTTTTCTGCTCTGATTGGTGTGGCCAAAACTTCCAAAACTGTGTTGAATAGTAGTGGTGAGAGTGGGCACCCTTGTCTTGTTCCTACTTTAGGGGAAATGCTTTCAGTTTTTCACCATTTAGGATAATGTTTGCTGTGAGTTTATCATATATAGCTTTTATTCTGTTGAGGTATGTTCCTTCTATGCCTGCTTTCTGGAGAGTTTTTTTTTTTTTTTTTAAATCATAAATGGATGTTGAATTTTGTCAAAGGCTTTCTCTGCATCTATTGAGATAATCATGTTTTTTGTATTTCAATACATCTGCATTAGAAAGTTTAAGTTATTGGAGCACTTTTTAAAAAGCAGGTGTGTTAGGTGGCAAATGGGGATAATAAACAGTTTAAGAAATGTCAATTATATTTTTAAGAAACTCTCTTTTGATAATTAGGCAAGAATGTTTTGAACTTTGCATGCATTTGTATTGAAATGGATGCTTCTAAAGAAATTAAAAGTTGAAGAATTTCTCCTAAACTGTTAATATTATTGATTATCTAGTTAAATTAATATGACACTGCTCTCCTAAATTTTGGTAATATAATTAATTAAATCAATCTGATTAATAAATCCATCTTTTAAAATATCCTTTTATGACTTTTCAGGGCTTTGCACCATCAATTACCATCAACTACTCCTACTATCATCAATATCCCTTTCAGCTGACTTTAAACACGTTCAAGTTTCAAACCAACAAAACCCTCTTTAGGATCCCCTTCCATTATAGCCCAGCATCTCAACATAGCAGCCCATATTTCTTAATCTTATGTTTTCATCCCTCACTTCTTGACTGAGAGCAATCTGGTTTCTGCCTCTGTCCTTATACTGAAAGTGAGAAAATATTTTTTAGTCCCTATCTTACTGAGTCTCTGCACTATTTGGTACTGATAGCTATTCTCTCTTCATGTTGTCTTCTCTCTTGTCAATTTTCCTAGGTATTATGCCTTCCTAGTTCCCCTCTAGTCTCTTACACCATTTATTCAGAGGCTCCTGGTAGGAGTCCCCACTTTGGGTAGCTGGCCAGCTCACATTTCTTTCTTTATCTCATATATGGTATTAGATATACAACAGTGGTGAGTTTCTATGACCAGCTTTCCTGGTCATAACTAATTGATTCAGGGTTAGAAATCTGACCCAAGCTGAACCATCAGATGCATACAAAATAAATTATGAAATCTGGAATGAAGACAGGAACAAGGAATCAGTGGTAGTAATCCAATCCCATTATGTCTAGCCTCCCAAGAGAAAGTACATGAATTTTTTTGGCTGAGGTTCCTGTAATTGCCCAGTTCCTTTCCCTCTCTGACTCAACTGATTGCTCAAACAGTTTCTTTTTGGTTCTGTGAGATACACACAATAAATCCCTTCCCTGATTTGCCCAACAGCCAATTTATTTTGTTTGTATAAATTAACAAGAATAGTTTTTATTTAAACAAATAAACATCTTGATTGGCTCCTCTTCTCATCCCTGAAATTGAACACTGACATTCACCACAGGATTCTCTCTAGACCTGCTTCTCATTTTAATCACTTTCCTTGAGCATTTTCACTCAAAGCAATTACCTCTTTTCATGTAATTTAACTTATAGATTTATTTTAATTAAAATTCTTTTGTTTTATTTTTATTCATTGGATTTTTTTCTCATACCTCAAAAATCTCCTCCTTTTGGTTACGTTTTATAGTGTCCTCAACTCTCCTTGTTTCCCTTGCCTGAGTTGGAAAGAGGAATACAGAACTTTCTCTTATGCTTCTCTTCCTATCCATTTCATGTTGGAGTTATTGATTCTCTTCTTACTCTACATGATTTTCATAACCTCTTTCATCTGTTATCTTGATGCTGAACATTTCAAACTGTATGTCTCTAACTGTCCAAAATCCTCACACATATCTCCAAGCACTTACTATACAGTTTCACTTTGCTGATCCAAAGATCTCTTAAACTCAACATGCCCAAAATTTAATTCAAAATCATTTTCTTAAAATGGCTTTTCTTCCTATGTTATAGGGTCACCACTTACCTAATCTCCCTCTCCCATGCCTAGTTTTGTGTCAGTAATGATGGCATGGTCTGTCTTTTCTATGGCCTGCAAGAAATGCAAAAAAGCAAAATGGCTGTCTGGGGAAGCCTTACAAATAGCTGTGAAAAGAAGAGAAGCAAAAAGTCAAGGAGAAAAGAAAAGATATAAGCATCTGAATGCAGAGTGCCAAAGAATAGCAAGAAGAGATAAGAAAGCCTTCTTTAGCAATCAATGCAAAGAAATAGAGGAAAACAACAGAATGGGAAAGACTAGAGATTTCTTCAAGAAAATTAGAGATATCAAGGGAACATTTCATGCAACAATGGGCTCAATAAAGGACAGAAATGGTATGGACTTAATAGAAGCAGAAGATATTAAGAAGAGATGGCAAGAATACACAGAAGAACTGTATAAAAAGGATCTTCACAACCCAGATAATCACGATGGTGTGATCACTAATCTAGAACTAGACATCTTGGAATGTGAAGTCAAGTGGGCCTTAGAAAGCATCACTACGAACAAAGCTAGTGGAGGTGATGGAATTCCAGTAGAGCTATTTCAAATCCTGAAAGATGATGCTGTGAAAGTGCTGCACTCAATATGCCAGCAAATTTGGAAAACTCAGCAGTGGCCACAGGACTGGAAAAGGTCAGTTTTCATTCCAATCCCAAAGAAAGGCAATGCCAAAGAATGCTCAAACTACCGCACAATTGCACTCATCTCAAAATGCTCAAAATTCTCCAAGCTAGGCTTCAGCAATATGTGAACTGTGAACTTCCTGATGTTCAAGCTGATTTTAGAAAAGGCAGAGGAACCAGAGAGCAAATTGCCAACATCCGCTGGATCATGGAAAAAGCAAGAGAGTTCCATAAAAACATCTGTTTCTGCTTTATTGACTATGCCAAAGCCTTTGACTGTGTGGATCACAATAAACTGTGGGAAATTCTGAAAGAGATGGGCATACCAGACCACCTAACCTGCCTCTTGAGAAATCTGTATGCAGGTCAGGAAGCAACAGTTAGACCTGGACATGGAACAACAGACTGGTTCCAAATAGGAAAAGGAGTACGTCAAGGCTGTATATTGTCACCCTGCTTATTTAACTTATATGCAGAGTACATCATGAGAAATGCTGGACTGGAAGAAACACAAGCTGGAATCAAGATTGCCAGGAGAAATATCAATAACCTCAGATATGCAGATGACACCACCCTTATGGCAGAAAGTGAAGAGGAACTAAAAAGCCTCTTGATGAAAGTGAAAGAGGAGGGTGAAAAAGTTGGCTTAAAGCTCAATATTCAGAAAACGAAGATCATGGCATCCGGTTCCATCACTCCATGGGAAATAGATGGAGAAACAGTAGAAACAGTGTCAGACTTTATTTTGGGGGGCTCCAAAATCACTGCAGATGGTGATTGCAGCCATGAAATTAAAAGACGCTTACTCCTTGGAAGAAAAGTTATGACCAACCTAGATAGCATATTCAAAAGCAGAGACCTTACTTTGCTGACTAAGGTCCGTCTAGTCAAGGCTATGGTTTTTCCAGTAGTCATGTATGGATGTGAGAGTTGGACTGTGAAGAAGGATGAATGCCGAAGAATTGATGCTTTTGAACTGTGGTGTTGGAGAAGACTCTTGAGAGTCCCTTGGACTGCAAGGAGATCCAACCAGTCCATTCTGAAGGAGATCAGCCCTGGGAGTTCTTTGGAAGGAATGATGCTAAAGCTGAAACTCCAGTACTTTGGCCACCTCATGCAAAGAGTTGACTCATTGGAAAAGACTTTGATGCTGGGAGGGATTGGGGGCAGGAGAAGAAGGGGACGACCCAGGATGAGATGGCTGGATGGCATCACTGACTCGATGGACGTGAGTCTGAGTGGACTCTGGGAGTTAGTGATAGAGAGGGAGGCCTGGTGTGCTGCGATTCATGGGGTCGCAGAGTTGGACATGACTGAACGACTGAACTGAACTGAACTGAACATGTTGTAATCTCTTCATGGCAAATAGATGGAGAAACAATGGAAACAGTGACAGACTTTATTTTCTTGGGTTCCAAAATCACTGCAGATGGTGACTGCAGCCATGAAATTAAAAGACACTTGCTGCTTGGAAGAAAAGCTATGACCAACCTGGACAGCATATTAAAAAGCAGAGATATTACTTTGCTGACAAAATTCCATCTAATCAAAGTCATGGTTTTTCCAGTAGTCATGTATGGATGTGAGAGTTGGACTATAAAGAAAGCTGAGTGCCAAAGAATTGATGCTTTTGAACTGTGGTGCTGGAGAAGACTTTTGAGAGTTCCTTGGACTGCAAGGAGATCAAACCAGTCCATCCTAAAGGAAATCAGTCCTGAAAATTCATTGGAAAGACTGATGCTAAAGCTGAAACTCCAATGTTTTGGCCACCTGATGCGAAGAACTGACTCGCTGGAAACGACCCTGATGGGTTATAATAAAATAAACAGCAAGTTTACAGTTTCGTATTCCTCTGACCTGCAATATCTAATACATGTGGACTGTCAAGACCACTAAATTTTGGGTGTGCATCCAGGACATACAAAGGGTTGATAGGAAGCCAAACCGACCCTCTTGCATTCTTTCTCATTTATACTCTCTATCCTGTTTATCTATTACTTTGTGAGAAAGCTAAAGTGAAAGCAACTCTGGATTGAGTTCAAGCTGTCATTCTTGCCTGTCTCTAAACGCAGTTAGGAATCTGTGGTTTGGACGAGGGAAGACAGTTTTCTCTTGTTTTGCCTTGTTTTGTTCTTTTTGGTTGTTATTGTTCTGTCACTAAGTCATGTCTGATTCTTTGTGAACCCATGGGACTGCAGCACACTAGGCTTCCCTGTCTTTCACTATCTCCTGGAGTTTGCTCAAAATTCTGTCCATTGAGTTGGTGATGCCATCCAATCATCTCATCCTCTGTCACCCCCTTCTCCTCTTGCCCTCCATCTTTCCCAGTGTCAGGGTCTTTTCCAATGGAAAAGACCATTTGGCTATATGAATAATGCTGTTATGAACATTTGTATATGAGTATTTGTGTGGATATATATTTTAATTTCTCTTTGGTTTACACCTAGGAGTGGAATTGCTAGATCATATAATTCTCTTTTCCAATAAAATTGTATGTGAGTTATCCACATCCTTTTCAACACTTGCTATTATGTGTATTATTTTAGCCATACTAGTAACTGTGAAGTGGTATATCTTTGTGGTGTTGATTTTCATTCCTCTGATGGCTGATGATGTTGAGCATCTTTTAATGTGCTTATTGGCCATCTGTATGTCTTTTTTGGAGAAATGTCTAATCAGAATCTTTGCCCATTTTAAATTTAATAAATAATTAAAATCACTTGTATTCACTATTGCATTGTAAGAATTATTTATATGTTCTAAACATAAATCCTATATAAAATGTATGATTTGTAAATATTTTATCCCATGCTGTGTGTTGTCTTTTCACTTTCTTGATGGTATCATTTGAAACACAAAAGTGTTTTTAAAGTTTTTATTGGAGTAGAGTTGATTTACAATGTTGTGTTAGTTTTAGGTATATAGCAAAGTAAACCAGATATATACATATATCCACTCTTCTTTTAATATTCTTTTCCCACATAGGCTATTACAGAGTATTGAGTAGAGTTCCCTGTGCTATACAGTAGGTCCTTATTTTAGTTATCAGTTTTATATATGGTAGTGTGTATATGTCAATACTAATCTCCCAGAGTTTGCAACCTCTTACCCTCTGGTAACCGTAAGTTTGTTTTCTCATCTCTAACTGTATTTCTGTTTTATACATGCGTTCATTTCTTGGCTTGTTTAAGATTCCACATATGAGCGATAGCATATGATATATCTTTCTCTAACTTCTCTCTGTATGACAGTCTCTAAGTCTATCCACATCTTTGCCAATGGCACTATTCCATTCCTTTTTATGGCTGAGTAGTAGTCCAGTGTCCATATGTACCACATCTTTATCCATTCCTCTGTTGAGGGACATTTAGGTTGCTTCCCGTGTCCTAGCTATTATCAACAGTGCTGCAAAGAACATCAGTGTGCAGGTATCCTTTCAAACATGGGATATATGCCATGGGATATATATCTGCAGCTATATGCCCAGAAGTGGTATTGCTGGATGATCAAAAGTTTTAAATTTTAATGAAGTCCAATTAATTTTTTTTCTTTTGTGGCCTATGATTTTGGTGTCACATTTAAGAAACCACTGTCCAATCCTAGATCACAAAGATTTAGACCTGTTGAAGTGAAAAGACTCAATGTATCTCTGGTTTCCCAATCTGCAAAGAGCTTGGATATTTAACTCCTTACCGATTATGCAGAGGAACTATAGTTTACTAAGGAAGATTGGATGAGTGTGTTACTGTTCTGATAACTTGTTGAAATTCATGTAGATGACTTACTCCAAGGAGTAATACAGGAGAGGAGGGAGGTCAGAGCCCCTGGATGGTGGCAGCTGTGACAGAGAAGCAGCATCCATCCTGCTGCCCCGCTTTATGTTGGGACAACTGTCGATGATGCCATACAGATCTAAATTCAGTTAGCTTTAAGTAATCCATTCGATTTGTGTGGGATTCAGTGGTCTAATAGAATAGATCCCATGTATCCAAAGGGGTCTTTCTAAAAGTAACTATTTAAAAAATTTAAAATGTGAAATCGATTTTTTATAATGTTATTACATTATATTACAACATAGAACCTCCATTTCTCCTTTTCCTCAACCCTCCCAGGTAGGAAGTAGAGATGTCTCTGGTGGAACTTTTGCTCTTATGGGTCTGCTTTTCTAGTACTGATGAGTGACTTGGCATTAATAAAATTTTAGCAGTATTAACAGTTATGATTTCTGATGACCTTTGCCGAGGCAAGGGCTTTTATGATTCTGACCTCTTGTCAGATTCTCTTTTTTAAAAGTAATGTATTTATTACTTATTTATGGCTGTGCTAGGTCTTCGTTGCTTGGCAAGCTTTTCTCTAGTTGCAGTGACTGGGAGCTACTCTCTAGACGTGGAGCCTGGGCTTCTCATTGCTGGCTGTGGCTTCCTTTGTTGTGGAGCACGGGTTCTAGGCATATGGTCTTCAGTAGTTGTGACACACAGGCTCAGTAGTTGCGGCTCCTGGGCTCTAGAGCACAAGCTCAATAGTTGTGGCTCATGGGCTTAGTTGCTCGGCAGCATGTGGGATAACCCTGGCCCAGGGATCAAATGCATGTCTTCGACATTGGCAGGTGAATTCTTTACCATTGAGCCATCAGGGAAGCCTTTGTCACGTTCTCTTATTAAAAGAAAGTCTCCCATTTTACAATCCTGGGAAAAAAACGTTCATTTCAAAAAATGTTTATCGTATACTCTTGTGCATCCGGTAAGGTGGATACAGTAGAAAACAAGATAGATAGTTTTTAACCTCAAGAACCTCATGTTCTAGAAAGAATCTTTGGTACAGAAGCAAGAAATTATAATTCTGTGTTAAGAGCTATAAAGGGAGAGACTTCACCGGTGGTCCAGGGGTTAAGACTCTGTGCTCCCAATGCAGGGGCCTGGGTTCAATTCCTGGTCAAGGAACTAGATCCCGCATGCTGCAACTAAGACTTAGCATGTTGCAACTGAAGACCCTGTGTGCTGCAATTAACCAGTTGCAGCCAAAAAAAAAAGAACTATGACGGGAGAAGTACAAGCAGCTGTTTGTGCCTGTAGGTGAGGCACTCAACTCTCAGCTGAGGGGTGAGGAGCAGTGATGTGAGGGTGACATGAAGTCTGGCCAGTTTGTTGTTGTACGACTTCTGCAGAGCCACAGTTCTGCTGCAGCTCCAACATCTACCAGCTTGTCACCTTGGACACATTTCTTGATATTTACCACTTCCAGTTTTCTTATATTTGAAATGGGGAAAATAATAGTACTCATCTTATTGGTTTTCTGTGAAAATAAATGTCAGTACATATAAATTGCTTAGCACAGTACCTCAGTAAACAATAAAAAATGGTCATTATTATTTTGAGAGCTGACGAGTTATCAGGCTTCCCTGGTGACTCAAGTGGTAAAGAATCCACCTGCAGTGCAGGAGATGTGGATTTGATCCCTGGGTTAGGACGATCCCCTAGAGAAGGAAATGGCAACCCACTTCAATATTCTTGCCTGGGAAATCCCATGGACAGGGGAGCCTGGTGGGCTACAGTCCACGGGGTCACAAGAGTTGGACACAATGGAGAAACTGAACCAACCCCATGAAGGATTATCAAGGGTTAAGAAGTAACTGAGTGATCAAGGTCAGGAGAAGAATATTCCAGGCACAGAGAAGAGCACAGTGCTTGCCTGGAGGCAGAACAGGTCATGGAGAGTTTGAGTAACTAGAAGAGACTCATTATGCTGGAATACTAGGTATGAGGGATTGGAGAGAAACAGACAAGGTGGGAGGCGTGGACAGAGGCCTGATCATAGAGATGTCTGGCCTGTATCTTAAGAGTATACAGAGTCATGAAAGGGTTTCTTGCAGGACACTGATAGGATCTGATCTGAATTTTAGGTCATTCTTGTTATAACTGAAAAAATGGGTTTAAGGATAAGATAAGAGGTAGGGAGACAAATAAAACTTTATCATAGAGGCTTCTGTTTTTTCAATGGCCAAGTAAAGATGGCACTTAACTCTTCTTCCGTGAGAAATTAATGGAAGATAAGAACAAAACACAGAAATGCAAATTAAATCTTTGAAAAAAAAAAATTAGATGAAATCTCTAGCCCTGAACCATAATATATGAGGAAGAGTTACTGAGAACAACTGTGGTCAAGTAAGAATATGAATGCTGCTGCTAAGTCACTTCAGCCGTGTCCGACTCTGTGCAACCCCATAGACGGCAGCCCACCAGGCTCCCCTGTCCCTGGGATTCTCCAGGCAAGAACACTGGAGTGGGTTGCCATTTCCTTCTCCAATGCATAGACATAGAAAATTGCTGTATCTACATATTTCAGACAAAAATGACAGAGAAAAAATTTCCAGAAAATACACTATACCCTAAGGGGAAAAAGCCCCCAACATTTCTGTAGTTTAAGTAATGGGACTGTGCTGTTATTGGGATGAAGAGTAAAGAGGAGCATGAAAAAGAAACAGAAATATATAAATTTAATAGTTGCTGATATTATGGAGTAATAGATACTATCCAATAAAATAGATGGGTTAAATACATTATAAGTTTATAGTTATTCCACAGATATACTTGCAAATGAGAAAAAGAAAGTTTGTGTTTTTAAGGGGCAAAGCAAGGTCCTGAACAGACTGAACAGAGGGGAAAGGAAACCAACATAAATACATATATGCTTGGGTATGGATAAAATGTCTCTGAAAGGACTTACACAACTTTGGTTAGCTGGGTCTCCTCTTTTTAAGGGAATTGTGTCACTGGGGGCCTGGGATGGGAGAGAAATGTTTATTGTATACCTTAGGGAAAGTTTTGAATTTTTTAACATTACTTTCAAAAAATAACTTTTCTTAAAAAGAAATATTTAATACTTTTTTTCTTTTTACTGGAATATGGTTGTTTTACAGTGTTGTATTAATTTCTGCTGCACAATGAAGTGAATCAGACGCATGTAATCGTAAATCCGCTCCCTCGCACCCGACTCCCACCCGCCTCTCCAGGTCATCACAAAGCACCAAGCTGAGCTTCCTGTGTTTTATAACAGGTCCTCCCTAGCTATCTATTTTACACACTGTAGTGTATATATGCCAATTTCAAGCTCTCATATCATCCCCCTCTTGTATCTGTATGTCTTTTCTCTGTATATTACAAATAAAAGAGAGAGAGCATTTAAGTCACGTGTGTAAGAGAAGATGGTGGCCTGATCTGGCAAAGTGGCAGTGAGGATGGAGAGAAGTAGATTGAGTGGCAGTATTATCAGCTGGCGTGGTGGGTGGTGAGGAAGAGAGGTCAAAGATGGCACTTGAGTTTCTGCTAGCTTGGTAACTGATAGGTGTGCCATTCCACAAGATGAGACACTCAGATTCCCTAACCATCTGTCCACAGGCTTCATCCTTCATCTGTCTGTAGAGTTTGGTTATGTCATGCCTTTCTACCTCCCACCACTTCAGTTTGCACCTCTTTGTGAACAATTTTTATATCTTTTATAAATCCTACATTACCTGGATTGAAGGTGTTGGTCACTCAGTTGTGTCCCACTCTTTGCGACCCCATAGACTGTAACCCCGCAGGCTCCTCTGTCCATGGGGATTCTCTGGGCAGGAATACTGGAACGTGGGTAGCCATGTCCTCTTCCAGGAGATCTTACCAACCCAGGGATTGAACACGGGTCTCCTGCATTGCAGGAAAACTCTTTACCATATGAGCCACCACGGAAGTCCTTTTTCATGGTAGTCATTTTATTTATTTTTTTTTGCTCAACTTTTTCTTACACTTTCTTACAATTTTTAAAAAACCTTTTATTTTGTATTAGAGTATAGCTGATTAACAGTATTGTGCTGGTTTCAGATGAATGGCAAAGGGACTCAGCCATACATGCACGTGTATGCACTTCCCCCTGAACTTCCCTCCCATCTGCGCTGCCACATAACAGTGAACAGAGTTCCCTGTGCTGCATAGTAGGTCCTTGTGTTATCGAGCGTGTGCTTTCCCCTCTCCCTGCCCTTGGCCCTTTCCTTAGAGGAGGGCAGTGCTGAAGCAAATGGGGCTCCTGGGCATACAGAGGACGTCTGCGCTGCCAGTGTAGGTGACTGTGGCTCTACCCAGACACAGCTTACCTCGGAGTCCTTCTCCCAGTCCTAGCTGCCCCAGATCTGGTGCCTCAGCGCTGGAGTGTTCACTGGGCTTGGGCTGGGGCAGGAAATTCAGCAGCTGCAGGACAGATGTCTGTCTGCCCTGCCTTGGGGACAAGACCCCTTTGTGTCTCCGAGCTGATCCGTGTTCCCAGCCTCTGCTGTTGCTGATTGTCTTGAACCTGACCTGCATGGGAGGTGAGGTCTGTGTCGTTTTTCTGTATTAGGGAGTGAGCTGTGACAAAGTAGCTGCTCCCAGAAAGCTGGACTGCCTCTAGGGTGCTGCTTGAAGAAGCACCAGCAGTGGTCACAGCTGCCCCACCTAGGCTCCACCATGGGGCTACGTCGCCTCCTCTGAGTCCCAGGGTTGAGTTTTTCTCCCCAGTTCTGGCAGCCTCAGGTCCGGTGCTGCGCTGTGACATGAAGCGAGCAGGGCAGGAGCGTTCGGTCAGTTCAAGCTGGGGCGGGAGGTGGAGGTGGGAGCCCGTCACCTCTGGAGCAGATCTCTCATGCCAAGTCATCCTGTGCACACTCTTCACAGGTAGAGCCTAGGCTTCTGCAGCCTCTCTCTCTGTCCCAGCAGTTCTCTGGCCAGCCAAGGGGGCTTGTCTCCTTCACACAGGACCCCAGGACTGGGATGCCCAGTCTGTGGCTCAACCCACTCACTCCCTGGGGTGAGTCTCTGCCCCTCCGATCTCCCTTTTCCTCTGAGACCCCTCCTGGGGGCACAGGTCCTGACTCATCTCTTCTTCTGTCCTACCCGATTACATGTGTATCTTTCTTACAGACTTGGTTGTATAGGAGTCCTTCTGCCAGATTGCAGCTGGAATTGTTCCACCTGCAGATGTAGTTTCGACGTGTTCTTTGTGGGGGTGACCTCCACGGCCTCTTGCTCCGCCGTCTTGATGACTCTTTTCCTGAAGCATCTTGTGTCAGCGTCTCTTTCTCTATTGCCGTGATTCCAGCTGGAGTCCAGATTATTAGGCCTGGACTCTAGCGGTGGCCTTAAAACTGATCTCCTTAGCTTTAGACTTTCTCTTTTTTATCTTCTGAATTAGAGTAAAATGTTTATTTCTAAAAATGTGAGTCTTATTGTGACCTCTTAATTTTTTCACTAACTGTTCTTGGAGATAGATGAAAAGTACAAATTTCTTGGAAGGCATTCACAGCTTGCATGATTTGTAACTAGCTCATGTTTCTGATTTCATTTCTGAATATATCTGCCATTGTATCCATGCCTGATTAGTCATCTTTTCCAAAATTCAATCTGTGCTCTTCCATTAATGTTTATTAGTTCATTTTTTCCTTCTGTCTGAGGTAACTTTTCCCCTGTTTATTTTTATTGAAGATGTATCTGTTTTTCAAGAGCTTATTCATTTACTACTTACTTTAGGAAGATTTCAGGGCAAAGTTTTCCCTTACTTTCATGTCTTTGAGTTTGTACCACCAACAGAATAGTATTCCAACAGATTTCTTTCCAGTTTAGTGGTATATGTGTATATGTACTTCTCTCTTTACATGTAGAGACTATATCTTTTTCATTTTGGTATACTCCACCAACTTTTTCTCTTTCCCAACTTTTGCACATTCTAGATGCCCAGAAAAAATTTTGGATTAAATTTGAGGCTACTTGTGTCTCTGCAGAGCTTCAGTGATCTAGAACTGGTTTGAAAACTGAGGTTAGAAACTGGAGGGATTAGTCATGAGTATTTAAGTAATAGCAGACTAGAAGTACTCTTGAGTGACTTGTTATACTTCTAAATGGCATTCTTCACTTGTGGCTTTTTGTTGCAATTTTCACATGTCTATTTATTTTGAAATGTATTTATTACACTGGGTGCAAATTTTTAAAAAGTGAAACACACTTAATATGACTGACTTCCCAGATGGACTAAATTACAAATGCAAATAAGTTTTCTACTGTAGATATTAACACAAATTTTTAAATAAAATGATGGGTATTTAGAAAAATATTGAATAAAAAATTGTTTTATTTTTTAAGAGGATGAGTCTTTTAGCTGATAAGAATATGGCCTTCATGTGCATTACATTACTATTTCCACTAGAGGGCAGGAGTGACTCACGATTGCCCCAGTTCCGTTCAGTTCAGTCACAGTCATGTCCGACTCTTGGCGACCCCATGGACTGCAGCACGCCCGGCTTCCCTGTCCATCACCAACTCGCGGAGCTTACTCAAAATCATGTCCATCGAGTCGGTGATGCCATCCAACCATCTCAGCCTCTGTTCTCCCCTTCTCCTGCCTTCAATCTTTCCCAGCATCAGGGTCTTTTCCAATGAGTCAGTTCTCTCAGTCGTGTCTGACTCTTAGAAACCCACTCCACTGTTGTTGCCTGGAGAATCCCAGAGACGGGGGAGCCTGGTGGGCTGCCGTCTATGGGGTCGCACAGAGTCGGACACGACTGAAGTGACTTACAGCAGCAGCAGTTCTTCTCATCAGGTGGCCAAAGTATTGGAGTTTCAGCTTCAGCTGAAATTGATTGCACCAGGCAATAGTAAAATGCTTTGGGATTATTCTTGAAAGACAGTTTCCAATGCAAAACTGGACAAAATGCATTTGCAATTAATTTAAAAACCATATATTCTGTTGACTTTCTGGCTAAGTGGAAATTAATCTCTAGTATTAGCCGTTAAGCTTAGTAGACAAATTGTGCTATATGTTAGAACATTTCTCTCACCTTAGGTTTCAATTTTATTTCTCATATTCATGTGTTAAGTTCTGCTCTGTGGTAGGCTCTGTGCTTTTCCTGGGGATATAAAGTCAAATAAGACATATCCTAGCTTCAGAAAAAAAGTTTTGAGATACAAATATGTATACGACATAATGCATTGACTGTGTACAATGAATGAGGCACTGTTCTATGTGTTGTACTTCTTTTGTCTGACTTACTACTCACAACAACTCTGAGAAGTATTAGGTAAGTATTCCTGTTTACAGGTGTAAATGGAGGCTCAAAGAGGTTAAGTACCTTGCTAAGTATCACACAACATTTAAATGGTGGGGCCAGTGTTTGAATTTAGGTAATATGACACCTGGCCTCTTCATCACTGTGCTACTAAAGTATTTCCCGCAATAAGGTCTATTCTCAGAAAATAATCACTTATGGAGAAATGAGACATCCTGGGGAAATAAATAGCGTCGTATGAATTAAGTGCTTCCTCTTGAGGTCTCTGATAGAGTGTCAATAAATGTACTTGTCTTTCTCACCTGGATTCTGAAGTTTAATGAATAAGACGACAGGAGGAGCCAAATAAGACAAAAGATGGGGCCAAAATATCACCGTTATCGCCGATAGAAGCCAAATTGCAGGATTTGGCTTTAGGTCTCTTTGCCAGGTGGGCCTGCTGATGCTGAGCTCAGGACTGGCAGTTTCCCCTTCACCCTCTATGAAGGGGAGTCCAGGCTTAGTAAGCCTCACCTGCTGCCTTCCAGTCAGCGCTTGCTCCCAGCAGAACAGAGTCCCTAAGGAGCAATGATACGAGTTTTTCCTATAGATACCTCATACCCCCCCAAAGAAGGCAGACTCCAGGTCAAACATGCCTAATTTATTCTTCCCAAATTACCTACCAGATAAATCACTCCATCACCTTGGAGCAGAGAGACACCAGTAATTACAGTAAGTGAATTTTTTTTCTGGGAAGTAAATACCAGAATTAGTGGCAATGCATACCTCTAATATTTTCTAGCTCCTGTCAGCTACTTACTAGTTACTTTTTTTTGAGAAAACCATTGGGTTCCCCCCAAATATGTATACATCCCAATCCCCAAGCCTGTGAATGTTAGGTTACATGCGGCCCAGTGGTAAAGAATCTGCCTGACAGTGCAGGAGACATGGGTTCAATCCCTGGTCCAGGAAGATCTCACATGCCATGGAGCAACTAAGCCAGTGTGCCACAACTATTGCGCCTGTGCCATAGAGCCTGCAGCTGCCACTACTGAAGCCCCCACGCTAGAGCCTGTGCTCTGCAACAAGCAGCCACGGCAACGAGAAGCCAGTGCACTGCAACTAGAGAGGAGCCCGCATTTGTTGCAACTAGAGAAAGAGTCGCACAGCAACAAAGACCCAGTGCAGCCAAAAATCAGTAAATAAATATGTTTAAAAGGAGGAATTATGATGCAGGTGGAATTAAGTTTGCTAATCCGCTGACTTAAAATGGGAGAGTATCCTGGTTTATCCAGGTGTGGTATGGACTGCGTGTGTTCCTCCACAATTCCTGTGTTGCAGCCTTAACCACTAATGTGATGGTATTTGAAGGGGCCTTTAGGTGGTAAATTGGTTTTGGATTAGGCCATGAAAGTGAGGCCCTCATGATGGGATTAATGCCCTTGGAAGAAGAGGAGTATCTCTCTATGAGCACCCATGGAAGAAAGGCCCTGTGAACATAAAACAAGAAGGCAGTTGTCTGCAGGCCAGGAAGAGAGCTCTCACAGCAGCTCAGCTGCACTGGCACCTGATTTTAGGCTTCCAGCCTCCAGAGCTGTGAGAAAATAAACGTCTTTTTTTTGAGTCACATAGTGCACATATTTGGCTGCACTGCTCAGCTTGTGAGATCTTAATTCCTCAACCAGGGACCGAACCCATGCTCCCTGAAGTAGAAGCATGGAGTCCTATCCATGGACTGCCAGGAAAGTCTCTGTGGTACTTTGTCACCGCAGCTCAAGCTAAGACAAAATGGGTACGGTCACCTTTAAATGGGAAGCATCACATAGATGGCAATGTGACAAAGTATAGGCCTCTAAATTGTGGAAAAACAGACTTTTTGACAAAACAGTGTTTGATGCAAGTGGGACTCCTGATCCAGAGGAGTGGTGTGGATCAGAAGGAGTAAAGCTCAGTGAATTAAAAGCAGGAATTCCACAGCTGTCTGCCTTACCTAAGGCCCCAGGAGATGAAATGGGGCCTGTGTGACACAAATTTATAGTCCATCAAGGTCGACGCCACTTTCTCTGTTTCCCTTTTATATGCCCTGGCATTTAATAAAGGCCGGCATGTCCAGTCTTTCCCAGCTATGCTCCTGGACATGAAGAAAAGACACATTGTGCAGCTTGGAAATATACAGTAGCACAACTTTACAACCTAGAGGCAAATGTGACTAGGGCATTAGTCATCTACAAGGAGACCCAAAGGGAAAAAAGAATTTCATATAGCATCAGGAAATCTGATCGATCTAGTCCCTTTCTCCATTCGGAGAGTCCTTGGAGTTTCTGAACTTTATTATCATCAATAAAAGTTGTGTTTCCTTTTATGAAGTGAAAGCCATCTATATGTTCATTTGTCCTAGTGGCACATATATACCCAAGAGCTTGGGCCATGAGGAGCAGGCCAGTTAAGAAAGCCTTGGGGACAAGCATGCCCACCAAGAGGTGCTTTCTCACCAAGATGAGTGCTTGAGAGATATGTCCGTTTAACCACGGTAGATTTAATTTAATACATCCATTGCTCATTTGGTGACTCCTTTTTAAATACTAAACATTGCACTTAGGTAGTTGCTAGAGATAAAATATGTAAACACATAGTTCCTGTCCTTAATGAGCTCAAAGTGTACTTGGAAAAAAAGACATGTACATGGATAACTAGAACAGTATGATATAAGTAAGAAATGAAGATGTTTATGAAGCAAACTTCAATGGCCCCAGAGCATCCCTGTGTGCTCTTGCTGGATATGCCACGAATACAACAAGGCTCTGAGCTCCCTTCTCCTGAACCTTTCCTCAGGGTTGGGTTTGCAGCAGGCAATCTTGAGCATAAGGGAATGTCTTCCGAGACAAAAAATGGGCTTGCTGCCTACTCACTGTACACGTGGCGAGCCTCCGAGTGCAGTGCTCCTCTCCTGTGATGCAGCCCACTGCACATGTGGACGACTCTCCAGACTGCCCTGTGCCATCCCCGTGAGCCTTGGAGGACCCGAGGACCCAGCACACAGGAAGCTTTGGCTACCGCTCCTGTCGTCACGAAGTCCTCTGTCTTTGATCTAGACATCTCATGTCTTCTGCCAGCACCATGAAATAGTAGTAAGCTAGCTTGTCAGCTTGTATGTAGACACTTCACCATTTCTTACTGCCTTGGGGAAGTAACCTGAGACTTGAAGAATGAATACGCACTGTCTAGGTTGACAAGAAGGTCACACGTACCACTTGGATAATGCTGACTCAGGCAGGGCTGCCCTGTGATGGCTTTCGCTCTCTTTAATTCTGAGCCACATAGATCTACCTGGTTCATTGGTTCTGTTCTTGGAAAAATGATGTGCATATTCTCCTTGCAGTAGATCTTTAACAGTTCATGGTTCCTAGTGTAAGGGAGAGGGTATCTCTGATCCAGGCATGAGCCACAGTCTGAAGTGTGTGTGTGTACGTGTGTGTGTGTGTGTGTGTGAGAGAGAGAGAGAGAGAGAGGATTGATTCAGATCCTTGCTTTTTCAAATAATTCTGTTTTGACTTTGATACTTTTCCTTAGCTCATTTTAATGTGAAAATTTCCTGAACCTTTAGAATGAAGAGGATTTTGGGGAAGAGTTTTTGTTTGTTTAATTTCACAGAACTTTGTCTTTTGTGCGGTGTTAAAAATATGGTGGCTTGCATTCCAGGGTTTTCTTGCTTTGTTTACCGATACTACTTTTGTCCAGAAATTCTTACTCCTTTTCTCATATTCGGCTCGAGTTTGATTGCACTCCCACCTATTTCTCCTCATTGTTCTGCCTTTTCCTTGCACTCCTGACTCTGTAACAACTTTTCCTTCCTGAAGGATCTGACTGATACAGGGGTTTTGTTGTCACATCCATCAGAAGATGCCTTTGTTTCCCCCATAAAACAGACGCAAGTACCATACAAGTTTTGTGGCTATTAATGGGTCACCTACACACCCATTTGTGTTTTGTGGTTTGTAAGCAGCATCTTGTCATTCAACTTTCAAATAAATGTTGTTCTTCGGTTTTTGACTTTGCTATCTCGTTGCCCTTCCAGTTTTCATGTGAAGATTTGAAAAAATGAAAAAATTATGTTACCTCTGCCCCTTCTTCTTAGGATCCATATTAAAATTCTTATCAAGTATAACTATTTATAGCATTAGCTGGGCCACTGTAATCATGCCACATGCTGTCCCTGACGCATCTACCTGACGCATTTTACAAGAATACTTCAGCTTTATGAAGCTATCCTTGAAAATGTCTTCAGAGCATTTTCCCTATTGTATCTAGTATATCTTCTGATCTTAATTTGATTTCTCTCTTGGAAGCAATCTTGTTGATTAGCTGACATGAATAAATACCCTTGGTAGTTCTACTTATCATGATAAATTATTTACATATTCAGTTCAGATTAACCCTTATTTTGGTCCCATTGTTTGTGCCAGGCACTGTTAGCTAGGCATCAGAGACACAGAGCTGAATAAGCCATAGACCCTGCATGGAAGTCAGCTCACGGGTACATTCGTTTGCTGGTGTTAGGGATGCGTGCTCACCTCAGATGATGTCAGATCCCTAAAAGCAACCTCTGATGTGGAGAAGAAATTTGGACATTCTATGATAACTAGTAAAATTTCCGGGAGGCGAAAGGAAACAGAAACTGTTACTGAACCTTGAGTTATTGTGGAGGACAAGACTCTGAGCATTGATATTAAAAGTTCCTGGTGGTTGTTAATAATCTCAAAATATACTATAAACACATACATCTGGAGAAGGAAATGACAACCCACTCCAATATTCCTTCTTGGGAAATCCCATGGATAGACGAGCCTAGTGGGCTACAGTCCATGGGGTCACAAGAGTCAGACAGGACTTAGTGATTAAACAAAAAATACACACACACACACACATATATACATATGTGTATATGCAGTGGATTGAATGCTTATGTTCCTCCAAAATGCATAGGTTAAAACCTTAATTCCCAAGGTGATGGTATGAGGAGATGGGATCTTTGGGAAATAATCAGGTTGTGAAGGTGAAGCCCACGTGAATGGGATTAGTGCTCTTATAAGAGAGGCCCCAGAAGAGATCTCTTGCTTCACCCACCACATGAGGACACATAGTGAGAGATGACAGTCTACAAGGAAGGGGGTCTCACCAGACACTGAATCTGCTGACACCTTGATCTCTGACTTCCCAACCTCCAAGCCTGCGAGAAATAAATTTCTGTTGTTTATAAACCACCTAATCTATGTTTTAAAAAATATTTATTGGAGTATAGTTGCTTTACAATGTTGTATTAGTTTCTGCTATACAGCAGACTTGAATCAGCTAATGTATTTACATGTATCCCCTCTTTTTTGGATTTATTTCACATTTAGGTCACCAAAGAGCACTGAGTAGAGTTCCCTGTGCGATACAATAGGTTCTCATTGGTTATCTATTTTTTACATAATAGCATATATATGTCAATCCCAGTCTCCCAATCCATCCCACCCCCTTCCCCTCCATGGTATCCATACATTTGTCTTCTGTGTCTGTGTATGGTGTTTTATTATAGTCTCCTAAGCAAAGACTATATATATACATATATGTAAAATTTTTGTGATAAGAGTGGTTATCCTATAGATCAGTTAGATCACTTATTCCCAGGAAGACTAGGAAGGGAACTGGGAATAAACAATAGAGAAATAGTCCATGAAGTTAACTCAAGGAATTAGAAAAATAATCCACAATTTATAGTGCTACATTTGTGTTTAAAGGTCAACTGAGACTTTGTGATTATAGTTTTATCTTAAAACACAATACTAACAATTTATTTTGAAGCTGTGTTACCATTACTGGGTACTCTTATTTTTATACCCCCTTGAGGCAGGATAGTTTTGTTTGTTTACCTTTGAGAACCCTGCTCATTTTTGAAGTTTGGGTCACAGAGGCATGCTAAGTTGACATTTTCAGTGACAGTTTATTGTGTCTTCCAGATCCTTCTTGTAGGATTTCAGTAAAATTTAGTTTTCTATGGTTATAAATATTTGAACATACAAACTCTGAAGACTAAACATAGATGAACAGAATTTTATGTTCTCAACAATAAAACTTAAAATGATATCAATTAAACTGAAATGTTAAATAATGAGCATGATTATTATTGTGTTTCATGAAATTTAAGGACATATGATAAGTAGTGAAATTTGGCATTGAAGTATTATCTGTTGAAGAATAGTATAGACATAATCCATAAAATATTATTATATTAACTGTAAGGATGATGTTGAGATTATGAGCTTTAATACATTATGCACTATTTTCTGTATTAGTATACCTAGAAGAAATCTTTCTTTGTTTTTGGTCCCTGGAATAGTTATGCTGCTCCTAAACCACTGTTTTGTTTACCTTGTAAGAACCCTGGACCTTCTAACTGATCATGTTTCTCTTTATATTACCTGTCAGGAAGCTCGGAGTCAAATCTGTGGCTGACCCATAGTAAGTTTGAGGGCTCTTCTGGCATATATTATCTGTCCTAGTTTGACACCTCATCTTACTTTCACCCTGCCATTATTTATTTCCATTAATTTTTATTATAACATATTCAGTGAGCTCAGTTCAGTCACTCAGTCATGTCCGACTCTTGGCAAACCCATGGACTGCACCCTGCCAGGCCTCCCAGTCTATCGCCAACTTCTGGAGTTTACTCAAACTCATGTCCATTAAGACGGTGATGCCATCCAACCATCTCATCCTCTGTTGTCCTCTTCTCCTCCCACCTTCAATCTTTCCCAGCATCAGGGTCTTTTCAAATCAGTCAGTTCTTCGCATGAGGTGGCCAAAGTATTGGAGTTTCAGCTTCAGCATCAGCCCTTCCAATGAATATTCAGGACTGATTTCTTTCAGGCTGGACTGGTTGGATCTCCTTTCTGTCCAAGGGACTCTCAAGAGTCTTCTCCAAAACCACAGTTCAAAAGCATCAGTTCTTTGGTGCTCAGCTTTCTTTACAATCCAACTCTCACATCCATACATGACTACTGGAAAGACCAAAGCTTTGACTAGATGGACCTTTGTTGGCAAAGTAATGTCTCTGCTTTTTAATATGCTGTCTAGGTTGGTCATAGATTTTCTTCCTAGGAGTAAGCATCTTTTAATTTCATGGCTGCAGTCATCATCTGCAGTGATTTTGGAGCCCCCCAAAATAAAGTCTGACACTGTTTCCATTGTCTTCCCATCTGTTTGCCATGAAGTGATGGGACCGGATGCCATGATCTTAGTTTTCTGAATGTTGAATTTTAAGCCAACTTGTTCACTCTCCTCTTTCACTTTCATCAAGAGGCTCTTTAGTTCTTCTTCACTTTCTGCCATAAGTGTGGTGTCATCTGCATATCTGAGGTTATTGATATTTCTCCCAGCAATCTTGATTCCAGCTTGTGCTTCTTCCAGCCCAGCGTTTCTCATGATGTACTCTGCATACAAGTTAAAGAAGCAGGGTGACAATATACAGCCTTGACATACTCCTTTCCCGATTTGGAACCAGTCTGTTGTTCCATGTCCAGTTCTAACTGTTGCTTTCTGATCTGCATTCAGATTTCTCAGGAAGGCAAGTCAGGTGGTCTGGTATTCTCATCTCTTGAAGAATTTTCCATAGTTTGTTGTGGTCCACACAGTCAAAGGCTTTGACATAGTCAACAAAGCATAAGTAGATGTTTTTCTGGAACTCTCTTGCTTTTTCAATGATCCAGTGGATGTTGGCAATTTGATCTCTGGTTCCTCTGTCTTTTCTAAATCCAGCTTGAACATCTGGAAGTTCATGGTTCACGTACTGTTGAAGCCTGGCTTGGAGAATTTTGAGCATTACTTTACTAGCATGTGAGATATTGTTTTAATTTTTTGATGAGCCTCTAAATTTTAATTAAGAGATTCAAATAAACAAAGTGAGCAGCTCACATAAATAATTATAAGTGGTAAGTATTTACACAGCCAAGCTCTGTTGTGCTGTGTCGGTACTGAATATGAGGAAGCAGGAAATTTCTCTAAACTCTATATGAAGAACCCATAATGTAGAAGGAAACAGGAAGTCAGGCTTAATAATTTCTCTCATTGGAGCATCGCACATCTTGGATGTTCTGAAGACTGTGACTTCAAACTCTCTCCTTTTTCTTCCCTGGTCTCCATGTTCAGTGCTTGCCTTATAGTACAGATCCAAGAAATGTTACAAATGGAGTCTTCTTGCCCTCAAATATCTTCCTTGCTGCCTAAAATTCTACCAGACATAGGTTTATTTGGACAGCCAGCAAATGCCTGTGGATAAGTACAGCTTTATAAAACTAACAGAACTTTAGAGAGCCCAAACAATTTTCCTTTTATAAATGAGGAAATTAAGGCTCCTTGAGGTAAAGCAATTGGCTCAAAGGTATAAAGTTTATAAATGTTAAAAATCAGGACTGGAAGTCTTGACTCAAAACCCAAAGTGTATCAGAAAGTAGATTTTGAAAATAACTGTATGGCACGGTATAGTTCGTTATATATATTTAGTATATACCTGGGCTCCCCTTGTGGCTCAGTCAGTAAAGAATCTACATTGGTAACATTCTCTGCTGAAGGAGTGTTCCCTCTGGAGCTGTTGGGAAACCACCTAGCTCTTCCGGGGTCAGTATTCATCTAGGTATGGCAGTCATGACCATGAGAATGGAAATCCAGTAGAGTGGGAAGAGGCAGACTGGGAAAATGAATATGTGAGGACAAGAAGCAATAAACCACAGAGGGAAAAGAAGCGGGCAAATGGGAAAGACAGAGACAAAAGCAGTAGTGAGAGAGACAAAAGAAGGAGAATAAAAGGGAGCAAAATAAAAACATACCAGAAAGTGGGACTACGAGAATGAAAAGTGAGTAAGAAAGACACAGTGAAGACTAATAAATGAAAGAGATGAGGAATGCCCCCCATAGGCAGTCAGATGTTCGACCAGATATTGTAAATAGCAGATGGAACAGCACATTTAATGCTTAATGCTAAAAGAAATTGGATATTTATTGTACTTTCTACGTTGTGGAGAGGCACCAATATGTTGCCCTAAAATGAAATCAATCCAACAGTTAAAAAAGTAAACCAATAAATAAAACCCCAAACTTTCTGGATAAAATTTTAGAAGGAGGAACTTCATTAATATATTAATAGATTTGCGGTCTACAGGGAAGTAGTTACACTGGGCTATTAAAAACAACTGTCACCCTAGGTAGGGTCTATCTTCCTTTAAAGATGCAAATTAGGCAAGGACTCTCAAATGTTACTTCGGATAAGAAAGTTACAATTATCTGCTATAATAATGTGCTCTTTGGTTCTTGCTTTATTTCACAGTGGCTTTAATTAAAGGCCTAGTGATGTTGGAAAGTCACATTAATTATTCATCTGCAAACATTTACATAGACTTCCCTGCTCCCCTTCAATAAATTATCAACTTCACATCTCCATAATTTAATCAAAATGACTAAAAATACACCATCTCCAGTCTCTGCCCCTCCTCTCTGGGCTTTGTCTCTTTAGCATTATTTGTTACTGGAGAAGACTTCCCACTGTTATGAAGAAAGAAGAGAAGAAAATCTGTCTGCTGAAATTGTGTGGCTAGTGTTTACTTTTTTTCCCCACACTGTCATATTGATTGGAATAAAGCTGTGGTTTGCAAATGTCCATAATTTTTTTGGAGCAAGATAAGAGGTACTGTGGAATCATGCTATTATTAAAAGACAACATGATGTTGGGATATATTAATAGAAGCATAATAATACAAGAATAAAGCAGCAGTTTCTCCTATAATTCTCTGAGTGTGAAGAATCAAAGCTTCAACCACTAAGCATATAGAAAAATCTTAAAAAGGGAAACTTCTAGGGGTTACAGTTGAAGGACAAGAATAAGTACAGTTAGACAGCCAAATGTAAAATTAGAAATACCACTTAAGAAAAATTTCTCAAGAAAGCAAAATGTGTGATTTGATAAGTAGTTACTTAGTAGGTCTACAGTTTGGTCTAACTCTTAAAGGTATGTTGGCAAATGGTTAATTCCAAGGACTCATAAAGGATGGTAATGGGAAGAACATGGACTTTGGAGTCAGTTGGACCTGAGTTCAAATATGAACTCGGCCATTTATGAGTGCTCTGATTTCAGAAACTTACTGAACTTTTCAAAGTCTTATTGGTAATGCCTTGGCCCAGAAGCATTTATTTGATCACAAGGAGCAGAAATCCATTCAAGTCCAATTAAGCATAGCAGATTTACTATAAGGAAACAAAGGAATCCCATGGAACACACATACACTAAATAGAGCCCAGCTTTATAGAGTTGGGAAGTTTACAGATAGCTTTTCTTTTTCTCTGCATATTCTCCTAGATTCTCTTATCTATGATTCCTGTCTTAAGATTTGTATTTCCTGAATTAAAAAGGATCTAGATAAATGGAGGTACACCTTGTGTTTGTGGATCCAAAAACTTAATATTGTTGAGAGAACCAGACTCCATAAATTGACCTGGAGAGTCATACAGTCCCTATCAAAATTCCAGCTCTTTTTTTTTTCTGGTATACATTGTCAAGCTGACTCTAAAATTCACATAGAAATCCCAGGAGAACTAGAATGATCTTGAAAACAAAGTTGGAAGATCATATTTCCTGATTTCAAAACTAAATACAAAGCTATTTAGAATCAAGACAGTGCAGTTATGGTGTGAAAATAGACCTATCCAGTGGAATATAATTGAGAGTCCCCAAATAGATCTGTACATTTAAGGTCAGTTTATTTTTGACAAAGATGCCAGAATATTCAATGGTAAAGAATAGTCTCAATAGGGGTCACTGAAGCAACTGGGTATTCATACACCAAAGAATGAAGTTGGACCTTTACCTGTAGCACATGCAAAAATTAACTGAAAATGGATCAAAGACAGAAAGTTAAAAGTGTAAAACTCTCAGAAAGAAAATTAGTCTATATCATTATGACCTTGGATTAGGGAATGGTTTCTCAAATACGACACCAAAAGTGCAGGTAAATTGGATTACATCAAAACAAAAACATTTGTATATCAAAGCACACTATCAAAAGACTGAAAAGACAATCCACAGAATGGGAGGATGTGCTTGCAAATAATTTATCTGATAAGGGGCTACTATTCAAAATATATAAAGGACTCCTGCAGCTCAGCAAGAGAAAAAGCCTCAGAATGAAATGTAACACAATTTAAAAATAGGCTAAGGACTTGAATAAACATTTCTCTGAAGAAGGAACACAATTAGCCAATAAATACGTTAAGATGCTCAATACAATTAAGAATCAGGAAAACACATGTCAAAACCACAAGGAAATACCACTTCACACCTACTAGGAACTATAATCAAAGAGGTAATAATAATCAATGAGATGATAATAAATGTTGGTTAATATGTAAGGAAACTGGAAATTTTAAACACTGTTAGAGAAAGTGTAAAATGGTATAGCTACTTTAGAAACAGTCTGGAAGTTCCTCAAAATGTTAAACACAGAGTTTGCTATATGACCCAGCAATTCTACTGCCAAAACACAAAAACTTGCATTTGAGTGGTCATGGAAGCATTATTAGTAATAGCCTAACATGGAAACAGTTCATATATCTACCAACTGAAGAGTGGATAAACAAAATATTGTATATCCATACAACAATTTAATAAGAGGAATAAAGTTCTGATAAATATTAGAACATGGATGAGCCTTGAAATAAACTATTAAGTGAAAGAAAACTGCCATAGAAAACCACAGACTGTATGATTCTGTGTATATGAAATGTCCAGAGTAGAAAAATGGATAGAGACAGAAAGTATATTAATGGTTACCTAGGCATTGGAATTGGAGAGTGACTGCAGATAAATATGGAGTGTCTTTGGGGTGATAAAAATGTTCTAAAATTTACAGTGGTGATGGTTGTACAACTTTGTGACTAAACTAAATATCATTGAGTTGTACACCTTAAATTGGTGAATAATGTGATAGATGAATTAAGTCTCAATAAGACTTTTTTTAAAAATTCATATTTTCTGACCTGTGGTGACTCTAGCTTGCTTACTGGGAGCCATGGGGGAAGGATTTAATGTGACATCTAAGGCTCCCAAGCCAGGCTTCAGCAGTATGTGAACCGTGATCTTCCAGATGTTCAAGCTGGATTTAGAAAAGGCAGAGCAACCAGAGATCAAATTGCCAACATCCATTGGATCACCAAAAAAGTCAGAGAGTTCCAGAAAAACATCTACTTCTGCTTTGTTGACCCTGCCAAAGCCTTTGACTGTGTGGATCACAACTGTGGAAAATTCTGAAAGAGATGGGAATGCCAGACCACCTGACCTGCCTCCTCAGAAATCTGTATGCAGGTCAGGAAGCAACAGTTAGAACTGGACATGGAACACAGACTGGTTCCAAACTGGGAAAGGACTATGTCAATTGTATGGAATATGTATATTGTCATCCTGCAATAATATATTATTAATAATAAATATATTATTTAACTTATATGCAGAGTACATCATAAGAAATGCTGGGCTGGATGAAGCACAAGCTGGAATCAAGATTGCTGGGAGAAATATCAATAACCTCAGATATGCAGATGACACCACACTTATGGCAGAAAGTGAAGAAGAACTAAAGAGCCTCTTGATGAAAGTGAAAGAGGAGAGTGAACAAGTTGGCTTAAAATTCAACATTCAGAAAACTAAGATCATGGAATCCAGTCCTATCACTTCATGGAAAATAGATGGGAAAACAATAGAAACGGTGGCAGACTTTATTTTGGGGGGCTCCAAAATCATTGCAGATGGTGACTGCAGCCATGAAATTAAAAGGTGCTTACTCCTAGGAAGAAAAGCTATGACCAACTTAGACAGCATATTAAAAAGCAGAGACATTACTTTGCCAACAAAGGTCCATCTAGTCAAAGCTTTGGTCTTTCCAGTAGTCATGTATGGATGTGAGAGTTGGATTGTAAAGAAAGCTGAGCACCAAAGAACTGATGCTTTTGAACTGTGGTTTTGGAGAAGACTCTTGAGAGTCCCTTGGACAGAAAGGAGATCCAACCAGTCCAGCCTGAAAGAAATCAGTCCTGAATATTCATTGGAAGGGCTGATGCTGAAGCTGAAACTCCAATACTTTGGCCACCTCATGCGAAGAACTGACTGATTTGAAAAGACCTTGATGCTAGGAATGATTGAAGGTGGGAGGAGAAGGGGATAACAGAGGATGAGATGGTTGGATGGCATCACCGGCTCAATGAACATGAGTTTGAGAAAGCTCCAGGAGTTGGTGATGAACAGGGAAGCCTGGCGTGCTGCAGTCCATGGGGTCACAAAGAGTTGGACACAACTGAGCGACTGGACTGAACTGAACTGAACTGAAGGCTTCCATGACCGGATCATGGCATCTGGTCCCATCACTTCATGGCAAATAGATGGGGAAACAATGGAAATGGTGACAGACTTTATTTTCTTGGGCTCCAAAATCACTGTAGATGGTGACTGCAGCCATGAAATCAAAAGATGCTTGCTCCTTGGAAGAAAAGCTGTGACCAACCTAGACAGCATTTTAAAAAGTAGAGATATTACTTTGTTGACAAAGGTCCATCTAGTCAAAGCTATGGTTTTTCCAATAGTCATATGTGAATGTGAGAACTGGACTGTAAAGAATACTGAGTCTCAAAGAATTGATGCTTTTGAACTGTATTATTGGAGAAGACTCTTGAGAGTCCCTTGGACTGCAAGGAGATCCAACCAGTCCATCCTAAAGGAAATCAGTCCTGAATATTCATTGGAAGGACTGATGCTGAAGCTGAAACTGCAATACTTTTGTCACCTGATGTGAAGAACTGACTCCTGGAAAAGATGCTGATGCTGGGAAAGATTGAAGGCAGGAGGAGAAGGGGATGACAAAGGATGAGATGGTTGGATGGCAACACTGACTTAATGGACATGAGTTTGAGAAAGCTCCAGGAGTTGGTGATGGACAGGGAAGGCTGGATTGCTGCAGTCCATGGGGTCACAAAGAGTCAAACATGACTGAGCAACTGAACTGAACTGAAGAGTCCCAAACTAGGTCACAGCTTCTCAAAAATGTAATTTGAGAGTAACTGATGGTTATTTTCTAATACAAAAATACTCCATATATCTCAAATTGGGAGAGTTCAATGAGATATAAGAAACACCAAAAGTGCATAATTAAGTTCTCCTTTACCTAACTGATTTACCTTTCACTTCTTGAAAGACTGAAACAACCATGGTTAGATATATTACAATTCTTTGTGGCACAGTTACCTAGGAAGATGAGGCAAGCTGAATCTATGAAAGTGATAAGGTGAAAGTGAAAGTATAGTCGCTCAGTTGTGTCCAACTCTTTGTGATCCTATCGACTGTATGTAGCCACCAGGCTCCTCAGTCCATGGGATTTTCCAGGCAAGAATACTGGATTGGGTGGCCATTTCTGTCTCCAGGGGATCTTCTGGATCCAGGGATTGAACTCAGGTCTCCCACATTGCGGGCAGGCTCTTTACAGTCTGACATGGCAAATGGTTTTTAAATTTGGTATTCTTAGTTTTGAACCTTTGATAGGGGGTGAACTCTTGAGTTCATGTAGTTAAATTTGATACTCTGGATTTCTAATAAAACTTTTGCTATATGAGTGTGATTTTTCAGGTAAGAGTTAGTCTGTGGCCTCAGTCTTAATCAGATCTCTCATTCGACTGCGGCATTGTGCTGGCTGTGAATAACCATCAGTGTTTCTATTCATGTTTTCTTGTATGTTTCCTCTGAGAGAGCAGCCATCAACAGGTAGCAACTCCTGCATGGTCACCTGGGGGACTTCTGATTATGCAAACTAAGCCTTTCTCAGAAGTATGAACATTTATTTTGGTATCAGCTTCTTTATATCCCGAGATTGCATAAACTAGATTCAAGTAGATCAGATCTTTTTATAGTTACACAGTTTTGCTTGGCTCCATTGGTGATGGAGAGCAGAATGCGTTGGCACGGGTTACTTTGACATAGCCAGAAGTATCTCTGAATGCTGTATAGTCTCAGAATATACAAAATTGCTTAGCAGTTTGAGAGCCGGGATCCAGATGATATTAAACACTTATGCTGTAGATAAATATAGGGCAGTACTGCTGGTACTTCTGCATCTGTTTTATACATGGTTTATTTTTAATAGGCTGGTTTCACACTACATGTTGTCACCACTTCGTGTTATAATAGGTAGAGTGGGAGAGTGGATAGAAGATGGAATTTATAGTCAGACAGACGTGTCAATTCCCCATTATTTCTACAAATAGGAGTTACATTCCCTGTATACGTCACTTCACCTTTTTGTGATGAACATAATTCTTCTTCCTGAGTTGCGGTGAGGAGTAAATTGTGTATGTAGAACCACGCTGCACATCCTCTTGCTGAGGACCTAGGGTTAAAAGTTAGACTATTTACTTCTTTCGTCTAGAAGAACTGTAATATAGCGTGTGCTCTAAGGTCAGAACATCTGAATTCCAACTTCACAGCTTGCGTAGTCTTGGTTAAGGTGCCTTAGGGACCTCAGTTTCCGCCTTTGTAAATGGAAGATACTTCCCAGTAGTATTGCTGTCAGGGTTAAATGAGACAATGCAGAATGCCCTGCACCCAGCAGAGGCTCAGCAATGATCACTCCTCCTACCCAGCGCTTTTTCTCCCTGAGTTGTCTCCTACTTTAGAGAATCATTGCTATATGGAATTGCAGTGCTGGGAAGATAGAGATCTCCATTGCCATTACCATGACAACAGAACCAGAGACGTGAAAAATTTCCTCCCAAAGCAGTGAGCAACTGTTAACAAATAGCACCTTTTAAATCAGTAGCAAGTATGTGATTTCTTTCCTCCTCTTTCCCTCTTCACTTTAACTAGTGTCACTAATCCTAGCTGTTTACTGTGAAAGGATCAAAAGGAAAGGATGGAGACTGATTTTTTGATTGGGTAAATGTTAGCAGTGATATCTAATACATTATTTCACCCACCTAATAATTGCTGGCTGTGGAATACTATAGAATGTACCTGGGGTTTTTTTATTATCTGAAATTTAGACCTTTGCAAAGTCAGTATCTGCATTTTCAGATGTATTTAAATTATACTTTACAATCTTTACAAGTTAAAATAGTTGTCTAGTCTTTCTTTCACCCTCCAAATAGGATTATTTCTAAGAGGAATTTTTCTCCTCTTTGATTTGACATACCTAAAGTTGACTCAGTTAATTTCTCTAGTAATATATTTCACTCCCTCACAGTTGTTATGGCTTTAATTAGCAACCCAATCTACTAAAACTAAAGCCTCTTCTCTCTCTTACCAATGATACAGGTATGTTGATAGACTGTCGTCACTAATAAAATATATCTTTATATGCTTTATTTACAATTAGAATCTCTTCTCTAAGATAGACTATTGTCCTTTTATTACATTACATAGTATAATGCTATTTTAAAATAATATATTCCACATAAAACATATTTTAAAAGATTGCACTGAAAACCTAATTTCTTAAAAGCAGTTTGGTAGAAATCTGTGACCAAGGTCAAGGTTCAGAGATCAGTAAAGAAGTTATTTCACAAAGAAGGTTAGATGGCAAGTAGTTCTGTCTTAGAAAGCAGAGGGTGTGTCTCTGTATGTTATGGCCCAGCATTCTTGCATCAAACTGATGAAACAAGTGCCAGTTCATTGTTCCTGGAATCACCAAGGCTGTCCTGGAAGTACCAATCAATACAGGACCCAAGAAACATTTCCAATAGCTGAGCTTTAGCTTGAGGTACCACCAAGTGGAGCTAAACCACAGCTAGGACAGGAAGAGATATGGATCTAGCAACAGGACCTCTGGAATTCCTGGCCAGTTAGCCAATGTATTAACCCAGCTATTTTTTTTAGCCTCATACTACTGTTGCTATGCATTTTACATGCTATAATTGTTTATTTTACACTCAACAATTATGCCTGGATTTTTCCATGCCTGTTAAATTGGTGAGGGACTGCATGGAAGTTCTGCATTTTTAGTAGTGGGGGAAGGACAGGGTAGGGTTGGTTGTGAGACAAAAGTGTCTGTTAAAGCAAATAAGCCTTGAAGTTTCTCATTTCAAAGATCCATACACAAGTTTGCTCAGTTTGTGCGATGGATATATCTTGATTCCAAACACTAAAAGAATTCAAATATTTGCTTATGGCTGCAAAAAGTTTTTGGTAAAAATACAAACTCCACAAAATGGGTATTTTATCCTCATGATGGCAGATTTTCAAATAGAGTCAGTGATCTACACTAATGATAACAAGAACAGCAGATAACATCACTTGCCAGGCCAATTATCTGCCAGTCCCTAGTAGTAGTAGTGTTAGTCACTCAGTCGTGTCTGACTCTTTGTGACCCCATGGATTGTATGTAGCTTTCCAGGTTCCTCTGTCCATGGGATTCTCCAGGTAAGAATACTGGAGTGGGTTGCCATTCCCTTCTCCAGAAGATCTTCCCTACCCAGGGATCAAACCCGGGTCTCTTGCTTTGCTGGCAGATTCTTTACCATCTGAGCCACCAGGGAAGTCCCTATAATAGGCATTTTCATATGTTACCTCATTGAATCCTTATGATAAGCATGAAGTAGGAAATAAGATCATTTTTATAAAGGATATAGTTGAGGCACAGAGAGGTTAGTTCAGTTCAGTCGCTCAGTCGTGTCCAACTCTTTGCGACCCCATGAACTAAGTGACTTTCTAAAAATTATTTAAAAATAAAGCAGAGTTGAAACTGAGCAAACCTTTTGTCATTTAGAAGTTCAAATGCAAACTCTACATTTACATTTGCCATATTTGATTCTAGATATCAAAAAGGTACATGATAGAAACCTGCCAAGACCCACAAGACAATAAGAAGTGCACTATTTCCAGAAATTTGATGTATAATATAAAAATATCTGGCTATGTAAAAAGCTACAGTAGAATCTTAGTAAGAGCCATATTACAGATATACAAAATTTACTTAAGAGTAGGTCTCTTAGCCTGGGTTCCCATGAGTATTTGTTTTGAGTCAAAGACATATTTAGAGTTGGTTTATTTAAAAAGTAATTTCAGAGGAGAGGGTTAATTGATGAGGGAGTGAAAAGAGAGGGAGGAAACGCCAGCTAGGTTGTGTTCATTGTCAGCTGGTTACTACTGATCATGCCAGCACCTTCTGAGGACCTTTCGAACTGAGAGCTGTAGCTTGTATGCAAGGAAGAAGGATTATCCATTGGCTCCATCCCACGTTGGTCAAGAAGTGTCCCTGTAAGTGCAGACATCCCTGTGCTACCAGATTCCTGCCGGTTTCCCAGGCAACAGTGTCGGAGAAGCTCCCGAGCAGGGAGGGGTACTTGCTCTAGGCCACTCGGAAGCCAGGCACTGTCAGGTTATTCAGGGAGAAGCTGAGCCAAGCCTTCAGCAAAGGCTGGAATGAGAGGCAGGGCTGAGAAGATCTGAAATAGTGCACAAGAAAGGTCTCTAATACTGGGGGACCTTTCCTTTAGAATTATAGAGTATTAACATGTGGGTTTTGGTCATAACGAGTAAATACATGCTAATTTTTCTAAAATGGTATTAAAGCTAGGAACCGATTTATTAGAATTAAAATATTTTTTAGGCCATCTAACTGTTTCCTTATTGTGTTACTATAAACATCAGTGTGCCTCACTGTTTTTTAATTTGAATTCTATTTTTATGGGTTACTTCTGATTTTATTATTAATGGTGCACAAAATCCAGATATTATTGATTCCTTCAAGCTCATTAATTATAAAAGTTTAGATTAATTTTTAAGTGGGATGTATCCATTTAATTATGTAAGTCTATATCTTTTAAGGGAGAATATTCATGAACAGATTCAGAAGACAGGAGAACATCTAAATCAACAATTTTTTAATGTTAAAAAGTAGCAGAAGTATTATCAGTTCAGATAGTTAATCAGGTTGCTAATTCAAATAGATATATCAAGGTCTAGTGGAAAGAACAGTGGCCTTTGAGTCTGAAAGGTTGGGTTTTACTATGTGGTTTTTACTACTTAAAGAGCTGAGTGATCTTGACAAAGCAGTTCAAAGCATCTCTGAATCTCAGTTTTCTTCAGTTGAAAACATGAGTAAAACCATGGGGTTTTTTTGTGAGGATTTATATGAGACTACATACACTGAAATACATAACATGGTGCCTAGCATATAGTAAGTATGCCATAAATATAGATGAAATTAAATCTGAAATGTATACCCAACTGAGTATACCGATTCACATATGTATGTTACCAGACCAGTGGCCATCTTTTTGAAATATCTGGTTCTTGTTATGGCTTGTTTCTTCATATCTTTTGAGTACTAGCCTAGAAAGATCTCTGATGGCTGTCATCAAGTACAACCTTCCCCATTTGAAGTATGTTAGTATCTCTAACTGGAGAAGGCAATGGCAACCCACTCCAGTACTCTTGCCTGGAAAATCCCATGGACGGAGGAGCCTGGTAGGCTGCAGTCCATGGGGTTGCTAAGAGTCGGACTTGACTGAGCGAATTCCCTTTCACTTTTTACTTTCATGCATTGGAAAAGGAAATGGCAACCCACTCCAATGTTCTTGCCTGGAGAATCCCAGGGACGGGGGAGCCTGATGGGCTGAAGTCTATGGGGTCACACAGAGTCAGACACAACTTAAGTGACTTAGCAGCAGCAGCAGCAATATCTCTAATGCCCTTCTAAAAAGGAAAAAACCTCAGAACACTTTAATCCTAAAGACAGTGTTCTTTGTGGCAAGCAACAGAAATGGATGGCAATTAATTAAAGCAGAGAAAGTCTAGGATGTTGGGTAGCTTGTGGAAAAGATGGGAAGTCTAAAGGATCAGAAAAGAAGCCACAACCCTTGGAAGCTAGGTAGCCAAAATGACACTGTAGGAACAATCCAGTGAGGACTCACTGGACAGCTCCTGGCACCACTACTGCAGGCACCGTGTACTGGAAGCCATACCTGGCTGCCCTGAATACACGCTGGTTGCTAGGAGGCGGGGAAGCCCTACTGGCTTCTGCAGTGGAGAGTGTGCTCTGCTTCCCATTGAGAATCAAACTTCGGGGAATTCTATGAACACTGGAAGAGGGTCTGGACGCTTAACAGTCAAAAAAATGTTAACAATGAAAACATTTGAGTCTATCCCTTCTGATACCCAACATCTGCCCACACATTTTTTTTTTTTTTAATGTTTACACTTAAAAACGGGCTTCCCTGGTAGCTCAGTTGGTAAAGAATCCGCCTGCAATTTAGGAGACACTGGTTCAATTCCTGGGTGGGGAAGTTCCCCTGGAGAAGAGATAGGCTACCCACTCCAATATTCTTGCGCTTCCCTGGTGGCTCAGACGACAAAGAATCTGCCCACAATGCGGGACACCTGGGTTCGATGTCTGGGTTGGGAAGATCCCCTGGGGGAAGACATGACAAGCCACGCCAGTATTCTTGCCTGGAGAATCTCCATGGACAGAGGAGCTTGGCGGGCTATAGTCCATGGCATCGCAGAGTCAGACACGACTGAGTGACTAAGCACAGCACAGCATATACTTAAAAACTAGAATCCCTATGGATAGAGGAGCCTAGTGCGCTACAGTTCATGGCATCTCAGAGTCAGACATGACGGAGCGACTAAGCACAGCACAGCACATATTTAAAACCATTCCCAATAGCTGAACTTTAATTGAAGTACTACCAGGTGGCAGTAAGCCACAGCCAGTTCAGGAATAGATAAGGATCTAGCAACAGGACCCCTGGAATTCCTGGCTAGCTATTAATCCAGAAGGAGAAGAGGGCAGCAGAGGATGAGATGGTTGGGTATCATCTCGGACTCAATGGACACTGTTGTTCATTCGCTCAGTCGTGTCTGACTCTTTGGGACCCCATGGACTGCAACACTCCAGGTTTCCCTGTCCTTCACCATTTCCCTGAGCTTGCTCAAACTCATCCGGTTGTCATCCAGTTGTCTCGTTCAGTGGACATAACTTGGGCAAACACCAGGAGATAGTGAGAGACAGGGAGTCCTGGTGGGCTGCAGTCCATGAGGTCTCAAAGAGTCGGACATTACTTAGCGACGCAAAAAACAATACTTAAAAAATACATAGTGCGCGTATCTTCCTTACATTCGAAAAATAACCCAGTTCTTCTCTTCCATTTTAGAAGACAACCCAAAGTCTAATATTAGTTACGTTTTCCAGATTTAAGTTCAATGGGTTGTTCTTTTGTCTTGATATTATTCAGTCTGTGGACTGACTGTAAATTTACCTGCCACCATCATGTCTAAATAAAATAGTAAAGGAAAAGGAAAGAAACAGAAAGCTAGTTAAAATTGTAAATATATAAATGACACAGGAAGAAATGAGATTATTGAGGTTATAGACCTTATTTCTGAAATGAATCTTTTTCAACCCTAAATCTTAGAGGTTATTTTAGCACACTCTTAGAAAGCATCTGAGTTTCATGCCTTGAGCCGAGAATTTAGGAATTTAAGCGTGTTATTTTCTTACCTTAAGCAGTCTAGTGCCATTAAAAGTAGTCCTACCCTATAGTTCTTCATGCTGAGTTTACTGTTCTCCAAGAGTGGGAACCAGCTTTCTCAAAGCCTTGCTTTCATAGGAACTTAATGAAATGGTTGTATAATTTTTTTTCTCCTTTCACTTCTTAATGTAGTAAATAGCATTATTTTTCAGATAACCCAATCTTATATTCCTGAAATAAATCCAATTGGTGTGATGTATTATCCTTTTCATATTTCACTGGACTTGATTGGTAATATGGATTTGCATCTCTTGAGATGATGAAAGTTGGACCCTTTTCCTTTCTCTCATTATATTTGCCAATATTTGATATTCAGTATAATACTAGCATCATAAAATAAGTTGAGGAGTGTTTCCTGTATTCTCATAGTTTTCTAAAGATTGGAATTTTTAATTTCCTGAATATGTGATAAAAAGTACTGTTAAAATTGTCTGGATCTGAAGATTTATTCGTAGGAAGATTTTAAATTATTATTTTAATTACCTTATTCATATGAGATTATTTAGTTTTTCTCTTTATTTTTGAGCAAGAGTTGATAAGTTATATATTTTCTCGGAATTTGTTCATTTCTTCCAAGTTTTCACATTTATTGGTATAAAATTATTCATTCTTCTTCTTCTTTTTAAATGTCTGCAGCATCTATAGTGATGTCTCTCCTTTTTTATTCTGATATTACTTGAGAGCTCTCCTTCTCTCATTTTAATTTTTGATTAGTCTCACTAGTCTAATTAATTTAATGAAACTTCTCAAGTTATTAACTTTTGACTGAGTTTATCATCTCCATATATTTGTTTAATATTTTATTAATTTTACCCTTCTAGTATCTTATTCCTTCTAATTTCTTTGGATATATTTTATTTTCCTTGTCAAACTTCTTAAGCTGTATCTTAATTCATTAGTGTTTAGGCTTTCATCCTTTTTTTAAAAAAAAAAATCAAAGTATAGTTGATTTACAATACTATATAGTTTTAGGTGTATAACAAAATGATTCAGTTACATATACTATTTTTTCAGATTACTTTTCATTATAGGTTATTATAAAATATTGAATATTGTTTCCTGTTTTATTTATTTATTTTTGAAAGTCTTTCAGTCGTGTCCAACTCTTTGCAACCCCATGGACTTTATAGTCCATGGAATTCTCCAGGCCAGAATACTGGAGTGGGGGGCCTTTCCATTCTCCAGGGGATATTCCCAACCCAGGGATCAAACCCAGCTCTCCTGCATTGCAGGTGGATTATTTACCAGCTGAGCCACCAGGGAAGCCCATTTTTCTATGTTATACCTCGTTGCTTTTTAATTTTATATATGGTATTGTGTATCTGTTAATCCCATATTCCCAAATTATCCCCCTCCCTCTCTTTCCTTTTTGGCATCCATAGGTTTGTTTTCTATGACTGTGAGTTTGCTTCTGTTTTGTGAATAGATTCATTTGTATTATTTTTAGATTCCATGTATAGGTGATATCTATAATATTTGTCTTTCTCTGTCTGAATTTTACTTAGTATTATAAGCTCCAAGTTCTTCCATGTTGCTGCAAATGGCATTATTTCATTCTTTTTTATGACTAATAGTCCATCATGTCTATATGTATATATAGTACTTCTTTATCCATTCATCTGTTGATGGACATTTAAGTTGCTCCCGTGTCTTGGCTATTGTAAAGAATGCTGCTATAATCATTGGGGTGCCTGTATCTTTTTGCTTTAGAATTTTTGTGTTTTCTGAATATATGCCTAGGACTACTAGATAATATGGTAGCTCTATTTTTAATTTAAGAAACCTCCATATGGTTCTCCTCAGGGGTTGTACTAATTTACATTCTCACCAACAGTGTAGGAGGATTCTCTTTTCTCTACACCCTCCCCAGCATTTATTAGTTGTAGACTTTTTGATGATGGCCATTCAGATGTGAGTGTGGTGCATTATAGTTTTGATTTGCATTCTCTAATAATTAGTGACATTGAGCATCTTTTCATGTGCATGTTTGTCAACTGTATATTTTCTTTGGAGAAATGTCTATTTAGATCTTCTGCCCATTTTTTGATTGGGTTATGCTTTTGTTTTGTTTTTGATGTTGAGGTGTATGAGGTATTTCTATATTTTGGAAATTAACCCCATATTGGGTGCATCATTTGCAACTCTTTTCTCCCAATTTGTAGTTTTTTTTTTTTTTCATTTTATTTATTGTCTCTTTTGCTATGCAAAAGCCTTTAACTTTGATTAGGTCCCATTTGCTTATTTTCACTTTTATGTCTTTTGCCTTGGGAGGCAGATCTAAGAAAATATTGCTGCAATTTATGTCAGAGAATGTTTTTAGGCTTTCATCTTTTTTCATGTAAACATTTAAGGCTCTAAGTTTCCCACCATATATATATTCTAGCTGTGTTGGACAGGCTTTGATATCTTTATTATTGTTTTCTTCTAAATACTTTAGCTTCCTTTATGATTTAATTTTAGGTTTTGAATTATTTAGAGGTGGCTTTATTAGTGTCCAAATATGCATGTGTATGTGTGTGTATTCATCCTGTTATTGATATACAGCTTAATATAATTGTGGCCAGAGAATGCATTTTGATTAGTTTCAATCCTGTGAAATTTTACTTCAGTCACTGATCTATCTATTAGAATGGTTATTCAGTGTCAGATGGCTCCATGTTAAAGAATCTGCCTGCCAGGGCAGGAGATGCAGGTTTGATCCCTGGGGCGGGACGATCCCCTGGAGAAGGAAATGGCAACTCACTGCAGTATTTTTGCCTGGGAAATACCAATGGACAGAGAAACCTGGTGGGCTACAGTTCATGGTGTCGCAAAAGAGTCATACACAACTTGGCAGACATTTCTTAGTGATTAAGCAAAACAAGTATGTAACAAGCACTGTTAAGGTACCAATATTTCAGCCATAAATGAGACGGATCAAAGTCCCAGCCCTCATTGGTTCTATTGAGTGATACAGACAATAAACAAACATGATTATTAAGTAAACTGTAGTGTATTAGAGATGGAGTGCTAAAAAAAATACAATAGGGAAAGGTACTTTAAAATGTCTTTAAAATTTTATTTTACATAGAAGGGTCAGCTAAGGCCTCACTTCAGGTGATGTGTAGGACTTAAAGGAAGTGAAAGGAACGGTACGCAAAAATCTAGTGAAAGAACAATTTCGGTGGCCCTGAGGTAGACATTTCCTGACAAAGGTCCATCTAGTCAAAGCTATGGGTTTTCCAGTAGTCATGTATGGATGTGAGAGTTGGACCGTGAAGAAAGCGGAGTGCCGAAGAATTGACGCTTTTGAACTGTGGTGTTGGAGAAAACTCTTGAGAGTCCCTTGGACAGAAAGGAGATTGAACGAGTCTATCCTAAAAGAAGTCAGTCCTGAATGTTCACTGGAAGGACTGATGCTGAAGCTGAAGCTCCAATACTTTTGTCACCTGATGTGAAGAACTGACTCCTTGGAAAAGACTCTGCTGCTGGGAAAGATTGAAGGCAGGAGGAGAAGGGGACGACAGAGGATGTGATGGTTGGATGGCATCACTGACTCGAAGGATATGAGTTTGAGTAAGCTCTGGGAGTTGGTGATGGACAGAGAAGGAGAAGCCTGGCAATGCTGCAGTCCATGGGGTCACCAAGAGTTGGACATGACTGAGCAACTGAACTGAACTGAGGTAAACATGTTCCTATGTATTCAAGAAACCTTGGGGAGATCACTGTAGTGAGACCTGAATGAGCTAGGGGAAAACAGAAGAAGAGATTAGAGAGATAGTAGGGGACTACATTGCACAAGGCCTTATGGTAAACAGAATAATGCCCCTCTCCCCACCAAAGATGTCTATTCCTAACTCCTAGAGCCCATGGATATGTTGCTTTACATGGCAAAGGGGAATTATGGTTGCAGATGGAGATAAGATCTTTCTTCAACTGAACTGGAGATGAGGAGATTATGCAAGTGGGCCCACTCGAATCACAAGAGTCCTTAAGTGTGGAGGGAAGCAGGAGAGAGAGTCAGAGGGATGGCAGTGAGAGAAGGTGAGAGAAGGTCTGTGTTGATGGCTCTGAAGATGGAGGAAGAGGGCCATGAGCCATGGAAAACAGATAGACTCTAGAAGCTGAAGAGGTAAGGGAATGGATTCTCCAGAAAGGAACACAGCTCTGCTGCCCTCTGTAGATGAGAAAGCTACGGTACGAGACTTTGGACTTTTGACTTCAGAACTATCAGATGATAATTTGTGTGATTTCATGCCATTACGTTTACATTGATTTGTTACAGCAGCAATAGGAGTCTAACACAAGCACTTTTGTTTATAGCAGGGACTTGTACTTTCACTCTCAGTGAGACGGGAAGCATTGGCAGGACTTGGGTTGAGGAGTATAGGGTCGCTCTGGATGCTCTGTTGAGAATAACACATACTATTAATAGAGAATTCCTTCTTTCTTCTAGATTTTAGCTTGACTTTTCTATATTTTATTGAGAGCTCATCCATTCATGTAAGATTAAAAAAATAATTTCACATTTTTTGTAAGTCAAGGTCTCTCATCTATTTTGTTGTCAGCAATTAAAGTCTGATCTATACTTTAAACTTCTATGACAAACTCATCGAATTTGAAAAACATAATATTATTGGTTGCTAATACCCCAATATATAGAATCAAGTGACAGGTTGAAACAGATTATTTTAGATTCATGAAAACTGCTAAAGAGAATTTGAAGAATACTTCAAAATTATTTTCCTTAAAAGAAAGAATGAAAATTTTCAGGTGTCGTAAAATGCTTCTTATGCCATTGCCCTTTTCAAGTCCTAAAAATCCTAGTGGTTCTATTTAAAATTTGCCATTACAATGAATTAAATAGCACTGTTAAACTGAACCCTGCTCAGAGAATGACTTTGTCTAAAAACAAATGTGTTCATACTAAAATAGTTTCAGGGGAAAGAGCTAACTTTTCCCAAGATGAATGAAGATGTGGAACTTCACTTCAGCAATACTCACCATAGTGATAGGGATTGGCTACAGTGAGGGCGTGGGGGGTGGAGATGTTGTTTGCCCTCCTGAAGCAACAGTTAGAACTGGACATGGAACAACAGAGTGGTTCCAAATAGGAAAAGGAGTATGTCAAGGCTGTATATTCACCCAGCTTATTTAACTTCTATGCAGAGTACATCATGAGAAATGCTGGACTGGAAGAAGCACAAGCTGGAATTAAGCCGGGAGATATATCAGTAACCTCAGATATGCAGATGACACCACCCTTATGGCAGAAAGTGAAGAGGAACTAAAAAGCCTCTTGATGAAAGTGAAAGAGGAGAGTGAAAAAGTTGGCTTAAAGCTCAACATTCAGAAAACGAAGATCATGGCATCCGGTCCCATCACTTCATGGGAAATAGATGGGGAAACAGTGGAAACAGTGTCAGACTTTATTTTTTGGGGCTCCAACGTCACTGCAGATGGTGATTGCAGCTATGAAATTAAAAGATGTGTACTCCTTGGAAGGAAAGTCATGACCAACCTAGATAGCATATTAAAAAGCAGAGACGTTACTTTGCCAACAAAGGTCCATCGAGTCAAGGCTATGGTTTTTCCAGTAGTCATGTATGGATGTGAGAGTTGGACTGTGAAGAAAGCTGAGTGCCAAAGAATTGATGCTTTTGAATTGTGGTGTTGGAGAAGACTCTTGAGAGTCCCTTGGACTGCAAGGAGATCCAACCAGTCCATTCTAAAGGAGATCCATCCTGGGTCTTCTTTGGAAGGACTGATGCTAAAGCTGAAACTCCAATACTTTGGCCACCTCATGAGAAGAGCTGCCTCACTGGAAAAGACTCTGATGCTAGCAGGGATTGGGGGCAGGAAAAGGGGACGACAGAGGATGAGATGGCTGGATGGCATCACCGACTTGATGGACATGAGTTTGAGTGAACTCCGCGAGTTGGTGATGGACAGGGAGGCCTGGCGTGCTCCAGTTCACGGGGTTGCAAGGAGTTGGACACAACTGAGCAACTGAACTGAGCTGAACTGAAGTCTTGTCTAGCAAGCATTAACAGAGGCGTAGGCAAAAACAGATATAAGAAAGACTAACCTGTCTATCGAAGTTATAAATTGATCCAAAATTTGAGGAGGATGTTTTAAAATAATAAATGATCTATTTATGTCTTAACATACAATAGACACTTGTTAGTTTGCTTGTTGCTTTACTCTAATGATTCCACTATTATCGTCTCTACTCCTTTATTATTATTTCAGAGACTTTACTGCCTCTTCTCAAAGGGGAATGGGGAAGAATTCCTCTCAAACTTTACTTTTAAAAGGATCAGGCTCCTAAGAAAAGAACTAAACAGTGCCATTTGCAGCAACATGGATGTATCTAGAGATTGTCTACTGAGGGAAGGAAATCAGAGAAAGACAAATATCACATGATATTAATTTTTCGACCCCTTGGACTGTAGTCTGCCAGGCTCCTCTGTCCATGCAATTCTCCTAGCCAGGATACTGTAGTGGGTGGTGTATCCCTTCTCTCGGGGATCTTCCCAACCCAGGAATCGAACCAGGGTCTCCTGAATTGCAGGCGGACTCTTTACCAGCTGAGCTACCAGAGAAGTGCTTCACTTATTTGTGGAATCTAAAAAAAAAATGTACAAATGAACTTATTTACAAAATAGAAATAGAGTCACAGATGTAGAAACAAACTTATGGTTGCTAGGGGGAAAGTAGGGAGGGGGGACAAACTGGGAGATTGGGAAGGACATATACACACTACTGTATTTAAAATAGGTAACAAATAAGGACCTACCATATAGCACAGGGAACTCTACTCAATACTCTGTAATGGCCTATATGGGAAAAGAATCTAAAAACGAGTGGAGATATATAGATATATGTATAATTGATTCACTTTGCTATATAGCAGAAACTAATACAACATTGTAAATAAAGTATACTCTAATACAAATTGGAGAAAAAAAGGACCAGGCTCTGCTCTAGACTATATGGTTATAAGCAGTGAGGTTAAAATAGTTACAGAATGAGTTACTGGCTCAAACAAGGATCAGAAAGAAATTTTCTAACTTTATGAATGATATTCTTATAAAATATTCCATAGACACTCTCAAAACATAAATTAACCTTTAATTACATACATGATTGGAGAGGGATAGGTGGTATTAATAATTTAAAATAGCTAATTAAAATAATTTATATTTAGCTTTGTGAAGCCTTATAATTCCCTCCATAGTTTTTCTTTCCTAATTATGTTTCTCCTAAACTAATCATCAATTTAATTTTCTCTTCTTGAATGCAGAGTAACTGAATGTGGAAAGAGACAGTCTTGCATTTTGATGGGTGGAGAAAAACTGGTGTAGTACTAAAATTTGAATTTGGATAACTCCTATTTAAATATTGACACATTGACTGTATTTGAAGGTCATCAGTGTTTTTCTTTAAGATTTTGGGTTTTTTTTAATGTGGACCATTTTTAAGGTCTTTATTGAATTTGTTACAACATTGCTTCTGTTGTTTTATGTTTTGGTCTTTTGGTCATGAGGCACGTGACATCTTAGCTCCCCAACCAGGGATTGAACCTACACTCCCTGCACTTGAAGGTGAAGTCCCAGCCACTGTAAGAAGACCACCAGGGCAGACTAGGTAATCAGTGGTTCTGACCCAAGATCACCATTCACTATAACAGAGCCCCTTGCCCCAGTTGTTTCTCTCTGCATTTCCTCCTTGGTCAGATAGAGCAAGCCTAGACCCTCCAGAGGTGAGGGTGGCGCTTGTTTTATTCAAGTTCTACAGCTATTCCTGTGCTGGTGGGTGGTGGCGGTGGTGGGTGGTGTCGGTAGTGGGAGGAATATTGGGGAGGCAACAGCAGCATTCCCCACAAATAGCTTTAAGACATTATGGTGGATATAAATTTCTTTAGATGTTGGTGTATAAAGAGATAAAAGAAAGACTCTGTGGTGTGGTTGAAAACTTTTGGGTTGGTTCCGGCTCTGCCCATTGGTGTCCATTGATCTTTTGGAGACTTAGTGTCTTAGTTGAGTGAAGAAGGGGTAATACTACTTGCCTTACGTACTCCCTGGGGTTGCCGTGAAGATCAAATCAGACAATATATGTGTAAGCTCTTTGAAATTTATGAAGTATTATACAAATGAAAGATGCTGTCTGTTGCTTTAGCACTCAGAATAATTAAGAGATTTAAAGAAATCCTACTGTGGTTATAAGGCAGACTAGGATAAAAGAGTTGGTAAAACTCATTACTAATAAAAATTTTACTCAGAGCACATGCCAGGAGTATAAGCTCTGTGAATTAAATAGCACATTTTTTTTCCCTTTGTTTCCTGTGAGAGTGTCCTTTTGAACGCCTCTGTGCAGCACTTGGAGTTTCCAGTATTCCATCCAATCTGCTTCCTTTGAGTCCACCATCTACCATCTACCCCCATGCTTCTGGGCAGCCAGATTGCCTCCTGAAATCTGATCTGTCCCAGTCTCACTTCAGAAGCTTCTTTTTCAACTAGGACTGTTCCACTGAACTGTGAGCTCTCTATCCTCTGAGTAACACACTAGCTCCTGTTTGGGAAGGCAGAAGTACACTATGGTGACAAAGAGGCAGGAGAGCTCTCTTTCTGTGCTGATTCTTGACATTGTAGATGTATCCCAAGTGCAACTGGAAGCCTTGTAAGGGTATTGGGTCATATATTTTGTATTCAGCCTTCAACCCAGTGCCTTACACAGTGTACTCAGTAAATATTTACTGAACTGAATTGCTAAAAAAGGTAACTTGCTTTTTCAAGGCTTTTCAGCCTCAATTACTAGCTTATTTAATTATAGAATAAGTATTCTATCTCTGTATTTAAATGTAGGATTATAGTGAAGCAAAGTTCTGCCCCAAGTAATACCTTGCTCTTCTTATATTACTGACTCTTACCCTACTTGGGGCTGGGTTAGAATGTAGGAATATGTACAAGACAAAGTCAGGAACTGAACTGGATGGATTAAAAAGAAATCTAGTCCTTACTCTGGAGTTTAAAAGAATGAACCAAGCAATAAAATATTTAAAATATTAGATTTCTGTTAATATAAAAAATTCTACACTGTCATATCATTCATTTCTTGCCATTAGAGATCTAGTCATGGATTCTAGCAAACTGGAAATAGCAAAATGAAGGCATTTAAAATCAATAAACAAACTGTATCTTTTCAGGCTATTCTTGTTAAAAGTGATTGGCATTTCTTAATGTGGTTCTTTTTTAAACTTGAAATTCAACTTGAATAGCAACATTTTCAGAAAAGAAAAAATGCATCCCTAATTCCACCATCTTGATACTATTTCAATTTTTATGTATTGTCTCCCAATCTTTGTCCACATGTATAGGCATTTTTTTTTTCTTTTTGTCTTTCTTCTGTGCATACTATTTTGATTTCTGAGTTGCCCTGGGAGGATTGCATCTGCCAGATGGATGCTCAGAATTTCTGAATGGCTCCAAGAATTCTAATATATGCTGCTGTAGAAATTAACAAGGACAATCTAACATTACAGAGGGCGGTATGTATGTCCTCAAATCTAGAAGGCTTGGGTGAGAGACTGAAGTAGAATGGGACTATGGGCTTTAAGAAAGAGAGCAGCAACCTCATTGTTAGAGAAATGAAGATAAGGTTTTATAAGGAAAGATGTAGGTAGATATTTAAGTAAAATAATTTCAGATGCCATGAAGGTCTCTCTTCCCACCCAACCGAAACAACAAGAAACAAAAAAATAAAAACCCAACCAAAGTAATCAACTATCACAACAAAAACATCTCTAGTTAACATGAAAATAAAATTTTCTAGTTTTACTACCCAACAAATACTTGAAATTAGTTTAAGAAAGCAAAAAGGTTTAAAACAAAAATTTTAAATACTGTTAAGTTGACCTGAGTCTTCCATGGTACAGCCACTAAGCTCCTTTGAAGGAAGAAAGGGGTAGTTAGAAAAATGAAAGATATAGGACAAACTTCATCGACTCTTTGCCAGGGTCAGGGTTGTTTTTTTTTTTGTTTGTTTGTTTTGACTATTTAGGCTACAAAAGAAAGGACTGGAAGAAAGTGAAAGGGCGAAACAGAAATCTGAAAAGAATCTTGGAGGTTGGGACGCAGGCTGTGGTGAAGTGCCTCGTGGAGCTCTCTGGGGTTCAGGACTTTCACCACGGGTCCGGGGAGTGGATCCGGGCAGGAGAGGGGCCCTGGCTGCCTGCGAGGAGGACGCCCGCCTTCGGTCCCCGGCGCTCGCGGAGGCGTGCGGGGAGCGGGCGTTTCAGCTCACAGGTGGCCAGAGCCGCGCCAGCTGCGCGCCGCGCCCGCTCCGCGGGTGGGCCGCCAGGCGTCGCGCCGGAGCCGCGGTTGCCCGGGAGACCGAGAGGGGCGAGTGGGCGGCGCTGAGCCGAGGCGCAGCCGGGCTGCCGCCCGAGTAGCCGGGCGAGAGTTGGGGGGAGTGGCTGTCCCCAGGCGGCGCGAGGGGCCGGCGGGTCCTGGGGCAGTGCGAGGTGGCCGTGGCGCCGCGGGGCGAGGCCGGCGAGCCCGGGACGCACCTGCGCGCAACTCAGCCTCTGCGGAGCCGGGCGGCGCGGGAGCCGCGCTTGCCTCGTCTGCAGGTCCCATCGTCCCAGCCCCACCGGGCGGACTGCGGCCAGGAGGATAGTCTGGGAGGTTCCGGCTGCCCCAGGAGCGCCGAGAGCCCGGCCCGCGCCTCGGCTGCTGCGACGAGGAGCCAGGCGGGCGGCGGGCGCGCTCCCCGCGGCCCCGGGATGACTTGTCGGGGCTCCCCTCTGGCGCCTTTGCTGCTCTTTTCTCTGCACGGTGAGTGGCCCTCCCATCCTCTCCTCTCCCGGGGGGGGCCAGGCGGGGCCGGCGGGCCGGGGAAGGCTGACTCGCCGGGGCTGGTCCTGGGAACCCAACTTTCTCAGGGGCCATATTCGAGACTGTCGGCGAGGCTCGCGCTCCCACGCGGAACCCTCTGCCAGCTCCCCGCACGGCTCCGGCTCAGGTGTTACGATCCGAGAGGTGACTGCGCCCCCCGCCCGCTTACCGCTGGTCCTGAACTGGACTCTGACCGTGACCGCGCTCTTTGCCCCCTTTAGATAACGAACTCCTTACTTTCTGGGTCCAGGGAGAAACCGGGTTTAGAATCAATCGTTTCTGTTACCAGGCGGCTCCAGAACGCTGGAAATGTTTTTAAAATAATTTGGAACACTTTAAGTTGCAGTTTTCACCAAATCTTTAAAGAGCATGTGCAGGTTATGACTGAAAATGTGATCCTTATTAAAAAAACACAAAAAAACCCTCTACAGTAGGTACACTAGATTTGAAAACAATTTATTTTTTAATGGTCGAGCTTCTTCCCCAAGGAATTTAAGTCGACTTACAAAAATACATAGGACATAGCCATATTAGGACAAAAGAAATAAACGTGTTTAATTTTGTTAACTGTTTTCTAAAAATATTCATTTAAATTTTGATTTGTACTTAATCTTCTTAAATTTTTCGTTCTGTGACTAGCTGTCGTGTTGAGACCCTGTTTTCATTTTATTCAAGTGACTTGGGGTGTGTGTGTGTGAGTTTCCTGTCCTGTGGAATCAAGTTTTCTGTTCCATTTAATTTATTGTTGAGATTTACTGAGATTTATTCTGAAGGCTTTTATTTAAAAAGCAGGATAACTGGTTTATGGAGTTCTGTGGTTAATACTGTTTCTTTTTGAGGATACTGGTATGTTTCCCATAATTTTATAACTTTATTTGAACTGTTAATGTACCTATAGATCTTGAAGTAACTTAATTTTAGCTGACTTAAATTTGTACAGATTCAGTTTAAGGGAAGGGAGAAATACAAAACTTGCATATCTTTTCCATCGGAGCGAGAGAAGGAAATGTTCAAAATTACAGATAACTTTTCAGGACTTCAGTGGGTATATATTTGGTGATGATGTACAAAGTGACATTTGTATGTGCTTTATATAAACATGTGCTTCCCAATTAACTTTGTCTGGTCACTATTTTGAGAGGGCCAATATTTTTCTCTGTCCTACTTTCTTTAAGCGTGAATGAGATAGAGTAAGTGAACTTTTAAATAATCCCTCGGACACAACTGAAACTGTTTAAAATATTACTGTAAGAACAGCTGACTTTTTGGGTGAAAAATACGTTAGCCTTCATCTGTTACAATAAATGCCACCCTCTTCTTGCAGATGGTGTTTGTGTATGGTTGGGTTTTGAATTATTAGGCAGTACTTTTTAAAAGAGTTGGTGAAATTTGTAGAATCAGCCTTACAAGGTCATCTGATGTGTTTCTTTTCCTTTAGCAGAACTATTCCTAAACATACTGGGATGTTTTTAAAGACTTCCAAGGACATTTCAGCCTTTGTGATAATCTGTTTTGTAGAGGCACTTGTCACCCTCAAAAAACTGTGTTCATTTGTTCATTGAGTGTTTACTGAGCCTCCACTCTGGGCACTTGGGTGGGGCAGGATGGTGGTGGGAGACAAAGATGCATGAGTTTGTCTACCTTCTGTAAAAAATACGTTGTCCACCTCCCATAAGGAGTTTGTAGTTTTCAGACAAGCTGCAAGCATGCACAAGTGAGTTATGATACAAGGAACATATACATATATATGAGTGCCATTTGTTGGTGGTGGTGGTGATATCAAGGGAGACTTCATGGAAAAGTCTTTTGATCTGGACTTTGAGTAGAGTTTGAATTGGCTGAGATGGAAGTGTTCGGTTTTCTAAGCCAAAGGAACAGCCTGGCTGTAGGATACAAAGTGGAAAGTGCAGGGGCATATTCTGGAAAGGCCAGGCTTATAGCTGCTGGAACAGGAGATATGTATGCAAAGCAGAAAGGGCTAAAAAGGTAATAAAAGGATGATAGAGAATGTTGAATATTGTGTTTAGGTTTTATTCAGTGGGCGATAGACAAGCCACTGATACTGTTTGCTTAAGAAGGGGAAGGGATGAGGATGAACAGCTGTTGAGTGCCCAGCATAACAGTCTCCAGGAGAGTACCATGTCCTGACTGCATATAAATTCTTGAACCAGACAATGGCAGTGTTGGCATGGATGGACTAGGGCCCATTCCTAGAATTTACATTGTGGAAGGAGGGGGAAGGGTGGATCTCATGTGCACCAAAGTTGGTTCCATTACAGAGGGGCGAAAGGGAAATGGATGCCAGATAAATAACCATGATGGCAGTGGCCACTACCGTGGGAGAAGGCACCAAAGGTAGAAATGGCCTTTTACATTTTTGAAAGAAAATGATTGTCAAGAAATTTCTGTTTTTATTTTTATTTCGTTCTCTGTGGAGTAACTTCAAAGGCAATTTTAATTGAAAAGTTGACTTCTGTTACGTTCTACCAGTGGGTTCAGTTCAATTCAGTTGCTCAGTCGTATCCTACTCTTTACAGCCCCATGGGCTGCAGCATGCCAGGCCTCCCTGTCCATCACCAACTCCTGGATGCCCTCCAACCATCTCATCCTCTGTTGTCCCCTTCTCCTCCCACCTTCAATCTTTCCCAGCATCAGGGTCTTTTCAAATGAGTCGGCTCTTTGCATCAGGTGGGTAAAGTATTGGAGTTTCAGCTTCAGCATCAGTCCTTCAAATGAGTATTTAGGACTGATCTCCTTTAGGATGGTCTGGTTGGATCTCCTTGCATCCAAGGGACTCTCAAGAGTCTTCTCCAACACCACAGTTCAAAAGCATCAATTCTTCTGGACTCACCTTTCTTTATAGTCCAACTCTCACATCCATACATGACTATTGGAAAAACCATAGCTTTGACTATATGGATCTTTGTTGGCAAAGTCTCTGCTTTTTAATATGCTGTCTAGGTTGGTCATAACTTTTCCTCCAAGGAGCAAGTATCTTTTAATTTCCTGGCTGCAGTCACCATCTGCAGTGATTTTGGAGCCTCCAGAAATAAAGTCAGTCACTGTTTCCACTATTTCCCCATGTATTTGCCATGAAGTGATGGGACTGGCAAGGCTATGGTTTTTCCAGTAGTCATGTGTGGATGTGACAGTTGGACTGTAAAGAAAGCTGAGCACCGAAGAACTGATGCTTTTGAACTGTGGTGTTGGAGAAGACTCTTGAGAGTCCCTTGGACTGCAAGGAGATCCAACCAGTCCATCCTAAAGCAGATTAGTCCTGGGTGTTCACTGGAGGGACTGATGTTGAAGCTGAAACTCCAATACTTTGGCCACCTGATGTGAAGAGCTGACTCATTTGAAAAGACCCTGATGCTGGGAAAGATTGAGGGCAGGAGGAGAAGGGGATGACAGAGGATGAGATGGTTGGATGGCATCACCAACTCAATGGACATGAGTTTGGGTAAACTCTGGCAGTTGGTGATGGACAGGGAGGCTTGGCATGCTGCGGTCCAAGGGGTCGCAAAGAGTCGGACATGACTGAGCAACTGAACTGAACTGATGGGACCGGATGCCATGATCTTAGTTTTCTGAATGTTGAGTTTTAAGCCAACTTTTTCATTCTCCTCTTTCTCTTTCATCAAGAGGCTCTTTAGTTCTTTGCTTTCTGCTGTAAGTGTGGTGTCATCTACATATATGAGGTTATTGATATTTCTCCCAGCAATCTGGATTCTAGCTTGTGCTTCATCCAGTCCAGCATTTCGCATGATGTACTCTGCATATAAGTTAAATAAGCAGGGTGACAGTATACAGCCTTGATGTACTCCTTTCCCGATTTGGAACCAAACCACGTGACCTGCCTCCTGAGAAATCTGTATGCAGGTCAAGAAGCAACAGTTAGAACTGTACATGGAACAACAGACTGGTTGCAAATTAGGAAAGGAGTACCAGTGGGTTAGGTATATCTAAAGTGTTTCTTGTATTACTTGTGGTTCCTTAAAATAGCAGGTAACCTTCCAGAATCTGGAGAAAATACATAAAAGACAATATGAAATGAAAATGAGAAGAATTATGAGCCTGAGTGTTAGCATTATGAAACATTTACTGTGAACTTCCACTGCCTAGCTTTAACTTTAATTATGGAACTTTTTGGAAGGATTCACTTTTTAGTAAAAATTGTAGTTTGACCTACATAAAAGGTGATAGCAACTGGGTGAAAATTTTAGAGAAATTAAGTTCAATATTCAACACAGACTACTCAGGAAGCAGTTTACATATTAAATCAGCAAGCACTTCAAAAATGTTATGCTTAGAACTGTTGTCAGACCCAAGATAATGATGCAGTGGGTAAAGACTTATCCCCCCCAGCAACAGTATGTGGCACATTTTCAAATGTGTTTTCACACTTTGATAGTGGAAGCATTTATAATGAAAAGTCTCATTTGAATCTTCATACTTAAGCCATGTGATTTAGTGTCAAACAAGGTAGTGTGCTGGTGCGCAAGATTCTTTAGTTGGTCTGAGTTGTGCAGAACACCATTCTGGAAGTGAAAGTTGGGAAAATGGTGGTGCTCCCCTAAAATTCTTATCTGTAACTGGTTTATTTAGAAGAGGGATTCTGAGTCTGTGATCTACCTCTGTGATATCAGTTTATATTTTGGGCAGTTTGAGGAAGGATTACTGACTTTTCTGGTAGTCTGATGACCTCAGGTGAACATGGGCCCGTCAATTTCCTTCTCCCTTGTTCAGTGAGGACTCCCTGGCACTTACCCATCTAACCTTGTGTTTTGAGAGCAGCTTCAGAACATCTGGAGGCTCTGAAATCCTCCCTTGATTGTACTTGGAGAGAAGCTAGTTTAAGAGAGGTTGTCAGTTCTTGGGTGGTATTCAACATGCCATCCGATTTGAGCTGATTTTGGTCTTAAAAGTGGAAAGTTAATTAGTTTGCTTATTAGTTAAGCTGATCTTACTAAACTGGAAGGATTTCTTCCCATTCCAGTTTGGGTAATTGATTTCCTCTGTGCCTGATTTCCTACCACGTAACAAGGACTGTAGTAGTAGTTTGCATCTATGACGGTTTTAAAATTGCAGAAATGTGAAGTCAAAGAAAAATCTGTTTCCTAATTTCATAAATCATAGACTCAGTCATTGGTCTGATATCGGTTCATTGTTTTCATTATTAGGTCCTATGTAGAATGCTATATTGGAGAAGGCAATGGCAGCCCACTCCAGTACTCTTGCCTGGAAAATCCCATGGATGGAGGAGCCTGGTGGGCTGCAGTTCATGGGGTCTCAAAAAGTCAGACACAACTGAGCGACTTCCCTTTCACTTTTCACTTTCATGCATTGGAGAAGGAAATGGCAACCCACTCCAGTGTTCTTGCCTGGAGAATCCCAGGCATGGGGGAGCCTGGTGGGCTGCCGTCTGTGGGGTCACACAGACTCGGACACGACTGAAGCGACTTAGCAGCAGCAGCAGAATGCTATATGGTATGGTTCTGCCTCACTAATGTGTTATAGGGAGATCACATTTTCATAAATATCATTAATTTTTTGTTTTTGTAGAACAAGATTAAACTAATGCAATTTACCACTGTGAACAAGAAGTCTATTCAATAAAACATTCTTAGAAGTAGTCTACTTACTGGTTTCTCTTGATTTAGCAGTTTCATCTTGAGAGAGGTAACAAACTGACAGATGAGATGCACACTTATTTAGAAGAGCATTGCCTGTGAAGAAGTTGAGGTCTCAGAAGTGCTGAGTTCAGGAAACTCTTGTATCACAGAAAGTTTTTTGGGAGACTCTTCAGAGAATTAGGTTAACATTGTTGTTGTTTTTCAGTAGCTAAATCATGTCTGACTCTTTGGGACCCCATGGACTGCATGCAGGCGCCAGGCTTCCCTGTCCTTCACTTGGTTAACATTAGTGGCTAAGAAAGATAGTTGGTCAGGGTTTAGGGTTGGGATGATGGTTAAAGTATAGTAGGTTTGTGGGAAATTCAAAATTTTTTTCATGGAGGATCACAACTATGTAATAATAATGCAATCTGACATTGTGAATGTAACTCTAATGTAATAGTGCCACTTCTGGGCCGTTCTTTCTTTTTTTTTAATTTAGTTTTTTATTTTAATTAGAGGGTAATTACTTTACAGTATTGTGTTGGCTTCTGCCATACATCAGCATGAAGCAGCCATAGGTGTACATGTGTCCCCTCTCTGCTGAATCCCCCTCCCCCTGCCCTCCCCACCCCATCCCTCCAGGCTGTTACAGAGCACCTGCTTTGGTTCCCGGGGTGTCACACATCAGACTCGCAGTGGCTGTCTGTTTCACGTATGGTAATGTGTATGTTGCAGTGCTCGCCTCTCAAATCATCCCACCCTCTCCTCCTCCCCCTGAAAGACAGAAAGAAAGTCTGTTCTCTGTGTCTGTCTCCTTCGCTGCCCTTCATAGAGGATCGTTGGTATTATCTTTCTCGATTCCATATATATGCGTTATTATACGATATTTGTCTTTCTCTTTCTGACTTACTTCACTCTGTATAAGAGGGTCTAGATTCATCCACCTCATTAGAACTGACTCAAATGCTTTCCTTTTTATAGGTGAGTAATATTCTGTTATGTATATGTACCACAACTGTCTTATTCATTCATCTGCTATTGGACATCTAAGTTGCTTCCATATCCTAGCTATTATAAACAGTGCTGCAATGAACATTGGGGTACATGTGTCTTTTTCAATTATGGTTTCCTCAGGGTATATGCCCAGTATGGGGTTGTTGGGCTGTATGGTAGTTTTATTCCTAGTTTTTAAAGGAATCTCCCTACTGTTCTCCATAGCGGTTGTAGCAGTTTGCATTCCTACCAATAGTATAAGAGGGTTCCCTTTTTTCCACACCCTCTTCAACATTGATTGTTTGTAGACTTTTTGATGATGGCCATTCTGACTGGTGTGAGCTGATACCTCATTGTTGTTTTGATTTGCATTTCTCTAATAATGAACAATGTTGAGCATCTTTTCATGTGTTTATTAGCCATCTATAGGTCTTTTTTGGAGAAATGTCTATTTAGGTCTTTTGCCCACTTTTTGATTGGGTCGTTTGCTTTTCTGGTATTGAGCTTCATGAGCTGCTTGTATATTTTGGAGATTAATTTTGACAGTTCTTTTATTTGCTATTATTTTCTTCCATTCTGAGGGTTGTCTTTCACATTGCCTGTAGTTTCCTTTGGGCTTCCCTGATGGCTCCCGCGGTAAAGCATCTGCCCTGGAGAAGGAAATGGCAATCCACTCCAGCACTCTTGCCTGGAAAATCCCATGGACGGAGGAACCTGATAGGCTACAGTCCATGGGGTCACAAAGAGTCGGACACAACTGAGTGACTTCACTTTATAGTTTCCTTCATTATGCAAAAGCTTTTAAGTTTAAGTAAGTCTCATTTGTTTATTTTTGTTTTTGTTTCTGTTACTCTAGGAAGTGGATCGTAGAGGATCTTGCTGGGATTTATTAGAAGACTCATTAATCCAAAATTTTTTAAATGAAAAGAAATTTAAAATTCCACCAAAGTCTTTTGAAGATTGCATCAGTGGAAGCTTAAGCAGTGTTTATGTTTGTTTTCTCATTAATGCTGTTTCTTTTCTCTCTTTCCTTCCCATCTTCTTCTTCCATTTTGAAGAATGTTATGTTCTGTTAGTAGCGTCAGATTCTTCTTAAGTAAATAAATCTAGCTACTGGATATTGTACTTACTTCAAGTTATTTTGTTTTACCTATTCCAGGATTGATATCAACAAATAAAACCCCTGTAGCCAACCAGGCAGACCCAGAAATCACCTTAGAAGCTAGAATTGGTGGGCTTGTATGAGAGTTGTGGACCTGGTTCTACAGTTTCCCCTTGTTCCATGAGGTTAACTTTATCATATAATTGTGTGTGTGTATCTGTGTGTATTAACATTTTCCCTAAAAGACAGTACCATGCCTGGCATAGAGTAAGTGCTCAGTAAATAACTGTGACTGAATGAATGAGTGGTTACTCCCTTGGTGGTGGTACTCCCTTGTGCTTGGGGTGCCTGAAAAGCATGCTTCTTTCTGTTAAAGAAAAATAATTTCTTTAAAACTTTCCTCAGGGATTTGGTTTGATTGTCAGCTTCAGCTGATCTTTAAACCTTGCTGTATGTTTTATGAAATAGAGGTGAAAGAGTTCTATTTTCACAGTCTTTTCAAATTCTGTGACTTTAGAAGTTTATGTAGAAATGCTGTATTTGTAGACCTTTTAAAATTGCTACTTAGCTTCTCTTTAATCCTAAAACTTTGAAGTTGTCCATCTCAAGACTTTCCCCGCGCCCCCCCCCGCCCCGCCCCGCTAAGGAATTTCTGAAGATTTTGCTCCATGTACTGAAGAGTGATGTTGAACTTTCGGGAATCCATTTAGAACCTTGAAGTTTCCCATTTATATCACTGGTGTTCTTAGTCCTGAAGGCCTGCATGTTGGAACTAGACTCCCAAGAATGGAGATAATTAATTAACATCTCATATGGTCTAAGCTTCCCAGGTGGCGCAGTGGAAAAGAATCTGGCTGCCAACTTGGGAGAGGTGTGTTTGATCCCACAGCAGGGAGGATTCCCTGGAAGAGGAAACGGCAACCACCTTAAGTATTTTTGCCTGAAAAATCCTGTGGACAGAGGAGCATGGCGGGCTACAGTCCATGGGGTCTCAAAGAGTTGGACATGACTGAGCGCCTTAGGAAATAGGAGCATTCACTCAGCCAGCCTCACATGGGAGGCATTATAACCCCTTCTGGTGGAGCTTGCTAGTTGTCCTTCCCTCTCATTCCCTTCCCTTCCCCTGAAGTCTATGTACTTCAGGCCACAGTTTCTTCCTGCTGTGATTCATTCCTTTAGGTACCATCCTTTCAGTCTGCAGTGATGTTTATATCTCTCAGAATGTCCAAAGTTGTTTTCTAATCATAACTGCATCCTCAGCAATGTGCTTGCAAATGCCTTGATGTTATCATCCTTTAAATTTAAGTATCATCAGTTTTAAGTATCATTATTCTAATCTTTCTTTCTTTGGACCAGGCACATCACTGTCAGCTATACAACTTCTGTCAGCCCTCATTGGTCAAGATCATTTGCCAGAACACAAAATTCATGGCACATGAAAAGGCTGAAGTGTAGTGAACATCACTTGTTGCAGAACATATTCAAATCAGGCTAGTTAGCATTTGATGTTTTCATTGGTTAAGAAAGTTTATAGTACAGTTAACTTATGTGTATTGTCTGTGTGTAAATACAGATTGCTGTACTTGGACTTGTTGGCCAAGACTTAAGACAGTATGAAGAACACATGAAAAATGTGTCAACAATACACTGCAAAGATGCTCAGACTTTTTGGTGTTAAAGATTATTGGGACCTTAAAGATTATTGAGGCCAGAAGTGCTTTTGTTTATGTGGGTTATATCTGTCAGTATTTACCACGTGCTGTGCTTAGTTGCTCAGTGGTGTCTGTCTCTTTGTGACCCCCGTGGACTATAGCCCACCAGGCTCCTCTGTCCATGGTTTTCCAGGCAAGAATACTGGAGTGGGTTGCCATTTCCTACTTAGGGGATCTTCCCAACCCAGGGATTGAACCCACATCTCTTGTGTCTCCTGCACTGGCAGGCTTATTTACTACTAGCACCACCCGGGAAGCCCACAAATTTACCATATTGGAAGCCAAAAGGGAGAAAATAAAAAATATGTACTAATCAGTTTAAAAATAACAGTAATATATTCATCATATGTTGACATAATACATTTCTGTGCATATATGGGTTTTTCTCAAGCCAAAAAATATTAGCAAGAAGAGTGGCATTGTTTTACATTTTTAGAAATGTCAGGCTCCCTGGAAGACAGCTAGATTCTCCTATCTGCTTTTGTATTCAGTTTATTATGGTGTATTGGTTTGGTTGAACTACATAAAGAATATCTGCAATACAACTATGTATTTGGAAAAGGAAGGAGTATGTTGATAGCATTTTCAGATCATTTTGTTTATTCTTTGATATTCCACCAAAACACTTTAAGTTGTAGTATCTAAAAGATTGGGCTTCCCAGGTGGCTCACTGGTAAAGAACCCACGTGCCAATGCGGGAGACACAAAAAACAGGGTTTGATCCCTGAGTCGAGAAGATCTCCTGGAGGAGGAAATGGCAACCCACTCCAGTATTCTTGCCTGGAAAATTCCACGGACAGGGAAGTCTGATGGGCTACAGTCCATGGGGTCTCAAAGAATCAGACACAACTTAGCAACTGAGCACAAATACATCTTAAAGATTGGTTGCAGTGAAGATTCTGAAACCAAGTCAGTAAACATTTCTTACTCCCTTATATTAAAGTCCACTTTAATAGATTTTAGACATTGCACTTTAAATGGACCTTATACTCTTGTGTGTGTGTTTTTTTTTTGTAACAGTATTCGTTGATTGTTTGAAAAAATATTGGTTCACTGATGCAGATCTTACAGATGTTGACATGTATTGCATTTTATAAAATGTAAAATAATACCACCATTGACCTCACCAGCACAGCCTGTTAGTGTTGGGAAACTGTTAAACTTCACAATGGCAGATACAAGCTTTCCAAAATTTTAATATTTAAATTTAATATTCCAGTTTTATCACTGGCAACAGATAGTTGTTGGTTACTTCCCTCAAAATGAGAGTCTTGCTTTGTTCAGTTTTGAGAAAATGTCATCCAGATTCCTAAGGCTGACTGATTAGTCTGTGAGTTCTTTCAAGTACAAGGGCTAATCCAGGGAAAAGTGGATGGTTGAGTTAGCCTTGAGCTCTAACTGCTGGCCCAGCACTTCTCCTTAGGACCCCACTTGACTCTGTAGCCGCATATGGGATTCCTATTTCATGCTGCCCATTCGCTCACACACAACACTAGGTCAGGATGCAATGAAACTGCTGTTGTTGCTTCACAAAGACATTTAAAAAAACTGGATTTCCTTTTTTAACCGTGTGTGATGGTGATCACTGCAGCCTTCTCCCACGATTTCGTGACAGCACCTTGACTTATGCCAAAGCGCCAACAGTTTCACCCACCACTGCTTCTGCACCATAAGTACAAATGTCAACTCAGGCAAAAAGGCAGATAATACTTTACCAGTATTAAGAAAAAAGCTTTTACCTCTTGGACTTTCTGACAGGATCTTGGAGACCCCCATGGGTCTATGGACTAGTCTTGAAATGCTGGTATAATGTAATGAGATGTTAGTATTTTTTTTTTTTTTGAAAAAAGTTTTAGACACAAATAGCTGCATAATTATTCTATGTTATGAGGGATGGCATTAAATGGAGTATGTATGCATTTTAAAAAATAAATACTATACTGTAAAATTCTTTATTTTTGTATAATTTTTTAAATTATAAAAGTAGCATATCTTAGCTGTAAAAATTCAAACAGTGCAGAAATGTTTAAGAATTGACTCAAACCCACCTCCACCCACTGAATTCTCTGCTTTTACTGTGCATTGTTCCAGGCCTTTCTTGAACCACAAACAAAGCCTGCATGCATATGTATTTTTTTTAAAATAATGCCATAAATACTCTTCTGTAACTTATTTTTAAAACATAACAATTTAATATGGGTATCTTACAACATCTATTACATGGTATCTTACTACATCTATTATATTATCCTTAGTGATCATTTGGTATTTCACAGCATGTATAATTTATTTAGCTGTTTCTCCATTATTGGATGTTAATGTTGTTTCTTATTTTTTTATATTAACTATGTAGCAGACATCTTTGGACATATAACCTATAAATTTGTGTAGAAATTTTTATAGTCTAGGTTGCCCAAAGTGAAATTTTTTGGTTGTACACGTTTAGCATCACGTCAAAGTTTATGGGTTTGTAGAGAGAGACAGCTCAGATTTGAATTCTTGACTAGTCATTTATTTGTTCTGTGACTTTGGGAATGTTATTGATGTCCTGAGCTTGGGCTTGATTATCTTGTAAAGTGGAAATAAACTGCTCAGTGTGTTGAGAAGTACTAAATTAAACGAAATGACACGTCTCTAAACTGTGTAGCATAGTGCCTGGCAAGTAGAAAATGAAAATGCTTGGTTAGTGGCAGTTAGTCATAAGGATTGCTAAACCCCAATTCGAGTCAGGAAGCAAGAGCCCTAACCAGGGTTATCAGTGGAGGTGTGACCTGGGACCCAGCAAACTGCTAGCTCTCCAGGCCTGCTTGCTTTTGCAAAATGAGGGATTAGGTGGTTAGGTGATCTCTTCTTTTCCAGCTCTGTGTCCTAATGGTTCTTTAACTTGGCTCCCAAGTATTGAGAGTGTCGGCAATAAAATAAGCCAGAGAAAGCATATGGCTGATGTTAACATATATATAAAGCTTTTCCTAAAATAGTTATTTGACTTACCTACTTACCTCACCCTCTCCCCCCAATTTAATAAGACTGTTTGGTGATACCTATTCTAGGAATTAAAACCATCTTCATCTGTCGTAGAAAGATTATAAAAAGTGGTTTCAAATATAAAGAATTATATTTTAAAATTAATTTCTGTTCACTTTAGCTCAGGCTATGTACATACATCTTTGTTTTCCTAAATCCTTTGTAGCATAGATAGGTATTGTATGTGCCAGGAGAGGGTCAGTTGTGAACAGACTTATGAAAAATCATTTTACCACAATCACTGTATCCTGGTCCTTTAACTTGATTTTTAGGAACTTTCTCAGCTTTTATCGCATAATGACTGCTCTTGGTCTAAGCCAGGCGTTTGTTGTTGTTTAGTTGCCGAGTCGTGTCCAATTCTCTGTGACCCCATGGACGGTGGCCCACCAGGCTCCGCTGTCCATGGGATTCCCCAGGCAAGAATACTGGAGTGGTTTGTCATTTCCTTCTCCAGGGGTCTTCCTGAGTCAGGGATTGAACCCACATCTCTTGTGTTGTCATGTGAATTCTTTATCACCGAGCCACCAGTGTCTAAAATGTGTCTGGACTGGGTTACATGATGTATATAGACATTTTTGGAGTGCTGCTGTTGATTAAAAGTGAAAAGCTTGTGAGCTTTTAAAAAACACTGAGTTTTAGTCAAGGAGGCAGTGATGAAAGCTTTGGAGGGGTGTGGTTGGACATGTCTTAACTCTGACTTATGTCATTGAATAGTGTTTCCCAGCTGTTCTTTGTGCATTTTCATGAAAGAGGATGTTTTTATGCAAAACCAGGTGGTCTCCCAAATGGACAGTCACATTGGCAGAACTTCCAAATAATTCTAAGATTTTGTAAACTCACTGCCCACTGTTTTCTTGGTATGATTTGTTTTCAGATTAAATTTTTTCTGAAACTAAAACACGCTAGTGGAAAAGATTCTTAAGGTTTGTCCTCCAAAATAGTTATGGAAACTTAAACATGATTCATTGTCATAAAAATACTTGCTGAAAATGTGACTTTGAATTCTTGCTAATTTGTGATTTCATTGTCCTCAGAGCAAAGCATGTTTCAGTTGCCCTTTGATGTCTCCAGTTTCCATGTTAACATTTGTACTTCTTTGGACAAATAAATTGCGCTCTTCCCTCCTCCCTTCCTAGTTACTTTGGATTCACGTGGTTGAGTTGTCTTTCTCATTAGGAAGAAAGTGTAATGTTGTGAGCCATGGGGAGCTGGACCACTGAGGTCTCTTAGAGCCCTTTAATTCCATAATGTCCTTGATCTGACGAAGCCGCTCAGCAAATCTCTTCACAATTTCCACGACCAAGCCATCTGCCTGCATTGAAATAAATCAAATCTGCTTACTCTGTCAATGTCTAACGAGTTTTCTATAAACTGAGGATGTTGACCATGAGCACGAAAATAATTTGCAATCTTGAGCACTTCCTCTTGAATTCTCATCCAAGATTCTCTTGACACAGTGGAAGCTGGCCTGCCAGCTTTCTCTTTGACTTGAGTCAGAGTGTAATGGAGCTGTTCCCCACTCTCCGTGGTGTAGTTACTCACTCAGGGACAGTGAGTAAATTTCTTCTTCAGCTTTTCCACATCCAGGTTAAACTTCACAAAACCTGTACTTGCCCTTCTACTTTATATATACTTGCTATATAGAAACAGACACACAGTTATCTCCTTTTACATGTTGCAGTTTGCATGCACACACACATTTATGTTTAAATCTCAGGCAGACTGATTTTGTATGTGGCCCAAGCTTCTGATATTATCTGGACTTGGGACACTGTGGCAGCACCACACTGAGCAAGTGTATAATCCCATGGCCTGTGCCGAGGCAAAAAAAAAAAAAAAAAATTTTTTTTTCACATCTGAGAACCACCAAATCTAAACCATTTCTTCTTGGTGTTCTTAATTTCTTGCTCTCCTTTCTTTCCTCACTACTTTCATTGATTTATATCCTTAAGTTTGCATTATTCTGACACTTTTCTAGTGGGTCTTTATTTCGCCTTTCTTCTCTTTGATCCATCTTTTATTCTGTGCCAGGTTGCTTTCCGGTGAAACACTGTTTTCATTATATCCCTCCCATTCTTCAATAGCAATAACAACTGCATAATCTGAAAACCTTTAATACAGTCACTCAGCCTTTTCCTTTATGTGAGCTAAGTTTACAGGAGCTTCCCACTTTCTTCTAACATGTTCCTGCTGTGTTTCTAAAATTCATACTTTGTTCAGTCCACTGAGGAATGATGACATACATACTTATTTTGGGGATTATCTTTCAAAGTTGCAAAAAGAGAGTAGTGACCAGGACTAAAATTTTTTAAACCATAATATACACAAAATACTTTGGCCACCTCATGCGAAGAGTTGACTCATTGGAAAAGACTCTGATGGTGGGAGGGATTGGGGGCAGGAGGAGAAGGGGACGACAGAGGATGAGATGGCTGGATGGCATCACGGACTCGATGGATGTGAGTCTGAGTGAACTCCAGGAGTTGGTGATGGACAGGGAGGCCTGGTGTGCTGCGATTCATGGGGTCGGAAAGAGTCGGACACGACTGAGCAACTGAACTGAACTGAACTGATACACAAAATAGTGTAGTAATATTGAGTAGTACTTAGTGAATTATCATAAGTCATGTCATACTTAGGTAACCATCATCTAGATCCAGAGGCAGTGCACTGCCCACATCCAGTAGCCCCCAGAGACCCTCTCAATCATCCTGCCGTTCCCTGCTCCTGCAAGGTAACCACTTTAAAAAAAATGTATTGAAACTATAGCTGGTTTATAATGTTTTGTGTTAATTTATCCCTACAGCAACGTGATTGAGTTATGCACGTATATTCTTTCCATTATTCTTTTCTGTTGAGGTTTATCACAGGATATTGACTGTACCTCCCTGTGTGTATACTTTATATATACTTGCTATATAGGTCCCATACAGTAGGACCTTGTTGTTTATCCATCCTGTATTGGATAGTTTGCATCTGTGAATTCCAAACTCTTGATCCTTCCATCTCCATCTGTCCTCTCTCTCGGTAACTGCAAATCTATTCTTTATGTCTGTGAGTCTGTTTCTTTTTTATAGATATGTTCATTTGTGTCATATTTGAGATTTTACATATAAGCAATGTCATATGGTATTTCTTTCTCTTTCTGACTTTGCTTAGTATGATAATCTCTGGATCCAGCCATGTTGCTACAAATGGCACGATTTCATTCTTTTCCATGACTAATACTCCGTTGTATATACCTCATCTTCTTTACCTGTTTATCTCTTGATGGGCATTTAGGTTTTTTTCATGTCTTGGCTATTGTGATAGTGCTGCTTTGAACATAGGGTTGCATGTATCTTTCCAAATTATAATTTTGTCTGGGAATATGTTCAGGCGTGGGATTGCTAGGTCATAGGGCAGATCTATTTTTAATTTTTTGAAGTACCTCCACACTGCCTTCCATAGTGGTCGCACCAGTTTACATTCCCACCAACGGTGTAGGAAGGTTTCCTTTTTTCCATATCTTCTCCAGCATTTACTATTTGTAGACTTTATAATGATGGCTGTTCTGATTGGCGTGAGGTGATACCTCATTGTATTATTGATTTGCATTTCTCTAATAATTAGCAATGATGAGCATCTTTTCATGTGTCTATTGGCCATCAGTATAGCTTCTTTGGAAAAATGTCTGTTGAGGTCTTCTGCCCGTTTTTTGATTGAATTGTTTGGTTTTTTGTTATCAGTTTGCGTGGGCTGTTTGTATATTTTGGAAATGAAGCCCTTGTTGGTCACATCATTTGCAGGCGTTTTCTCCCAGTCTGTAGGTTGTCTTGTTGTTGTTGTTGTTGTTGTTGTTAGTGGTTTCCTTTGTTGTACAGAAGCTTATAAATTTGATTAGGTCCCATTTGTTTATTTTTGCTTTTATTTCTATTACTTTTGGAGACAACAAAGGTAACCACTTTTTCACCTCTAATACCAGAAATTAGCCTGTTTTTAAAATTTATATAAGTAGACTAATTCTTATTCAGTATGAATTCCTTTGTGTCTGCCTTTGAAAATTCACCACTGATTATGTGATTTATCCACACTGCTACATGTAGCTGTAATTTCTTCACCTCTGTTACAGTATAGCACTTCAGTGTGTGAATATACCACTATATGGATTTATCCATCCTACTGCTCATAGATGTTTGGGTGGTTTCTAGTTTTGACAATGAACACCACTGCTGTAAACATTTTTGTATGTGTCTTTGGACACATAATCAGAGTTAGGAATACACCTAAGAAACAAATTGCATGTATTCAGCCTTAGTAGGTACTGCCATTTTCCCAAAGTGACTGTGCTGATCTTTACACCCTCCTAGCAGTTTATCCATTTTCTCTACATCCTGGTGAATATCAAGTATTGTCAACTTGTTTTACTTTAGTCATTCTGATGGGCAAATAGAGGTATCACACTTTGTGTGTTCCTAATTTGCAGGTATTTTGTACTTGGCTGATTACTAATGAGGTTGCTCACCTTTTCTCCTTCTTACTGGCCATTTAGGTATCTTCTTTTGTGAACTGTCCAAGTCTTTTGCCAGTTTAAAAAAAGCAATTTTATTGAGATATAATTAGCATACCATATTTTTCACTTGTTAAAAGTATACAGTGATTTTTGGTGTATTACATTGGTAATTTTTAGGAATTGTGGTAAAATGTTACATAAAATTAGCCATTTTAAATTGCCAACATCTGTTGGATCATAGAAAAAGCAAGGGAATTCCAGAAAAACTTCTGCTTCATTGACTATGCTAAAGCGTTTGACTCTGGATCACAACAAACTGTGGAAAATTCTTAAAGAGATGGGAATATCTGACCACCTTACCATATCCTGAGAAACCTGTATGCAGGCCAAGAAGCAACAGTTAGAACTGGTTCCAAATTGAGAAAGGAGTACGTTAAGGCTGTGTATTGTCACCCTGCTTATTTAACTTATATACAGAGTACGTACATTATGCAAAATGCTGGACTGGATGAAGCACAAACTGGAATCAAGACTGCTGGGAGAAATATCAACAACCTCAGATATGCAGATGATACCACTCACATGGAAAAAGTGAAAAAAAAAAGTGAAGAGGAATTAAAGGGCATCTTGATGAAAGTGAAAGAGGAGGGTGAAAAGGCTGACATTCTTTCTCAACATTCAGAAAGTGAAGATCATGGCATCTGGTCCCATCACTTCATGGCAAATAGAGGAGGAAACAGTGACAGACTTTATTTTCTTGGGCTCCAAAATTGCTGTGTATGGTGACTGCAGCATGAAATTAAAAGACACTTGCTCCTTGCAAGAAAAGCTATGACAAACCTAGACAGCATATGAAAAAGCAGAGACATCACTTTGCCAGCAAAGGTCCATAGAGTCAAAGCTATGGTTTTTCTAGTAATCATGTCTGGATGTGAGAGTTGGACCGCAAAGAAGTCTGAGCTCTGAAGAATTGATGTTTTCAAATTCTTCTCCAGAATTGGTGCTGGAGAAGACTCTTGAGAGTCCCTTGGACAGCAAGGAGATCAAACCAGTCAATCCTAAAGGAAATCAACCCTGAGTATTCATTGGAAGGACTGATGCTGAAGCTCCAATACTTGGCCACATGATGCTAACTCATTGGAAAAGACCCTGATGCTGGGAAAGATTGAAGACAGAAGGAGAAGGGGACTGCAGAGGCTGAGATGGTTGGATGACATCTCCGACTCAATGAACACGAGTTTGAGCAAATTCTGGGAGATAGTGAAGGACAGGGAAGCCTGGCATGCTGCAGTCTATGGGGTTGCAAAGAATAGGACACGACTAAGTGACTGAACGATAGCAAACCATCTTGCTAGTCAGTGTGCAATTTGGTGGCATTAGCACTTTCACTTTCACAGTGTTGTACAACCATCACCACTGTCTATTTCTAAAACATTTTTATCATCCCAAACAGAAATTCAATAAATATTAAATAATAGCTGCCTGTTCCTGCTTTCCCCAGGCCCAGGTAGCATCTGATCTATTTAGATATCTTTTAATTTGCCTATTCTAGGTATCTCATATAGGTGGCTGCTGCTGCTGCTGCTAAGTCACTTCAGTCGTGTCCAACTCTATGTGACCCTATAGACAGCAGCCCACCAGGCTCCCCCATCCCTGGGATTCTCCAGGCAAGAACCCTGGAGTGGGGTTGCCATTTCCTTCTCCAGTGCATGAAAGTGAAAAGTAAAGTTGCTCAGTCATGTCTGACTCTTCATGATCCCATGGACTACAGCCTACCAGGCTCCTCCGTCCTTGGGATTTTGCAGGCATGAGTACTGGAGTGGGGTGCCATTGCCTTCTCCGAATATAGGTGGAGTCATACAGTATTTGTCCTTTTGTGACTGACTTTCTTCACTTAGCATGATTTCAGGGTTCATCCATGTTGCAGCAGGTATCAGAACTTCATTCCTTTTAAGGCCTGAGTAATATTTCATTGTTATATATATATGCTACTTTTGTTTATTTACCTTTTGACAAACCCTTGGGTTTTTGCTAGTTTTTAAACTTTGAAAATCTGTGTGTCTTTTTTTCCCCTTGATTTGTATAGGTTTTAAAAATATTTTTGCTGAAATACAGGCACTTTATTGGTTATATGGGTCACAAAATCTTTTACCTCTGACTTGCCTTTTCACCTTCATATTTTAGTGTTTTTTAAAGAACAGTTCTTAATTGTAATTTATTTGGTTTTGACACTTTTTTCTTTTTGACTAGCACTTTTTGTGTCTTGGCTAAGATATCTTTGTCTGTGATCTTTTAAAAGCTGTATTGCTTATCTTTTATATTTTGACCTGTAGTCCCCCTGAAATTAGTTTTTTATGTGTGTGATGAAAATTGGGAGTCAAGGACTAAAGCTTACTTTTTGTGGTAGTTTACTTTTTTACATTTATGTTTCGTCTTCTGGGTTAAATAAGTGCTTTGAGTTGGTCTTATATTTCATTTTATCTTCAGGAGCTAGCATATTGCCTTGCACCTGATAAGAGATAAGTAAATGCTTATTAATAATGGTCAGGTTGTAAAGGCTCATTTCCCAAAAGACACATAGGGACCCATACAGAACAGTATGAAATGTAACTTTCTTCTTAAATTGTTATTGTTTAGTTGCTAAATCATGTCTGACTCTTTTGTGATCCCATGGACTATAGCCTGCCCAGCTCTGCTGCTGTGGGATTTCCAAGGCAATAATCCTGGAGTGGGCTGCCATTTCCCTCTCCAGGGGATCTTCCTGACCCAGGGATCGAACCCACATCTCCTGCAGACAGGCAGGCGCTTTGCCACCGAGCCACCAAGGAAGCCCACTTCTTCTTAAATAGCGTTCATACATTACTTTCCTCTTTATGGCGTTAATTTCTTCTCGCGGTTTCTGGAGACCTATCTCCCTCTCCCTCCTCTGTTGCCACGTCACCATCTTTGCCGTCGTCACCCTTCTCCTTCATTAATACCGTCCTCAGCATCTGGAACTGAAGTTGAGCTCCAAATCTCGCAATGTTAATTTCCCCATTATGTAGTACTCTCCTTTTAAGGTATTAATTTTAGTTTTATAATAGTATTTTATATTGTTGAGTACCTTGTGTCATAACAACGTCACCTTCCATTTGTTTTGTCCCAGGAATTTCAATCCATGGTCTAAAAATCACTTTCAGAGATGTCACAGAAATTTTTGTGTTGTGTTTGGTATTCTCAGTGAGAATATCTCAGCCTTTAAAAGTTTATTCTTTAATTTTCCAATAAACTGTTCATAAGCCCATGCTATATACACCACTGTACTTAGGCATTGTGGGTCATACAGAGTATTCGATATATTACCTGGTCTTAAAGAACCTAACACACGTGTTCAGTTCAGTCCAGTCGCTCAGTCGTGTTGGACTCTTTGCGACCCCATGGACTGCAGCACACCAGGCCTCGCTGTCCATCACCAGCTCCCGGAGTTTACTCAGACTCATGTCTATTGAGTCGGTGATGCCATCCAACCATCTCATCCTCTGTCGTCCCCTTCTCCTTCCATCTTCAATCTTTCCCAGCATTAGGGTCTTTTCAGATGAGTCAGTTCCTCACATCAGGTGACCAAAGTATTGGAGTGTCAGCTTCAACATCAGTCCTTCCAGTGAATATTCAGGACTGATTTCCTTTATGATGGACTGGTAGCTATGGTTAGAATTGTAAGCATAATTACAACTTGGAGATTTATGTGAATCAGAAAAGGAGTAATTGTGGAACACATCAGAATCAGGTGAGGAACTGAAGTGCAGATATGTAGTAAACTGTCAAGTGGAAGAAGATGGAGGCCGTGTGCACTGCCCATCTGGTCTTCATCCCAGCTGATGAGGCAGAACACCTTTGTTTTTTCTGTACTCAGCAGTTTTTAAAGAGAAAAAGCAAAAAACAGGCTTATTAAGGTTCAGGCATCTGAGGATAGAAAGATTAAAAGTATACAGTCTAGTCTTTAGGACTCTGTGAGCTTAGTCTAAAAGACAACATGATTGAGCTCATTATTATTGAATTTGTTACATTAATGATATGAATGCAGTCTTGTCTTCTTCTCAGTCCTCGTTGTTTTGACAAACCAAGTCATTTTCCTAGGTGGTGTGGTTCTTGGGGTCTGCCAGCTCTGCAGCCGGCCACTTTCAGCATGCACTGGAGTGATGGCTTGGAGGCTTTGGCAGAAGGCAGGTGGCCTCTGAGGCGGTGCTCCTGGTCCCCAGGGGCCTGCATGAAATGTGAGAGAGACCTGGAAGTGCTTGTGCATCCTGGCGAGGGGACCATAGAGGTCCTCGGTTAGAATGAAGAGATCCGCATGTGCAGGAGTTTCAGCATCAGAGACGAGTGGCCAGTACCCCTGTAAGGATGGGAACCAGCACACACCCAACTCTGTTCCCCATTCAGCATGACCACTGGAAAGAGCACCCCGCAGAGCACCAGTCTTAACCTGCGACTCCTAGACTAAGAAGCGGTGAGTTAGATACTTTATGGGAGAGCGGCCAGAAAAGACCCAGAAGACTTTGTGTGGCTACGAGGGTCAGCTCTCTTCTCTGCCACGGGGTAGTCTGAGAACTCTCTCCTTGATGCAGTCAGATAGCATCTTGAATAAAAGCAGGATGAGGGGAAGGAAATCTAAAAGCATGAGCATTTGTGTGAGCCGTCTAAAAGCGACATCTGTCAGATTACTCAAAGGAGTTGTTCAGATTGTTGGATCAGCCTTAGAGGAGTAGATTGGGCTAAATTTGGTTATTCCCTTCATGCCCACTGTCCATCCTGTTTTGGGGTGAGTTGTTGGGAGGTGAAAAGTGGTAAGAAGTTCATATCAGTTTGAGAGAAAATAGACTTTTTTTTTTTGTATATGCTTGTTTATTAACAAAGAAATAACAAATTTACTTATTGCTGTTCTCTTGCTAACATTAGGTTTAGATGCGTGGCCAATCCCACAGAATCTAATGGCCTCCTCTGGCCAGATGCGCTGGTATTGAGCTTTGTCCTAGTTTTTAACTTAAGCTGATGTACCAACATGGTAGCAAATGTGTAAGCAGTTGCAGGAACCATACTGCAGTGGTTTATTGAATCTCAATAAGTGATCTTTTCTTTGAAGAAAAGCCTCTTTATTTGCTTGATCACTTGGAGTGCTTTTTAAAAATACTTGGATTTGGCAGGCTTTTTGGATACTGAGGTGCCCACAGTGAACTGAATGTGGTTAAACAGCTTGGAACGTTGGAGCTGAATAGGCTCTGGGCACATGTGCCAAGGGGTAGCAAGCCAAGCCGTCCTGTCTCCAGAGCCAGCCCTGCCAGGCCTCAGCTCTGCTGCTCCACCACTTCTGGATGCCTCTCTAAGTCAGCACGTTTCTCCTGCTTTTAGCGTCCAAGTTTCCAGTCTAGATGTCAAGTTTCCATTAAGGTCGTAGCTGCCATGATTGGGGACCCTGTGCCACACGCCAGTGCCTAGGCACTTTAGGTATGTTTACTCGGTGATCCTTAAGACAAGCCTGTGAAATAGATGAATATTAACACTGTTTCCAAGCAAGAAAGTTGATTGTGTGGTTGGAGAGTGAATGAATTTCAGTACCTAGAAGAGTAAGTGCCTAGAAGAGTAAGTAAGATAATATCTAAAGTGCTGTGTCAGGCTCAGACAGTGACTGGATTACATTTTCTCTTTTAAACTAACTTTGTGGTGATTTTATCCCCATTCTGCGACCTCACTGGACAGAAATTTGGGGAACATCTATTTGAGCTGTTGAAGCAGGACTTAAATCACCTTTAGAACCTAAGCATGTGGAGATTATGGTGCTCCAGCCTGTGAAAGTTAAAATGAAACCTAAACTGTGAAGCAAGAGTGAGCAAGTCCCACACAGCTGTGTTTTTCCCTTCAAGAGGACTGCTTTAATCTTTGCTCTCATGTATCAGATACGGACCTTAAAAACCCCTTTTTCTGCCTCCTTCCCCCGTCTCTCTCCCCTTCTACCTTGCAGGTGCCTTATGCATTTGCTTGGTGTGCCTGGTAAATAGTACAGCGTGAGCCGTAAGAGAGTTTAGAACTTTGTTTTTATGTATTTTACATAAGTTGGCATGATGGAAGATTTGTAAGTTCTCAAATTCAAAGGGGAATGATTGAAAAATTATTATTCCAAGAAGAAACTGTGCTTGGCCTGTGGGTTAGACACTGCAGCTGGTAGAAGTACACAGCTCCGCTCCTGCCTGCATTGAGTTGACAGTTTCCAAGGAGGGGAGGGAGGAAACAGTTTTTTGAATGCTTACTAGATACTCGCCCTTCAAATATACGTGATATAATTAATCTTTATCACACCCTTGAATATTTCCATTTTATAAACAAGGAAAGGTTAAATAAGGCCACAGCTCTTATTGTCCTTGGTATCCAAAACCTACCCTCTTCTCACTTCAGGAAAAGGAGAGCAAGAAAACACAGTCATTTCAGCTTGAAATCCCCTTTTCTCCTCTTCCTTCCGGGCCTGGAAAATAAGGCTTGCGTTTCCGGACCCAGGTTGGATGTCACCTCCCATGTGGTCTCCTAGAGTTGGCTTTTTCCCTCCCTAAATCCATAGCGTGTCGTTCAGACTTTAGCCCATCCTGTTATCCTGGTCTCTGTAATCTGCACACTCACTTCTTTGTTTTACCCTCTTCCTTCCTTACCTTTAGGCACTGCGCCTGGCACACAGCCAGTGCTTAATAGATATTTGCTTTATTAAAACTAAGTGATGATGGTACAGTTCAAGCTATACAGACAACTGAACTTCCGAGAGACATTATGGAGCAACTGGGAGCTAGCAGTCTCTCTCAGCAACTGAGAAGGATTTAGCTGAGCCCAGGGGAGGCGGGGCCCAGCGGATTGGGGAGGGTGGGAGTGGGAGTGGGGGGACAGCCTTGGAAGTGGTCCCATGTAGAGGAGCATTGCTGGCTCCTGTCAGGAAGCAACGTGAGTTAAATTTGGATGCCACATTTATTATTTCAGCTCTTTGAAAACTGCCCCTAATGATATCTCTTTTCTTTTGTTTCCTCAAAATTAATTATCTTTTTGTAGCTATGGCAACTCATTTGAAACTCTATTATGCCTGTAATCTGTACCCATTGAACCATTTGCTTCAGCATTCTAAACATTTTCCTGCATGGTCAATAGTTCTATATTTACAGCGTTCTCTTCCTTCTGGTGAAAATTGGCTTTTCCCTTTAGATTTCTAAAGATGATTTAAAAAAGAATTAGGAATGGCAGCCTGACTAATAAATGATCATAAATGACCATCATCTTTGTCACTAACGTTCACGCCATCACCTGCTCCTGCTGACATATTTCTAGGCCGTCTTTACTTTGAAGAGCTTTGAACGCATGGCACAGACCACCCTGGTTTCCCTGATTTCCCTGGTTCTCAGGGCCCCTATACCCTCACCCCTGGGAGTCACCTCCCACCCTCCCTCGAGGGCTCTAGCAGTCCAGCGGGACACCCTTTGTGCCTCCTGCCTAGCTTTGGTCCAGCTGGTGACACCGCGCGTGCGCGTGTGTGTGCGTACTTGTTCTCTTCCCGTGTGCTGTTCATTCTGTTGCTAGCCTTCCCAGCTCAGCCTTTCTCCTGGTCTCAGACAACTTGTCTTTTAATGTTCGGCCTGCAGGACTTTTGCACATGCAGCCCAGCTCTTGTGGGTAGACTAGATGGTCAGAGGGTTCCCAGTCTCCTTCTCTTCTTAGGTCAAGTTTGTTTAGCCTTCAAATCTTTTTCTTCATTGGAATGTGAGGCACAAAACAGTTCCACCATTGACTGGCTGACTTAGATGAAGGGATGGCCCTAATGCATGTGGTGCGTAGAAAGAGTCTGTAACACTGAGTCCCCGTGTCGTCTTAAAGTGCCTGCTCACTTAAAATGCATTGGTAGGCTAGGAGTCATGTGTTAATAGCTGACAGAGAAAGAGATTGTGTTAAGAACTTCAGTCTCCTATCTCCTTAAGTCACAGTAAACATGCTTTTAAAGCTTTTATAACCTTGTGATTGGTGTTTGCATCTTCCCGACAGATCAGTTACCTTAGTGAAGTTACACAGTGGTGGTGGTTACAGTCTGTGCTGGGTCTCTGTCTCTGAAACACTTGGAGTAGTGTTAGATAAGCTGGATCTTAACATAAGAATTTGAAGCTGACTCCTGTTAGTTGTATGGTTTTTATCTCTAATTAAGTGACTCCCTGTCGCTAAGAGCAGTAATAAAAATGTTAACAATTTAGTCTGAGACTGTTATGGCCATAGTATTACTTATACCACAGTAGCTTATGCTGGGAAGATATTCAAGAAAGGTTTATGGACCCAGAAAATGGTTATTTCTCTGAGAAATAAGCTTAGGGGGCTTTATTAACAGTTATAGCCGATGTTTATCACCAGTTGTAAACAGCATCCTGGATAATGCTTGTTTCTCTTGTCCTTTTACCTTATTTTTTGTACTTTAGAAATGTAAAATCATTCTGTTTCAATTGTGTTTATTTTAAAAATACTTTTAAGTTGTTTTAGTATTTGCTGAATATTTACCTTCCAACACTGTGACATATACTTTAATAGTAATAAAAAAGCATATAAATATATATTGATTGATCTGCTTTTGGGTTTACTGTTGAACATTTCATACTAGAAGGGCAAACTTCTTATGCTCGCAGGGGCTTTTTGAGAACATTTCTGCAGCTGTCATACAGTCCCAGAGTGGCAGATCCAGAAACCATCACCAGTCCCTGGTTTTGTTTTCTTTTCTCACTGCTTTCTTCCTTCCCCTCCTGCCTCTATTCTGGCACTCTTCAGGTTGTATAATAAGGAACAATAAAGTGTAAGTGGCAGAGTTGAGAGCAGAATCTAGGTTAATGCTCTTTCCAATAAAGGCCAAGCAATGTTTCAGTTACTTTCTCTGTCTTGTTCACACTAATTTTATCTGCTGTAAGGTCAAACATCATCTCTTCCTAGTGTCTGTCTCTATCACACCACCACCTCAACAAAATATTACACGAGAAAATTGTACATATACCATGAGTGTACACAGGTGTGAATAAATAGCACATGTGTTTGTGTGATTGTGGTAGGGTCATTTAAAATCAATGGAGGTGTTGTGTGTGCTATATAAAACGTATGTATATATGTGTCTGTATATATATTTATTATATATATATATATTAGATTCCCTGTCCTTAGCTAGTATTATGCTTCTGTCATGTCTTCTTATTCTAGACTGGGTAAGAGGAAGCAGACAAGAAAATACGCAAATTTCATTTCAGAATCTGTAGCAGCTGGAGTGAACGTCAAACAGATGGGCTTTTCCACCCTGATTATCCTAACTTCCTAAATTTAGAAATACATGCTTTAAAAAAATGTAAATTACCCGAGGGGGTGGTGTAGCACATGCCAGGCAGTGCTAACGAGTGCAAATAGATGTCATCTGCTGACTTAGATGAATCTCATCTCCACTTCTGGGTCTCTGTTATTTCATTACCTTTGGATTTGTTTTATGTCACTGCTTCCCTCTCTGAATGTGTAGTGTCAAGCCTCTTTTCACATATAGGTGAATATTATTTTAAAATGGTTGAAATTTATATAGTGTCTTAAACCAAAACAGTGTTCAATCTTTCTTATTACTCAAAATTCTTTCTAACTAGTGGGAAAGGAGAGGAAAGAGATGTTAGATGAGCAGTTTCTTGTATCTTAACTTTGCAGCTAATTAGCCAGGTGAATTTGGACAAGATACTCTGCCATCAAATGGGTGAACTGGCCTCAGTGGTCTCTTAACATACCTTTCAGTTATAATGTTCTTTGTTTCTGAAAATTATCTGCATCTAAATTATTTTGTGCAGTGTTGTGGCCGAAAAATCTAGCTCAGTGCCTGGCAGATAGTAGGTTATTTAATAAACATTATCAAAAGAATCAATACAGTATTACATTTTCAATTTACAAAATTCATTGGGCAAATTATTTCAGAGCTAAGTGTTTTATAGCCACCCTGTCCCTATTAGAATAAGTATATCTATTTCTTTTCCTGTGTCTTATAGTTGAGGAGATCAGCAGTTATCCAGGGCCATAAAAAGCAATATCCAAATAAGTGAGTAGGTTTGAATATACACATAACCTCCATTGGAATGTGAGTTGAGTGGGGAATCATATTTTGCGCGAGTTAACATGTCGATGGAACCTCCTTTATTCCAAAGTTACAGGGGGGAAAGCAGAAGATGATCTGTAAGTCCGTCACCAAGGGAGGTGAATGATTGTTGGCAAGGTGAGATCAGAAACGACCCCAAAGCTTCGCATTAGGGGGTGAGTAGGAGTTCAGGAAGTAGGGGGTAATGTTGAAGGGAGGGGCACAAAAGAGCCAGCCCTTTGTCAGAGAGAGAGGCAGAGCAGAGTTACAGAGGCATAAAGCAGCCTGAGCCGCCAGCAGTTCTGCGTGCCTGGGGAGTAGGGTTCCACGGGAGCAGGGGCCAGAGGTGGGCCCAAAGGATAGGCCGGCATAGAGATCTGGGCTACCTGGTGAGCAGCGGGAAGCCATCCCAGGTTCTTGGAGGAATAACTTGTTCCACTTTGTTCTTGTGACAGTTTGACTGTAGTAGCAGGGCGGAGGATGGATTGGAAGTGGACCCGAAGAGAGATGGTGAGGTCAGTTGTGGTAACGCAGGATCACGTGAGATTCCTCATGGATGCTGATAGATGACGTCCCAGAAGAGAGGCATGCTCTCAGTGAATCTTTTAACAGTTAAAGTCGACATTGATTGCTGTTTCAATCTGTCCTCCCCCTGAAGTGAAGATTTGTAAAGAGAATATTTTTCTGCTGAGAATGATGAAAATGTAAGAGGGAAAAAAGTGTTAAGTTTGTGAGATTTCATTAATATATGGATAAGTGTGAGTAATTGAAGTATGGAGCCTGAAATCTAGCCATTTGCGACTATGTTCTAGTTCTGTAGTGGGTGCCCAGAACAGACCTTAGAAATCTAGATAGCATGGTAGACAAAGAAATTCAGTTTCAGTTAAAACAGCATTCATCTGAGCATAAACTAAACCAAATCAGTGATCTCACCTTGCAAAGAATCATTCACCTCCCTTGGTGATGGACTTACAGATAATTTTCTGCTTTCCCTCCTGTAACCTTGGAATAAAGGAGGTTCCATTGACAACGTTAACTTGCATAAAATGTGATTTCCCTTTTAGTGGGGAGGTACACAGTTACGAGGGCTTCCCAAGTGGCACTAGTTGTAAAGAACCTGCCTGCCAAAGCAGGAGACGTGAGAGATGTGGGTTTGATCTTTGAGTCAAGCAGATCCCCTGAAGGAGGGCATGGCAACCCACTCCAGTGTTCTTGCCTGGAGAATCCCAGGGACGGGGGAGCCTGGCAGGCTACAGGCCATGGGGTTACAAAAGAATGTGACACGACTGAAGCAACTTAGCATCACGCACACAGTTACGAGTACATTGAATAAAGCACGTAGAGCCTTAGCGTAGCCCTTCTTTGGGAATTCTGTAAGGTTTGGGAAATGTCATAGTGAATAATCCTGAGAAACAGCAGGTCTTTGTGGTTTTTCTTTTCTTGAATTTGCCTTGAGAGATTAATCACTGATGCTTTGCCAGGTTCTCCAAATCTCTGACAATCTGTGGGCCTCAAGGCTCTTTTCAGAGATGCTGATTAAGTTGTGTCTTGCACTTCCTGGAATGGGTCCTCTCCCATGGTCTGGGGAGGAGGGAGCAGTGTTTCCTCTTTCCTTTTACCTTCGACTCCCCCCCAGTAGTAGTATATTAAACTAAGGTAGCCGTATTAACTCTAGCTTCCCTCCCACACACCACAGTGAAATGGTTTTTAAAAGTTTACTTAGGGTATTTTTGTTAGGGAAATGGAACATGATTTGTTTCTTTAGTTTGGTTGAGGTAATTACAGCCTTTACTGAACCATGACTTTGTGGAAGGTGGTAAGATGGTGAGTTGCCTGTGACTACTAGGTCACTCACTCACTGTAGAAGATGAGTGGACATTGATTAAAAAAAAAAATCCACTTTGATATGGTATAGTTTGAGTACAAAAGCCTGCATGCATTTTAAAGTATACAGTTTGATGAGATGACAGTTGTATGTATCTCTGGACCCGCCGCTGAAGTCAAGATATGGAACATTTCTACTGCCCCTATAGACTATCTGTCTCATTTTGCATCCCTCCCTCACTCCCTCTGTCTCTTGCCTCAGGAAACCACTGATCTGCTTGCTGCCACTGTATATAGGTGTGCATTTTCTGGAATTTTTATAAATGGGATTAAGCAGTATGTGCCCCTTTGTGTCTAAATTCTTTCACTCAGCGTAGCAATTTTGCCATGTGGTTGCATGCATCGATTTGTTGCTTTTTATTGCTGAGTAAAATCCTTTTGCAGGGATATACTACAACTTGCTTTTCCACTATCCTATGGAGGAACATTTGAGCTATTTTCCAGTTTGGGGGCTATCCTTGTATGAATCTTTGTGTGAACACAGTCCTTTGGGGTAAATAATTTTTAGTCGAACGGTTGATGTTTAACTTTCCAAAGTGAAAGTGAAAAGTGAAGTCACTCAGTCGTGTCTGACTCTTTGTGACCCCTTGGACCACCAGGCTCCCCTGTCCATGGGACTTTCCAGGCAAGAATACTGGAGTGGGTTGCCGTTTCCTTCTTCAGGAGATCTTCCCAACCCAGGGACTGAACCCACGTCTCCCGCATTGTAGGCAGATGCTTTACCATCTGAGCCACCAGGGAGGTCTGCCAAACTGTTTTCTAAAACAGTTGCGTCTTTTTTTTTTTTTTTTACCCCAACTACTAGTGTTTGAGAATTTTAGTTATTTTCCATTATTGCTAAGATTTGTGGTCAGTGTTTTAAAATTTTAGCCATTCTAGTGGATGTGGCAACCACATCTAGAAGGAAATGGCAACCCACTCCAGTGTCCTTGCCTGGAGAATCCCAGGGACGGGGGAGCCTGGTGGGCTGCCGTCTACGGGGTCGCACAGAGTCGGACACGACTGAAGCCACTTAGCAGCAGCAGTGGATGTGTAGTGTGTTCTCACGGTTTTAGTTTGTGTTTCCCCAGTGACTAGTGACGTTGAGCATCTCTTCATTTGTTTAATAGTCGTTTGTGTCATTTCTTTAGGGCAGTGAAAGCGAAAGTTGCTCAGTCGTGCCTAGCTTTTTGCAACCCCAAGGACTATACAGTCCATGGAATTCTCCAGGCCAGAATACTGAAGTGGGTAGCCTTTTCCTTCTCCAGGGGATCTTCCCAACCCAGGGATCAAGCCGATTTGTATTATTTCTTTAGGGAAATGTTTGTTCAAATTCTATTGCCAATTTAAAAAAAAGGGTTTGTTTGTCTTATTATTGAGTTTTAAGTGTTATTTGTATACTCTGGATACCATTTTTTTTTTTGGTCAAATATAAGTATTGTAAATATTTTTTGCCTTTTTGTGGATTGCTTTTTTTACTTTATTAGTGGTGTCTTTTGAAGAGCAGAAGGTTTTAATTTTGAAGAGTCCTCTATAATTTTTTTCTTTTATCGTTTTTGTGTTTTGTGTCCTATCTAAGAAATATTTACCAAAAGTTGCAGGTATTTTCTCCTATGTTTTCATCTATGAGATTTATAGTTTTAGCTTTTACATAAATGTCTATGTAATACTTGAAACTGATTTTTGTAATTCAAGGTGAGTTAAGGGTAGATCTTCATTTTTTAAAAATGCAAATATTCAGTTTTTCCCAATACTTTTTGTTTAAATGATGTTCTTTTCCTCTGTTGAATTATCTGATATCCTTATTATTTCTTTCACTCTATTTAATTAGTCTTTGCTCTTCTTTTTCTGGCTTCTTTCAGTGGAACCTTAAGTTACTATTTTAGACCTTTTTTCCTCTCCAACATAAGGCAGGTATAGCTTTAACGACTTCCTAGTTAAAGGAGTAATCTAGGCGAGACTCTCTGGCTTCTAAACTGCTCCTCTAAACTGCTGGGGCTTCTTATTGCAGTAGCATCTCTTGTTGCGGAGCAGGGACGCATGGACGTCAGTAGTTGTGGCACGTGGGCTCAGTAGTTGCAACTCCCAGGCTCTAGAGCACAGGCTTAATAGCCGTGGCTTACAGGCTTAGTTGCTGCACACCATGTGTGATCTTCCTGGACCAGGGGTTGAACCTGTGTCTCCTGCATTGGCAGATTCTTTACCTTTGAATTATCAGGGAAGCCATTCCTTTTAAACTGATTGCGACTTGTTTTGTGGGGAAACACATGCTAGCTTTTGACAAATGTACAATTGCACTTGAAAATAATGTATATTTTGAAATTATTGGAGGTCATGGTGGTTGATAATGCTGTTCCGATCCTCTTTTTTTCATTATTAGTATCTTGTTATCTCTTTCAATTGCTGAAAGATGGGTGTTAAAATCTTCTATTGTTGTGGAATTGTTTGTTTCACTTTAGTTCCATCTGTTTTCGCTCATGTGCTTTTAGTGTCTGTTATGAGGCTCTTACGCACTTAGATTGTGATGTCCTCCTGATCAGTTAGCTCTTTTATTATTATTATTATGCATTATCCCTCTCTCTCTTTGGTTATATACTTTCTCTTTAGGTCTGTTCATGTAGTATTATTGTATCCCCTTGAGACTTCTTATAAGTAAGCAAGTAAGTAAAGTCACTCAGTCGTGTCCGACTCTGTGACCTGGTGGACTGCAGCCCACCAGGCTCCTCAGTCCATGGGATTCTCCAGGCAAGAATACTGGAGTGGGTTGCCAAACTTGCTATTTATTTATATGGTGTGTTTTCCCCATTGATTTACTTACAGTCTATCTGTGTCCTCGTATTTAACACGTATCTCTTGGAGGTAGCATATAGGTGTGTCTTGCTTTCAGTGTATTCTGATGATTATCTGTTGTGCGTCCATGCTAAGTTGCTCAATTGTGTCTTACTCTCTGCAACCACACAGAGTGTACCCACCAGGCTCCTCTGTCCATGGGACTTTCCAGGCAAGAATACTGGAGTGTATTGCTATTTCCTCCTCTAAGGGATCTTCCCGAGCCAGGGATTGAACCCATGTCTCAGGCATCTCCTGCATTAGCAGGCTAATTCTTTACCACTGAGCCATCTGGGAATCCCAGTTGTGAGCTATTCTTCTTTACATTATCCTTTTTTTGGTGATTGCTCTAGAGATTACAATATACATCCTTAACTTGTTGTGGTACATTTAAATTTAATATTGTACCATTTTACCTAAAATGTAAAATCCTTACAAACATAAAAATCCATTTACTATAATTCTCACAGTCCTTTATATATTATTGACATATGTCTTGCATCTACATGTGTTATAAACCTAGAAGGCAATTTTTGTGTCAAATGGTCATACTTATTTTAAAGAAATTGAGAGAAAAATATTGTTTTATGTTTACCTAGATAATAGACATTTCTGATACTTTTCATTCATTCATGAAGATTCTCCTCTGTCTCAATTTCCCTTCAGGCTGAAGAACTTCCTTTAGCGTTTCTTAATGTGCAAGGCTGCTCACGACAAATTTTCTTCGGTTCCTTTGTTGGAAAACGTCTTTGCTGCTCTTTCATTCTTCAAGGGTATTTTTGCTGAATATCATTGCCAACCTGTTTCTAGGTTGGCAATTTAAAAAATTATCTGTTTCTTTTGCTGTGCTGTTGGGTCTTAGTTGTGGCATGTGGAATCTAGTTCCCCAACCAGGAATCAAAGCAGGACCCCCTGCATTGTAAGCACCAAATCTTAGCCACTGGGCCACCAGGGAAATACCATAGGTTGGCAGTTTTTAGAATTTCTTTTTCTCTTTTGCAAAGAATATTGTTCAGTTGTCTTCTGCCTTCTGTGATTTTGGATAAGAAATCTGTAGTCACTGAGATCATTTCTTCTCTGTATGTAAATGTTTCCTTTTTCTCTTAGGTTTTTTTTTCTTTTTCTCCCAAGCATTTTGACTGTGACTTCTTAGGTGTAGTTTTCTTTGAATTTATCCTGTTTGGATTTCACTGAACTTCTCGAATCTGTAAGTTTATGCCGTTTACTGCATTTGGGGAGTTTGTGGTCATTGCTTCTTCATATATTTTTCTCTGCCCCGTTTGTTCTCTCTTTCTTGAAATACAGTTACTGTAAGCCAGCATTCTGAAATTGGTACACATTACCTATTTCTTAGATTCTGTTCCTGTTTTTTAAATCTTTTCTTTCTTCTTGAGTGTGGATGGTTTCTATTACTCTGTTCTCAAGTTCATTTTTTTCCTTCTTTTGTTTCCTATTCTGCTTTTAAGCTTACGCAGTGAGTTTTTATTTATTTGTTTATTTTTAAAATTTTATTTTAGTTGGAGGCTAATTACTTTACAATATTGTAGTGGTTTTTGGCATACTTTGATATGAATCAGCCATGGGTTTACATGTGTTCCCCATCCTGAACCCCTTTCCCACCTCCCTCCCCATCCCATCCCTCTGGGTCGTCCCAGTGCACCAGCCCTGAGCCCGTCTCATGCATTGAACCTGGACTGACGATCTGTTTCACATATGATAATATACATGTTTCAATGCTATTCTCTCAGATCATCCCACCCTTGCCCTCTCCACAGAGTCCAAAAGACTGTTCTATACATCCGTGTCTCTTTTTTTGTCTCGCATATAGGTTTATCATTACCATCTTTCTAAATTACATATATATGTGTTAGTATACTGTATTGGTGTTTTTCTTTCTGGCTTACTTCACTCTGTATAATAGACTTCAGTTTCATCCACCTCATTAGAACTAATTCAAATGCATTCTTTTTAATGGCTGAGTAATACTCCATTGTGTATATGTACCACAGCTTTCTTATCCATTCGTCTGTTGAAGGACATCTAGGTTGCTTCCATGTCCTGGCTATTATAAACAGTTCTGCGATGAACATTGGGGTACACATGTCTCTTTCAATTCTGGTTTCCTTGGTGTGTATGCCCAGCAGTGGGATTGCTGGGTCATATGGCAGTTCTATTTCCAGTTTTTTAAGGAATCTCGACACTGTTCTCCATAGTGGCTGTACTAGTTTGCATTCCCACCAACAGTGTGAGAGGGTTCCCTTGTCTCCACATTCTCTTCAGCATTTACTGTTTCTAGACTTTTGGATAGCAGCCATTTTGACTGTCATGAAATGGTACCTCATTGTGGTTTTGATTTGCATTTCTCTGATAATGAGTGATGTTGAGCATCTTTTCATGTGTTTGTTAGCCATCTGTATGTCTTCTTTGGAGAAATGTCTGTTTAGGTCTTTGGCCCCTTTTTTGATTGGGTCATTTATTTTTTTGGAATTGAGCTGCAGGAGCTGCTTATATATTTTTGAGATTAGTTGTTTGTCAGTTGCTTCATTTGCTATTATTCTCTCCCATTCTGAAGGCTGTTTTTTCACCTTGCATATAGTTTCCTTTGTTGTGCAAAAGCTTTTAAGTTTAATTAGGTCCCATTTGTTTATTTTTGCTTTTATTTCCAATATTCTGGGAGGTGGGTCATAGAGGATCCTGCTGTGATTTATGTTGGAGTGTTTTGCCTATGTTTTCCTCTAGGAGTTTTATAGTTTCTGGTCTTACATTTAGATCTTTAATCCATTTTGAGTTTATTTGTGTATATGGTGTTAGAAAGTGTTCTAGTTTCACTCTTTTACAAGTGGTTGCCCAGTTTTCCCAGCACCACTTGTTAAAGAGATTGTCTTTTCTCCATTGTATATTCTTGCCTCCTTTGTCAAAGATAAGGTGTCCATAAGTATGTGGATTTATCTCTGGGCTTTCTATTTTGTTCCATTGATCTATATTTCTGTCTTTGTGCCAGTACCATACTGTCTTGATGACTGTAGCTTTGTAGTATTGCCTGAAGTCAGGCAGGTTGATTCCTCTAGTTCCATTCTTTCTCAAGATTGCTTTGGCTGTTTGAGGTTTTTTGTATTTCCATACAAACTGTGAAATTATTTGTTCTAGTTCTGTGAAAAATACCATTGGTAGCTTGATAGGGATTGCATTGAATCTATAAATTGCTTTGCATAGTATACTCATTTTCACTATATTGATTCTTCCAATCCATGAACTTGGTATATTTCTCCATCTATTTGTGTCCTCTTTGATTTCTTTCATCAGTGTTTTATAGTTTTCTATATACAGGTCTTTTGTTTCTTTAGCTAGATATATTCATAAGTATTTTATTCTTTTCATTGCAATGGTGAATGGAATTGTTTCCTTAATTTCTCTTTCTGTTTTCTCATTGTTAGTGTATAGGAATGCAGGGGATTTCTGTGTGTTGATTTTATATCCTGCAACTTTACTATATTCATTGATTAGCGCTAGTAATTTTCTGGTAGAGTCTTTAGGATTTTCTATGTAGAGGATCGTGTCATCTGCAAACAGTCAGAGTTTTACTTCTTCTTTTCCAATCTGGATTCCTTTGATTTCTTTTTCTGCTCTGATTGCTGTGGCCCAAACTTCCAAAACTATGTTGAATAGTAGTGGTGAGAGGGGGTACCCTTGCCTTGTTCCTGACTTTAGGGGAAATGCTTTCAATTTTTCACCATTGAGGATAATGTTTGCTGTGGGTTTGTCATAGATAGCTTTTATTATGTTGAGGTATGTTCCTTCTATTCTTGATTTCTTGAGAATTTTTTATCATAAATGGATGTTGAATTTTGTTAAAGGCTTTTTCTGCATCTATTGAGATAATCATATGGTTTTTATCTTTCAGTTTGTTAATGTGGTATATTACATTGATTGATTTGCAGATATTAAAGAATCCTTGCATTCCTGGGATAAAGCCCACTTGGTCATGGTGTATGATCTTTTTAATGTGTTGTTGGATTCTGATTGCTAGAATTTTGTTAAGGATTTTTGCATCTGTGTTCATCAGTGATATTGGCCTGTAGTTTTCTTTTTTGGTGGCATCTTTGTCTGGATTTGGTATTAGGGTGATGGTAGCCTCATAGAACTCTTGCCTGGCAAATCCCATGGACGGAGGAGCCTGGTGGGCTGCAGTCCATGGGGTCGCTAGGAGTCGGATACGACTGAGCAACTTCACTTTCACTTTTCACTTTCATGCACTGGAGAAGGAAATGGCAACCCACTCCAGTGTTCTTGCCTGGAGAATCCCAGGGACGGGGGAGCCTGGTGGGCTGCCGTCTCTGGGGTCGCACAGAGTCAGACACAACTGAAGCGACTTAGCAGCAGCAGCAGCAGCCTTATAGAATGAGTTTTGAGGTTTACCTTCTTCTGCAATTTTCTGGAAGAGTTTGAGTAAGATAGGTGTTAGCTCTTTAAATTTTTTGTAGAATTCAGCTGTGAAGCCATCTGGTCCTGGGCTTTTGTTTGCTGGAAGATTTCTGATTACAGTTTTAATTTCTGTGCTTGTGATGGGTCTGTTAAGATTTTCTATTTCTTCCTGGTTCAATTTTAGAAAGTTATACTTTTCTAAGAATTTGTCTATTTCTTCCAAGTTGTCCATTTTATTGGCATATAATTGCTGATAGTAGTCTCTTATGATCCTTTGCATTTCTGTGTTGTCTGTTGTGATAGCTCCATTTTCATTTCTAATTTTGTTGATTTGATTCTTCTCCCTTTGTTTCTTGATGAGTCTGGCTGACGGTTTGTCAATTTTAGTTATCTTCTCAAAGAACCGGCTTTTGGCTTTGTTGATTTTTGCTATGGTCTCTTTTGTTTACTTTGCATTTATTTCTGCCCTAATTTTTAATATTTCTTTCCTTCTGTTAACCCTGGGGTTCTTCATTTCTTCCTTCTCTTGAGTTTTTAAATTTCAGATTTTTTCCAAGTTCGAAAATTTTCATTTTGTTCTTAAAATGTTTATTTGCCAAGATTTCCTTTATTTTCATTCATTACAAGTATACATTCATTGTTTTTGTTGAACGTTCTTATTAAAGCGAATTTAAAGTCCTTGTCTGCTTCATTTTGAGATTAGTATCTGTCAGTTATTTTTTTGAGAATGGATCAAATTTTCTTTCTATATGTGGGTAATTTTAGAGTATATTTTTGACGTTGTGAATGTTACATTGTGGAGACTTTTTCTCTTACCCTGCTCTGAAGTTTATTGATTTTTTTTTCTATTGTAAGCAGATATTTAAGTTGGTTAGACTCAAATTGCAAGCTCTGTCATCCCTGTGGTGATGACAGTGGCGCTGGTCTCATGGTAGGCTGTCCTAGCTTTGCCTGGTACATATGTGGTTTGGGTGTCAGCCACAGACTTGTACAGTACCTGTACAAAACTTTGGATGTCTTTCTCTATCCTCTGCAGGGTTTCTCCCTCACTCTCTGATTTCCTCTGTTGCTTTGGGCTGTGATTTCTTCTGCCAGAAAGATGGTGAATTTTTCAGTGGGATTTTTAACCTCCACATGTTGTGGCCATGATGAGTGGCTGCTCATTTCATAGTTTAGGCTAATTTTGGTTGGGTCCCACACAGATATACTTCAGAAGTCTGTCAGAGACTAGGGCAGTTTTTGTTAAGAGTTTCACGTTCTGCTTGTCTGGCTCTCTCCTTATCAGGGTTTCCCCTCACTGTCTGATCACTCTGGTTTCCCTGAACTTCTTTCCCTGGTTCTGTAAGAGGGATAGGTTTCTTAAAGTGAGAGTTCAGTGGTTTGGCTCCACCACCACCACTGTCGCTCTTTTCAGGGCAAAGTTGCAGACTTGAAACTCACATCACACCATCGCTTCTTCCAAGGTTAGACTTCCCTTCCAGACACGTTTTCTTTTGTTGCCAGAGTCCTCAGGTAGTTGTTTTCTCATATGTTATCCAGACTTAGTTGCTATTTGTGGGAGGATTAATTTATCGAGGTTTACTCTTCCAAACTGGAAATAGGCTTCACAATGATGCTTCTTTTCCCCAAGTACCTTTATCTCAATAACCTCTTAAGTAGGAAGATTGGGTTGAATCACTTCTTAGTTCATTTTTAGCTAGTATCATTCCTTGAGTTTAAAATTATATCTTCTTAATGTGACCAGATGGCCTATTCTTGGCTACCATTCTTGAATATCGAGGTATTGAGAGAAGCATCCTGGTGTTTGCTCCCATCTTTCTTGCCTATCCCTTTCTTGTTCTGTTCATCATCTTTATTCCTTTTAATCAGGGCTGCTGGGAATCCCGGGTGAATCTTTGTGACCTCATGCATACCACTTTGCCAGAGGAAGCCCTGTACTTGGATATACTCTGGGCGTGGATGTCCCCTGGCTCTAAGTCCAGTTGGCTCTGAAATCGGAGTCTGAGGAAGGGAGACTGGACATGTAGAGCCCCTGAGGGCAGCCTCTGAGATGACTCTTCCCTTCCTAACTTCCTCTGCTTTCCCTTTATCCCTCATGCCTCCATCTTTTCTTTACCTTGTTTGCCGATTCTTCTCTCCTCATTCTTCTGATTAATTTTATTAGATTAATATTAAAAATCATATCAAAATAGTATCTTATGTTTCCTAGCCAGTAAAACATTATCTTTTTAACTTGTCTTTTTCATTTGAGTTATCTTTTAGAATTGTCTGTTTCATTTGAAATCTAGGTATTCTATATTTTAAGGTAGATGTTAGGTCTTTTATAGAACCTAGCCTTCCTCACTTTGTAGATTAGCTGAAAGTAGTGTGACAAAACAGTAGGAAGTGGAGCAAGAAAGTCCATGAACTCCCAATTCTGTGGGAATGGAATTAACCTGGAAAGGCTGAGTGTAAACAAAGTAATCTTTTTATCTGTTAATTCCTATCGATTCTCTGTTCAAACTCCTAAATTATTATTAATGTTAGCTTTTATTTTGGTGGTGTTATGGATGTTTCAAAGGGTGTGTTATGGAAGAAGGTGCTAGATGGGGAGAAAGCTTTGGTAGAAGAATTTCAAATATCTTACTCTAACACTGTTGGTTGGCCTGCAGAATTTATAGTCTGAGAGACTGAGCACAGGTAGATTGCAAGCAGATTAAGGAATGCATACTCTTCAGGCTCATGGGCATGTTTATTTGTAAAGGAGGCTAAGCCCTAATTCAAGAAAACTTCAGAGACTGGGTTAGAATGACCGACAGTATCTGAAAGAGGTCTGTTAGGGGACGATGTACGCAATTAACATTCAGCACAGCTTCCTCCTCCTGGAAACTCTTTGCTTTTTTTTTCTTCTCTTTCTCTTTCTTCTACTCTGATTTCAGTTTCTATTCAGGATCTTTCAGCACTCAGATTTAGACTGTGAATTGCAGACAAATGCGTGGCAGAGAGAGGAATAGAGAAAAGTAGGAGAAAGGTTGACTTTCCTGAAAATATTTCACAGTGAAACTATATTTTTTTGGTTTAGATGTTTAGGAATTGATTGAGTTCAAGGCCACATTCCAAAGCTAACTGTAACAAACTTTGAACTATCTGTTTCTATATTTGTTTTGGCCTTCATTGCAGATTATAAATATTGCTCTTTCTTTTTTTTTTTCTTGGAGAAACATGGAATAAGTAATCTTGAGTAGGGGTCATCTTGCTTTAGTTATTTTTTTAAAACCAAGAAATGTGTATTCTTCTGGATGGAAGACTGTCAAGATTCCAGCCCACAGTGATTCATTGTATGACATTGGTCAAATTAATTGCTCATGAGTGTCAGCTTCCTTATCCATAAAATGAGCTAAATGGAGAAGATAAGCTTGAAAGTCTCTGTCAGTTTTGACTCAATGATTAGGAGGACATTAGGGAACTTTGAGGAGGGCATGGCAACCCACTCCAGTATTCTTGCCCGCAGAATCCCATGGACAGAGTAGCCTGGCAGGCTACAGTCCATAGGGTTGCAAAGGGTCAGACAGGACTGAAGTGACTTAGCACAGCACAGTGGGGGAACTCTGATAAGGCTATTTTAGTAGAGGGTTTGAAACTGAAGCATCCTGAAAGAAAAAGGAGGAGGTAATGGATGTGAATTACATATTTGGGCAGCTTGACCAAAAAAAGGAGAGAAATATGACAGTAGTTAGAAGAGTCAGCAGGGTCAAAAGATACTTTTCAACAAATCAAAGATTTTTGCTTTTTGGAAGCCATGAAGGAGAGAGCCTAAAAAAGGGTGCACCTGAAATGTGAAGTGGATGGCTGATGAAACAAACAAGATCTTGGTGGAGGTTGAGACATGCTCTAAGTCAAGGAAGGAGTTACCCTACCTCCTGTGGGATAGGAGAGAAGGGCAAAAGCCGTAAAGATGGACAGCACAGTGTGGTGGAGAGAATTGAATTTGTCTAGAATTTTTTTCTAGAAGAGGTGAAAAGGGAAGTGTTTGCCAGGAGTTGGAAGAGTAGGACGAGAAAGGAATTAAGAAAGATGAATCTTTGGAAGAGCTGTTAAAGACCGTCTGCTGTAAACTCAGTGAGAGATGAATAATGGGAATATCCATCTGCAGTTGCATAGTGAATCGAAAAGCAACCTTTCAAACAAACCTCTTTGTTCGTTTTGTCTTATATTTTTAGATTGGTGATTTTTGTTCCCCAACAACTCTGGGTGTCAGTTGGTCACTGGTAGTGTACACACCGTGCTGTGTTTCTCACCTTTTTTTTTTTTTTAAACTCGAGACCCTGTTTCTTAAGAATGAGTTAATTTTTATGAATTAATTTTTACAAAGCATTCAGTAATTTTGGGCCAGTACAAGCTAATATGGTTAAAATAAAAGTGATCTTAAATGAACATTCTGTTATTAAGTAGTATTGTTGTAAAGTTTATGTTTTGATTTAGCATTATAAATGAAGAGACATTTTGACTTTTTTACTTAACAAGTGATATGCAGTATGATTAGAGAAATTAAATATTTTCATAACATTTTGCTTAATCATTTCGAATGAGAATTTTTCAAGAGCTCATGTTTCTACTGCCTTTTCCTTGTAGCCCTGAAGGAAACCCATTGTAATGAAATGAAGGAACTCATTGTAGCTGCTGTTTCAGCCATTGGTGGGACATAGAAAGGATCTGAGACAAAATTAATTCTTTAAGATTGCTGTAGTCCATGTGATTCAAACAGGCATGCATTGAGCAGTTTTAAGATTACAGATGTGATTGTGATAGTTCCTTTACAAAATGGTTTTATCACTGTGATTATCGAGTACCACATTTTTGAAAGTGCTTATTTCTTTTAAAATAATCTTAGAAATGGCTTACTTTTTAAAAAATGTTACTAAACATTTCTTTCTTGGAATAAGGCTATGCGTTCACATAGCTCAAATTTCAAAAAAATGAATAAATAAAAGAATGGTGGTGGATTAGTTGCTGTCATGTCTGACTCTCTCGACCTCAAGGACAGTAGCTTGCCAGACTCTGTCCATGGGGTTCTCCAGGCAGGAATACTGGAGTGGGTTGCCATCGCGACCTCAAGG